>NC_077228.1:362892149-363235482 GCF_027887165.1 Monodelphis domestica
GGAGAAGTTACTTTTCAAATTTGTAGTAATAGTTGTAGTTCAGTTGTTTTCTGTCATGTAGGGTTCTTCCTGACTCCATTTTGGGTTTTTCTTGGCAAAGATACTGGAGTGATTTGCCATTTCTTCTGTAGCCTATTTTACAGATGAGAAATGGAGGCAAACAGAGTTAAATGACTTGCCAGCATCACCTAGCTACTAGGTGTTGGAGGCTAGATTTGAACTTTGGAAGATTCATCTTCCTCACATCAGGCACAGCATTATCCATTGTGTCACTAGCTGCCTATTTTGGAATTTAGATTCTCTTTAAAAGAGTATTGTCATATTTTTTAAATTCAAAGATATTTTCTTTTCCATTTATATGTAATGATTTTCAGTATACTTTTTCTGAAATTATAAGATCCAAAATATCTCCTTCCCTCCCTTCCTTCTCTCTCAAAGATGGTAAACAATTTGATCTGGATTATACATGGGTTATCATGCAAAACATACTTCCATGTGGTCATTGTTGTAAGAGAATACTCATATAAAACCAAAACTCCAAAATAAAACCATAAATAAACTAATGTGGAAGGTAGTATACTTTGATCTACATCCTACTAGAAGTTGTTCATATTAAGATTATTTCTAAATGTTTACACATAATGTGAGATTCCAGTTGTCTAACAGGAGAATGGCCAAGAAGCCTAGTTCTTTTGTTCATGTAAAAGAGTGTCTTTAATACTATTCTCATGTAGACTTTGGTACATGCACACTCATAACTGTTGCTATTTATTCTCCCCTAAATGACACAGGGAGGGGGAAAAATAGCCAATTTCCCCTTATGTATCCTTAAAAATTGGATATATAACAAAAATCCCAGAAGAAGAATCCCTTTAAGAAGTCCTTGAAAATCTGAAGGGCTCAATTTTATACCAGATGAGTCCCCACATATAATGAGGTGGTATTGTGGTATTGCCTGTATCTTTCTATTAGGGATCTAGCAGTGGCCATGACGGGTTAGGAGGCTGGCTCTCTTTTTGCTAATGTTATCACTCAAGCATCCATTTCATTTTGGTCTCCTCATTGTTCACCACCAGGGGCTGGCACCCCAGTTGAATTCAACTTGTTATTATCAACAAGTTTTTACAAAAGGATATTTACTTAGAAGTTATACCAAGAACAAAAATATAAACATTTTCCCAATCCTATCATTTTGGAGCTCATTTTCCTTTATGCCACCTCAGTTTCTAGGGAGGATGGACTTAAACAATATATTTTCTAGTTAGTCCATCAAATCTATGACCACATGTGATATTGTTGCTGGATGAACCTTTGTCTCCACTACCCATGGACTGATTCTTTTGTCTGTCCTTTTTTGAGGTCTACTCCTCAAGATCTGAAAACTGAACTAGCTGACTGTAATATCTAGTCTAGGCTCTATTTTTGGATTTCTTCTGCATGATCTTTTTGAAAATGTTAGATCCTTTCATTTCCATTATCTAAAATGAAAAAAAAAACAAAACCCAATATGGAGGCAGACAAATAAGGCCCCTGTTGGAACTCATATTAGATAGAGAAGTCCTAAGATGTCTTCCTTCACAGATTGTTTCTCTTCTCTCACTTGGGAAGAAGTCAGCCAAAGAGAAAATAGTTTTGTTCAACCAAGGTCTACTAAAAATATCCCCAGTTGTCAGCAAAAGAACCATCTCTTTACCATGTGGTTAGCAGTCCATAATAATTTATGAGAGTATTAGTACTTGATCCAAAGTCTACATGGGGATTGTCTCAGAGGTGTTCTACATAGCTCAGAAATAAGAACTGGGCTCATTGAACAGTCCCCTATTCTATGTGATTTTGACTGATGAGAATGAAAATGAGTTAGTGAAATAAACATAGTGGAGGGCTAATGGAAGGGCTGTATTGTACATGTGCTCTGGCTTCTTGCTAAAAAGGGAACGTTCAATTCAATCCCTTTCTACAACATTTTCCCTAAAAATGTTTCTTAAGCTGCCAGGAAGTTGGATTCACTCCCTCCTTCTAATTCCTAACACTACACAAATTTGTTCACGTGGCACTAGCTCCCTTCCTTCTTTTACCTTAAACTCTTTGGATGAGGTCCTGATAAGTTTGGAGCTATTTATTTAATTATTTCAGCTGCCTGGGGAAACTCTTTGGCTGTACACAAGAGGGAGATGAATAGTGTTAGGGAAGACAGGGTAGTTTTTTTTTTTTCTGGAAGAAATCATTTTTATGTCAGTGAAGAGATAAATGAAAAGATGTTTTTCCCCATTGTGATGCTCTGAAGCCTCCTTTAGCATTATGATTTAGTTTTTGAAAGTTAATTATGGCTATTGGTATAGAGCTTTGGAGTCAGAGAGGCTGTAATTTCTCCTCTTGCATGGGAGTTTCTACTCAATTTGAAAACATCCTCTGAGTCTGTGGTTTAAATTCACTTTCATTTACCACAGCATTCAGCCATTTCAGCTTGGGATCCTAATAGAAGCTTCCCCTCTTTTAAAGAGACTTTATTCCTTTCGCAGAATGGATATGCCAATATTAACTTTTCCCAATTTGCTGGATACCTTTCTGTAACGGTCTCATAATGCACTGACTAATAGTACTCAGCACTTTGAGTCCCTCAGAAGAAAGGCAGTCTATAAGTTCAAAGTGCCCTGATTACCATTACCAGTAAATTGCAGTAGTTTTCTTCAAAGGCCTTTACTAAAAAGATTAAGCAATCTTGTTATCCCTGTGAGGTAGATGATCCTCACTTTATGGATGAAGGAACTGAAATTAAATGATTTGCTCAAAGGCACAGAAAATATGTATGTTAAACCTTGTATTGAAATAAGGTGTTATTCAGAGAAGGAAAAGCCAAGAGGCCTTTTCTCAGACCACTAGTCCAGATCCTCCCCCTCTTTCCGGAGAAGAGAACATTGCCTATGGCATAGATGGGCTGTCTGGGACAATCAGGCATGATTTTTAAAAAAAAAACTTTTGTTTTTTGGTGATCAATCTCAAGACTCTTTCAAAGTAATCCAATATCCCACCAAAGCCCCAAATGATTGGTGTCAGCTTCTTTAGGAGACAAATTGCTTAAGTTTTCTCGTTAGTCATTTAGGAGGTTGACACTATACTAAATGTCATCCCAAGGTTAGAAATTCTTATAAATCAGTGAAGGATGTTGCAACTGAAGTATGGGACAAAGAGCAAAACTCTTATCCCCTGACATTTGAATGTTTTTGATACTGGGTGATTCAGGCTTCCAAAAAAACATTGAAATAGTTCATTAATTAGCAAGACTGGGCACCTGCAAATAAATGATGGTTCATTATTGAACTATAGAGGAAAACCATTTTGATTTTGCTGATTTATTTTGAATAATTTAGCTACTTATTTATCTTCATTCTCCCCCTATTCCTTCTCCACAAGAGCCCATTGTTCAGAGAAACACAGTATTTTTTTTAGAGCCTTTAAAAAAAGTAATGTTGAAAAAGAAGAATGCCACAATTTTATGCTTCAGTTACATTAATAATCATTACTGGCAGAGTTCTAACCTGGTAACTTTGACAGTAACAGTCTACAGGAAGACTCTATGTCTCAAATGATATGGTGCAAGCCTATCTCTCATACCCCTTAATGATCCTGGCATGACTAATATGCAATGACATTTAAGGAGCACTCATCTAAAACCGTTCATATTCATTTGGAAAATATTAATCTGTGGCATATTCACCAGCAAAGTTTCAGTTGAAATGTGATTAACCCCTTTTTAGTTAATGTTTAAAAAGTGTTTTATAAAATTTGCTGCATTGCCATCTAATATATATGTCTTCTAAGAGGAGAGAATCTATAGAGGGCTATCTTAAAAGCTAAATTTTCTCCTTGGTCATTATTAGTTTTTGGTGATATGTATACATTAGAACTGATGAATTTCATGCAAATTTTAGTCATGTAATTAAGATAGAGCTTCCTAACATGTATTTCTATTAACATTTTTTTAAAATGCAATTTTGTTCCATGAAGTGTGACATTTATTTCTAAAATGGATATGAGTTAAACTTTTTTTTGGTGGCAGGATATTATTACTGGAGAATATGACCAAATCTATTATAGTAGTGATTTTGGTGTTGGTCACAATTTTACCTAGAATACATGAGGTTAGCATAGGGCGTAGATGAAAAAGTATCCTCAGAAGGACTTTTAACGTGTGTATGTGTATGATAACATATGTTGATACACTGCATTATCATTTACAAAATGCTTTAAACCTATTGTTTTATTTGATCTGGAGCCTCTGGTTAATGAACCTAGAATATTAGAACAGTGATCTGTTAAGATCTCTCCTTAGAGGACTTTGTCTTTTATTCATTGAATGAACTGGAATGTGTTAAATGGATCTTACCTCTATAGGTTCCTCTCTCCTTAAACCAGTTAGGAAGCTGTCCTGGGAATAGGAGATTTGCAAAAGTAAACCAAAATGACAGAATAACAAAGGGACTTAGAATTGAAAGAAACACCAGTAGATAAGGAGTCTGAATGGACTTTTGGCCACAAGGATTTTGTTGTAAGATGTAGATATCCACAGTGTCTGCAGGCATTAGCAGGCCAGCCACTGCTTTTATTCACCAAGTATCTTTCACTGACTTGAAGGTACTGAATATAGGGAGGCTTCATAGTCTACACAACTCAAGATGGTCTAATTTTACCTTACTATTTATTAAATGATATTAAATAAATATTAAATTGCTTTTCTTCTTCCACGTCTCAGTTCTATGAAGCAAAATATGCTTATACTTTGAGTTCTTATCTGTTCTTCCCTTATAAGAAGGGAATTCTTGGCAGGGGTGGAAAGATTGGGGTTGGGTTAGGAATGGAGAGACTAGATTAAGTACTCAGTTTTTTCCCTTTTCAAATCAGATAAATGCCTAATGTCAGGAAAACTATAGGACTTTAAAGCTTATGCTTTCTTAGCTGTGCTACCTAGGAAATATTACAGACAGAGGCCATTAGCATGCATGTTCCTTAAGAGCAGGAACTACTTTTTCTTTCCTATGTATTCCTATGCCTTGCCCATAGTAAGTGCTTAATGAATGCTTGCTGTTTGACTGATTATATAGGAAAGTATACAGCAATATGTGTATGCTTGGATCTCCCCACTTTCAAGAGTTAACAAAGTCCCTATTCTTTCCTAAAGGGTCTGATTCCTATATATTTGTTGGGAAAATAAGGTGCAAGATATGTGTAGTTGAGGTAATATAATAATTCAGAGTAATGATGTTCTTACACAATTTAGTGTGTTGACATTTATTCCACAGTAATTAAGAGTAATGTCATTAGAAGCATACAGATCCAGTCTCTAGAATCTAGCATAGAACTTTATACATAGGAGGCTTATAAAAAAAACTATTTAAGTCAATAAGAGAAGTTGTCAGTTGTCAGAACCAAAAAATCCCTGAATTTGGTGCCACAGTGATCTGCCCTCAATACATATATACCTGACCTCAATCTTCTCAACTGTAATACAAATTTTCTCTAACCAACTGCAAGCTTGTATCAGCATGGTCACATCTTAGATCATCCCATAACTCAGAATTATGCCACCTCCAAAGTCTGGAATTTTAAAATTTCATTTTATTAACACATTCTGTTATTCTTTCACTTTCTCATTCTCTCACTGATTATCAACCAGTCTTGCACCCTTATATATTTGTAAACCATTTTCTAAACCTTGGGGCACTATATAAATGCCAGATATTATCATCATCTCTGGTCATATAACTCATCTATTCTGCTGGTACATCTCTACTGTTCGGCCTTTTGTTTCCATATCCATTCTTGGTTCTGTGATCTGCCACTTTTAATATTTCACTAACTACTATCCTAGCATTCCCGCTTGTACAATATTCTGCCATTCCTAATGGTTTGATGAACAAATATTTTGAGGAAAAAATTCAAATTAAATTAGTGAAATTACTGGACTACTTACAAAATACCATTATTAGAATATATTCAAAATTTATATGGTTAATTCTGATCACCTAATTTCTCTGATCTGGTCCCAGGGCCATCAAATCAAGCTAATTATTCCCACTACAAAGTCATAATCTAAGTTGGGACCTTGTTGCTGCTTGCCAATCCACTCTTATCAACTCCTTATCTCATCCTCCACCAACCTTTTCTTACCTCTTACCACCTCACCATCTTCATTCTGAACCCCTTTCCCCCCACAAGTGTACAGAATACTACTTCCCTGAGAAAACTGAGACTAGTAATTATGAACTACCTCTATTATCTCCTCCCTTCATTTCTTATAATTTGTCAGCCTCATTCCCTACTAAATCTTTCCTTCTGGTCCCAAAATAATAGGTATCACCTCTACTCAGAAAAGGTAACCCTTCTACCTGTGTCTTTGTTCTCATTTCCTCCTGCCTCCTTCAAAACTTTGATTCATTTTTCTCATTTATCCAATGGCAATTTCTCCCTCACAATAGTTTCTTGTTATTCTGTCTCATTTGTATCCTATCTAATTTCTTTTCTTCTCTCATGGCTAAAACTTTTGAAAATATTTTTTACATATGATGCCTCTGTGTCTTCACTATCTATCATCTCTTTAATCCATTGTGGTCTGCTTCCTGGCTTCACTGCTTTACTTAAACTCTTCTTTCAAATCAATGTTCTTTTTTTAGACTTATTTTTGAACCACCTATAGCTTTTGATACTTTAAACCAATCTGCTCTATTAAACTTATTTGTGGTTGAGACAGAAATATATTAATTAGGTGGTCACCAGGGATTTAAATTTCTAAATCCCAAATGAATTACTAAAGTAAAATGAATTTATGGTAGTTCATTTACAATAGAGGGATGATATTAAGGAATGAGAGAGAGAGAGAGAGAGAGAGAGAGAGAGAGAGAGAGAGAGAGAGAGAGAGAGAGAGAGAGAGAGAGAGAGAGAGAGAGAGAGAGAGAGAGAGAGAGAGAGAGAGAGAGAGAGAGAGAGAGAGAGAGAGAGAGAGAGAGAAATCTCTGGCTTCCTCTGAGCCAGTTAGAAATCTCTAAGCCCCAGCCAGAGAAAGAGAGTCTCAAGATGATGAACCTTTCTTGGAGGTTTACAACTCCAAGAAAAGCAGCCTTTTACTCACCAATGGTGACAGTCTAAATGGAAAGAAGTCTAGGTATCTGTCTTCTGGTTGCTTCTCAAGGGTCTGTCTTCCAGTCTCTCCTCTGAGTCAGAGCCTCCATTCAACTTGAAACTCGAATTGAAATATATCTCCTCTTCTGGCTTTTCATCCTCTTTTTAAAGAATCTTTTTTTCTTGTGTCACTTCCCCTAAATTTCACATCTACCAATCACAGCAGATGCTTTTCTCCAGGACTGCCCACTCTTTAGTTCCCACCTTCTTTGGTTAGATTATATCTTTTTGGGTTACTTAACACCTTTTTTGGTAAATTCACCTTTTGTAGTTACTTAACACCTTTTTGTGGTTAAAATGGGTAGATGTTCTTAAAATACTGAGTTATCACCTTTTTGTAGATTAAAATCTAAAAATAGATTGTGGATTACAATTCTGGCTTCACTATAAAGGACGAGCTAAGTACCTTCATTGTTACAATCAGGAGATTACAATTTTATCTTTACCATAAAGGAGGAGCTAAGTATCTTCATTGTTACAATCAGGAGATAGCTAAATCCAATCTTCACAGCTCTTATTGAATATACTTTCCATCTCCCTTGTGTGCTAACCAACTACACACTCATTCTCTCCTCACTTCTCTAACTTTCTCTTCTGTCTCTTCAGTTTTTCTAATAGCTGTTAGGATATATGTTACTGAAAGGTCTGCCTTTGGTCTTCCCCTTCCATTGACTTCAATTCAACAAATATTTATTAAGTACTCATTATTGTAATAAATGAAATTAAAATTATTATGGTTAAAATTGAATGATTAGGCTATTAGTAGCTTTAGTAGCTTTTTTACATCAAAGTAGAAATAGTAGTGGGAGGGAAATGTAGGAAAGAGGTAGGAAGTTGCCTAGTCTACCACCCTATGTGCTATTTTGTTGGAATCCAGCTCACCACTGTCAGGGTTCTAATCCCCAGTCAGAAGTCTGAAAGAGTCTATTCAGCAAGAGTCACCAGAGCAAGAATGTCTCAGAGTCACCCAAGCCAGAGAGTCCCTTCAACAAGAGCCACCAGTGCCAGAGTCAGAGAGAGAATCTTTTCCAGATCCCCAGGCTCACCTTTCTAAGCTGATTTCTCTGCCCATTATAATGTTTCCCCATGTCACATCTCAGGAACCAATCATAATTCCTTATTTTGCCTGTTCCACCCAGGGGGGCAGTGCCTGTGGGATCAATTTCCTGTCTTTTTGGTTTTAACTTTCTTTCACTATGGGCCTGTGTATCCTTGCCCATCTCAAAGGACATCCAGGTCCCTGATTGATTAAATTAAAACAAAGGGAGGGGAATTCCAATCTCACATTATATACAAGGCACTGTATTAGGTGCTAAAGACCCAAAGAAAATAAAATTGTACCTGGCCTGAAAGAGCTCCTACTATCCTAGAGATGTTAAATGGATACAGAGCAATATGATACAATATAGGGAATAAACAGGTATAGAAAGAGCTGAAAAAGTGCTTCTGAAAAATTTGAAGGAGAGACCTAACAACTGGATAGATTAAAGAATGCTTTTCATAGGAAATAATACTTGAGCTTAGTTTTGAAGAATGATAAGAACTCTGAAAGGCAGAAATGTGTTTCAAGAATAATAGCAAGGTTGAGGAAGGTATTTCCATCAGAGATGGACTATTGTTTGGAAGATAGCTTGAAGTCTGGAGAGGAGTAATGTGAAATCAGTTTCTAAACTGTTAAATTGATACCTGACTCTAGAAAGTCTTAAATGCCAGAATAAGGAGTTTGTATTTTATCCCCAGAGAAAGTAGAGAGTGACCAAAGGATTTCGTGAGTCAGATCACTGGCTTAGTCCTCTTCTCTCGTTACAGTCTCTCTCCTAGTGTTCTTGTGCATGTTTGTTCCCATTAACTGCCACCTATATATTTTAATAGAGGAACTGATTTCCCTCATCCTCCACCCAGAACAAATTCTCCCCAGGGGGAGGAAGGGAGGGATGGCACCCCACCAAGATACATGGCCAGCAACCTCCACACACAGGACTGAGAGATCTGTCAAGAATTCAGCTTATAGCTTCTGGAACAGACTCTGAGTGAAAACCAGATGAATGCAACATCCAATCCTGGGCTGCTAATTGAGGCAGCCCAAGATTCCAGAGAAGGAGAAGTACCATCCTTTGACCTGAGAAAGAGGATTGAAGACTGCTTCCCTAAGAGGAGGGCAAAAGCCATCTCCAAGAACCATTGCCAAGGGAAAGTAGACATTGTCCACTATTGCCAGAAAAGAGGGGGACAAAGACATGAACTTAGTATCATGCCTCACATGGTATATGCCAGAATATAATGACTAGCCCAAATGACACAAGATCACAAAACATCCCAGACCACACACAAGATATAAGGACCCAGATTGAAATTGACAGGAATAGGGAAACACAAGCTACTGACAGCCCAGATCAAAGTGATGCTGAGACATGAAACAACAGAAGGAATAATTTATAAACTTAAAAGGAAAAAAAACCCATTACTCTCTCACTCTTACTCTATCTATATGACAAGGAAACTACCACATACAATCAAAAACCCTAGTATAATAGAAAAAATCTGCATGCATTCTCACCTACGCATACAATATCAACAATTCTTACACCCCCCCACTCACCTGAATGGACACAAATCTTACACAAATGCATGTTCCTGCTCAAGGAGAAAGAAAGCTACAATCAAGCAGAGATAATAGTGAACTATGATTCCTGCACAGAGGAAGAGATGAACTAAAGACCAAGATCAGAACCATCATAAACTTCTAAAAGAACTATAATGAACAGGTTAAGAACTTTAACCCATGAGCTATCTAGAGAAAAAAGATCTCTGCGGGACATGTCACATAAAACACTGTGTCATAAACATATTAACATCACATTAGGGACATATATCCAACATGTGCACAACTCCAGGAGAGAATGAAGATAGACCACATCAGACAACTCATGAAGAAGATACCTGTCAATAGGGAGTAGGTATGTACATGCCACACAATATATTTAGAACATAACCATTAAACACACTAATTTT
Source organism: Monodelphis domestica (assembly GCF_027887165.1). Taxonomy (NCBI): domain Eukaryota; kingdom Metazoa; phylum Chordata; class Mammalia; order Didelphimorphia; family Didelphidae; genus Monodelphis; species Monodelphis domestica. The sequence continues at coordinate 362,902,335 of NC_077228.1, forward strand.
GGGTTCTTGTAAATTAGCAAGACCCATAACAATGAAATATGAAAAACTTGTAAATAAGGTTCCTGCAGGACTCAAACAGATAGAAAAGGACTAGAAAAACCTTTTTTGTCTGGTTTACTCCAAAGCAGAACTCATGTATATATGTAATATATTTGTATGTAACCGACGTACAGAAAATCCCGTGTCCATAATGTAAATCTCATGGCATTAACCTACTAACATAGACTTAGGAATCAGACTAACACTCTTAACAAAACTGAGATCAGGGAAAGTATAGTCAGGGCTGACAAGGGAAGTTCAACTTTTAGGGAGCCAGTAACTTCTTTTAGGGAAAGAATAGGATAACATAAGGAAGGAAAATTAAGAATCAAAGAATTTGTAATAGTTAGAGAAGTTAAGAAAACATAAGATAACATAAGGAGTTAGAAAAATGTTACCATAGTTTAAAAATCATTAAGATATTGTTACCAAATAGTTTTAAGGTCAACATTGTTGCATATTATTCTAGGACATTGTTAGTCCAAAAACATGTTAGTCAATTGTATCAATCCCTTGTAACAAAAACACCTGAATCTTTTCCCAAACCTGGTCTTAGAATAGGCTTAGTCAACTAAGTTAGTTTAAGAGTAAAATATAATTGAGGAAAAAGAGATTTCTTATTTTGGGGGTGGGATATAAAACATAAATAGATAGACATATGGTACTAAGGAAACAACGGTAAGTAACTTGTCTAACCCCAGTGCGTTGTCAAGGTGACAAAAATGCAGAAGATGAAAAGGGAGATTTTGTAAGAGAGGAATTTATCCAATTTGTTCAAGGAGAAATCTCTGACAGAAATCAGTTGCAGAGAGAGAGAGCAGGGGAGGTGCAAGAAGAAAAAAACACAAGATTCCAGTCAGAGAATCAGAAGCTTGGAGAATTCCTCTGATTGTAATAATGAAGGTACTTAGTTCTTCCTTGATTGTGAAGATTACATTGTAATTCCCTGTCTATTTTTAGATTTTAATCCCCCAAAATGTAAGCACAGTACTTAAAATTGAGTATGGAGATCTACCCATTTTGGATTTTAACCACAAAAAGGTATAAACACCCATTTCATACAATGAGTGGGAGGTCTGTGACCCACATGTGAAAGAGTGGGCAGTCCTGGAGTGGAGTGTTGGCTGTGATTGGTAGACAGAAAAATTTAGGGGAAGTGACACAAGAGAAGAAGGTCTTTAAAAGTGGAAACAGAGACATACACAGACACACTTGAAGTGAAGAGAGACACTTGGAGTAAAGAGAGACACTTGGAGTGGAGAGGAACACGAAGTGGAGAAAGACACTTGGAGTGGAATCTTCTGTAAGAAGCAGTTCTACTGGAGTTGAGGCTGAGAAAAAATGTGCTGATTGAACTTACATATGGTGAATGTAAGGCTGACTTTAGTAATACATTTTTGGAATTTAGTAATTAAATCCCTGGAGACCATTTAAATCTATTCAGTCTAATCATAATTCTAACAATTTGGTTGACCACATCAATTATGACAAAATACCCTCAATCTTATTAACTTTCCCAAACTTTTCCTTTACTGTTGTGACTATCCCTAAGTCAGCTTTTAATAGCTTATTTTGAATCTACACAAATCAGCTGAAGAGATAAGTTTGCTGTTTCCAATTCTCCCTTGCCCTAGGGAACAATCAACCCAATTAGCTGACCCTCATTGGCAATACTAATTGATTGGAGTGTTCTTAAGTAGCTTTAAGAAAAATCTGGAAAAAGATGCCCTGCTAGAGAGAGTGATTGTATTAAATTTTTAGCCTTGTCCCACTCTATCTTTTCACGCAGAAGATTTAATTGGATTAAAACTTTTAAAAAGGACCACACCCAAACACCTAAAAAAAATGTGGTTAGAGCCAGTGTACAGCCAAACTAACAACTGGCTTCTCAATAAAATAACCAAAATTGCACAAACATTGTTCTTTGTCTATTTCATAATCCCAGAGAACATATGGCAATGGTTAAACTCTGCACTGTTCCTGGGTGTGATTGTAATTGTTGGAGGTACAATGTTGTATCTCTTTTTCTCTAGGAGAGGCATGGAAAATACCATAAATATGCTAGAAAATCAAATAAGTAAATCAGTGGAAGACTTACAGAAAAAAAAATTGAAATGTTAAAAAGAAAACTGATAAATCAGGGAGAGACCATAGCCCCTTTTCAGGAATCCACAGATAAATAACATGCCTTTACTGTGGAAAAAGATGCCATGTAGTGATGATCTGTAAGAACTGGCTATGGGAAAAAAGAAATAATAATAACTTTAGAAATAACAACTATAGAAATGATATAATGATGATCATAGAAATCACAACTTTAGAACTGATAAAAATAACTGTAATGACTATAGGAATCAAAATTTTAGAAATCAAAATTATAGAAATAGAAATTGGGAAAATGATAACTCAAACCAAGTAACTCCGCAACAGTAACTTATGTGGATCTCATCCAAAAAATACTCAGGGTACTACTACCCCTCCACGTGGGACAGAAGGTGGTGCCCCTTAGACTCTATTGTTTTTGTTGATATTAACCCTTTTCAATTTTGTCTCCCCTCCAAATAATAGCAAAGAGGAAGAAATGGATTTTAAAAAAATACAGTTCCTTTGTGACTGATTATACCTTTTGTTGATAATGAATAATTAACTATACTAATTGTATTTAACTCTTGATTATAAGACTTCCCTATTGATGGATCTGTACTATTTTATTGCACTTTATTTGTGCCATACACTATTTTTTCCCATTTGAAACACATGCAATTTTATTGAAAAGATTTTCTCTTAACTATTTTTAATTTTTGAAATGTTTGCAATAAGCTATCTATTTGCTTAGCATATAAATGCATACCCGCAAACTTTAGACTATGGGAACTGTAAACCTCAAATTTCCTTAGACTTATAAATGTTGGAAATTTCACCATTGGGATATTTCATACTTGGAAAATTTCTTACTAATAGTCTATTGGAATGGGAACCCCATTGGCATGGGAGGTTCCTTCGCTTCCCTTCTTAAGATTACTTTAGGACAGAAACCCTTTGCTGAACAATGGAAAGGACTTTGACCTTTGCTTAAGCATAGAACAGGAATTTCTTTGAGTCATGATTGATTTTAGAATTGATACAATGGAGATACTTGGAATAAATCTCCACCCTATTCAGTCCTAACAGGATTGAGTAAGGGCTGCAGCCTAGATCAAAATTTAATTATTCCAATCTCTACCCTACTCAGGTTAACAGGATTTAGAAAGGGCTGTAGCAAAGGAGCAAAGATTTAATCATTTGAAAATATGACCTTCAACAGACATGTGAAAAAGCCAGAAACCTCTGGGCGGTCCTGGGTTAAGCTAGAGCCTCCATTGGCACAGGGAAATTGATGAACAGTGATTGGTAGATGTGAGGACTGAGGGGAGGCAACTTGGAGGGTTTCCTTAAAGATAGGGGGTCTGAAGACTCCAGGGGAGGGGTGAGTAGTTGATCGGTGTGGTTCGTGTGGGCTCTGAGAAGCTTGCTCTGAAGGAAGCTGAAGGTGAGGGCCTCTGAGACTGTTTCTCCATTTTGGTCACGTGAGTAATAGGGACTGATCTCTTTTCTTTGCCCCAGCTATCTAAGGGCTTGGGCCTTTTGGCCCAGCCTAAACAGAAGGGGTATTTAAGCCCTATTCCTTTCTCTCCCTTTTTCTCTCTCTCTATCTCTAATTACTTCCTCCTATTGTAATTAAACTTCATAAAAGATTGACGGCTGACTTAAGTTTTCATTTAGGAATTAAATTGCTGATTCCTTGGTGACCTTAAATTAATATATATCAGTCTTTTAAAGTGATTCCCTTGTAACAGAACCTGCCATTTATTGATAAATGTTATGGGACTATTATTAATGATTGTGTCTGATTCTAGGAAATGGAATAAAAAAAGAAACATAGACTTTATCTACATAGTGCCATAGAAGTACAGATTTAACCTGAATAGTGCCAAATAAAAGAGCACATAGGGGACTTCTGGGTAAACATGGCTGCAATCTAGATGCAAATTGCTTCCTCTCCCCAGCACCTAATAAAATCGACTACCTCAAAAGAGCATAAAAATCATCTTTGGAAGAACGGAGGGACTCTAAAATAGGACACAGCAATGAAGGTGCATGGGGTTATGGGGTTTGAGCTTTCCACACTATAAGAAGGAGAAAAAGCTCACACCCAAAAGTGATCTGAACTACCCTCCCCCACCTCACTTATGGAACCAGAGTAGGGACCAGAGTGCTCACTGGAGACAGTGAGTGAGGAATGTCTCTGTAGTGACTGGGGCGGGGCACACCAGGGTCCTTGGGATCTAACTAGGACTGCCAGGGAACTACCCTTCAGAGAGGTTTCATAGGAGACCCCTGTGCACTGGAGAGTGCACAGACAGTGGGCGCTCTTGCAAACTGTGAACACTGGGGAGACTCTAGAGACTGAGGAAAAAGCTCCTCTCCTTGCTATAGTGAGGGGGGGGCATGCCAGGGTCCTTGGGAACTGACAAGGTCTACCAGGGAACTTCCCCTCAGAGAGGTTTCACAGGAGACTCCTGCACATGGGAGAGAAGAGAACACAGACAACGTGGGCAGGCACTCTAATAAACTGCAGAGGCTGCTGCAGAAGAACCAGCCTGAGGCAAAAGTACCACCACTTAAATCCACAGAAAACCCGCCCATCTCACTCAGACCTCTGACTAAAAAGGAAAGGGAAAACCACCAAAGGGATGGCTCATAGTGCCCAAGATCAACCCTCCAAGAAGAAAGGGAAAAAAGTGACTATTGAGAACTTTTATGGAGGGAAAACCCAGGTTATTGAGGAAAAAGAGGATGAAATTCAAACAAAATCAAAACCCTCCGAAAAAAATGGAAATTGTCCACAAGATCTGGAAGAACTCAAAACGGAACTTATCCAAAAGATGGAAACCTTCTGACAAGAAAAATGGGAAAAAATTCAGAAAGAGGTCAACAGTCTGATAGACAAGAACTCCCAAATGGAGAAACAGCTGGAAGCCTCAAACAGCAGGGCAGACCAAACTGAAAAGCAAAACCAGTCCTTAAAGACCATAATTAAGCAACTGGAAGACAATGATCTTGCAAAACAGCAAGAATTAATAAAGCAAAGTCAAAAAATTAATGAATTAGAATAAAACATAAAATATCTCACTGACAAGGTGGCAGACGAGGAAAACAGAGGAAGGAGAGACAATTTGAGAATCATTGGTCTACTTGAAAAACCAGAGAAAAACAAAAATCTCGATACCATACTACAAGAAATCATCAAAGAAAATTGCCCTGATGTTCTCCAACAAGGGGGCAAAATAGAAATGGAAAGGGTTCATAGAACACCCTCTATACTAAATACCCAAAAGACAACCCCCAGGAATGTAATTGCCAAATTCAAAAGCTCCCAAGCTAAGGAGAAAATCTTACAAGAAGCTAAAAAGAGAAACTTCAGATACAGAGGAGCACCAATAAGGATTACACAAGACCTAGCAGTGGCCATGCTAAGAAATCACAAAGCCTGGAATACAATATTCAGAAAGGCAAGAGAACTGGGTCTTCAACCAAGAATCAACTACCCATCAAAACTGACTATATAATTCCAGGGTAAAGTATGGGCATTCAACAAAATAGAAGATTTCCAAGTATTTGTAAAGAAAATACCAGAACTCAGTGGAAAGTTTCACATCCAAACACAAAGAGCAAGAGAAACATGAAAAGGTAAATATGAAAGAAAGGGAAAAGGAGAAAAATGTTTTTTTTCTTTCTTTTATTCAAACTCTCTTCTATAATGGCTACAATGGATCAAATTATATATATTAACATATGGGGGAAATGTTATGTGCAACTCTCAAAAATTGTATGCATTAATAGAGTAATCAGAAGAATCACTCACAGGGAAATATTGGGGCATTAACATTATTTGGAGAAAAAAACAAAAAGAAAGGAAAAGGGAGGGGGGAAGCAATGATGGTATTAAGATATACTTGAAGAAATCTAAATAAATTAAATAGAATAATCTTTGTCACAAAAAGATACACACAGGAAGGGGAGGGGAAGAATTCTCTTATAAGAAGGAGAGGAAAAGAGTGCTAATTGGTATTACTTAAACCTTACTCTCAGTGAAATCAACTCCGAGAGGGAAGAGCATCTAGATCCATTGGGATCTTGAATTCTATCTTATCCAACAGGGTAAGGGAGAAGGGAAAATAAAGGTGGGCGCAGCGGGGAGGGAGTATAAAAAGGGAGAGAAGGAGAGGGGGGAGGGGAAGGGAACAAAAAGGGAGGGGCCAGAAAGGGAAGCATAACAAGGGAGGGGAATAGGGGGACTGATTTAAAGTAAATCACTGGTTTCAAAGGTTATAGCAAAAGAAGAAAGGTCAGAATTAGGGGAGGATATCAAAATGCCAGCGAATTCACAAGTGACAATCATAATGTTGAACGTGAATGGGATGAACTCACTAATAAAACGTAGACAAATAGCAGAGTGGATTAGAATCCAAAACCCTACCATTTGTTGTCTTCAAGAAACACATATGAGGCGGGTTAATACTCATAAGGTTAGAACTAAAGGATGGAGTAAGACCTTTTGAGCCTCAACTGACAGAAAGAAGGCAAGAGTAGCAATCATGATATCTGACAAAGCCAAAGCAAATATAGACCTGATTAAAAGGGATAGGGAAGGTAAATACATCCTGATAAAAGGGAGTATAGACAATTAGGAAATATCACTAATCAACATGTATGCACCAAATGGTATAGCACCCAAATTTCTAATGGATAAACTAGGTGAATTGAAGGAGGAAATATATAATAAAACTATACTAGTGGGAGATCTAATCCAACCACTATCAAATTTAGATAAATCAAATAAAAAATAAATAAAAAAGAGGTAAACGAGGTGAATGAAATCTTAGAAAAATTAGAGTTAGTAGATAAATGGAGAAAAAATAATAGGGACAAAAAGGAATACACCTTCTTTTCAGCAACACATGGCACATTCACAAAGATTGAGCATACACTAGGTCATAAAAACATGGCATACAAATGCAGTAAAGCAGAAATAATAAATGCAACCTTTTCAGATTATAAGGCAATAAAAATAATGATCAATAAGGGTATATGGAGGGCAAAATAAAAATCAATTGGAAATTAAATAATATGATTCTCCAAAATTGGTTAGTCAGAGAACAAATCATAGAAACAATTAATAATTTCATTGAAGAAAATGAAAATAGTGAGACATCCTTTCAAACCTCATGAAATGCAGCCAAAGCAGTACTCAGAAGAAAATTCATATCCCTGAGTTCATATATTAACAAATTAGGGAGGGCATAGATCAATGAATTGGACATGCAAATCAAAAAACTTGAAAGCAAACATATTAAAAACCCCCAGAAGTAAACGAAATTAGAAATCCTAAAACTTAAAGGAGAAATTAATAAAATTGAAAGTGATACAACTATTGAACTAATAATAAAAGAAGCTGGTGCTTTGAAAAAACAAACAAAATAGACAAAGTACTGGTCAACCTAATTAAAATAAGGAGAGAAGAAAAGCAAATTAACAGTATCATAGATGAAAATGGGGACCTTACCTCCAATCAAGAGGAAATTAAGGCAATCATTAAAAACTTCTTTGCCCAATTATATGGCAATAAATATGCCAATCTAGGCAATATGGATGAATATTTACAAAAATATAAATTGCCTAGACTAACAGAAGAAGAAATAGAATTATTAAATAATCCCATATCAGAAAATGAAACCCAACAGACCATCAAAGAACTCCCTAAGAAAAAATCCCCAGGGCCCAACGGATTCACAAGTGAATTCTATCAAACATTCAGAGAACAGCAAATCCCAATACTATTCAAACTGTTTAACAGAATAAGCCCAGAAGGGGTTCTGCCAAATTCTTTTTACAACACAAACATGGTACTGATCCAAAAGCCAGGCAGGTTAAAAACAGAGAAAGAAAACTATAGACCAATCTCCCTAATGAACATAGATGCAAAAATTTTAAACAGGATACTAGCAAAAAGACTCCAGCAAGTGATCAGAAGGGTCATTCACTATGATCAAGTAGGATTTATACCAGAAATGCAGGGCTGGTTCAATATTAGGAAAACCATCCACTTAATTGACCATATCAACAAGCAAACCAACAAAAAACACATGATTATCTGAATAGATGCAGAAAAAGCCCTTGATAAAATTCAACACCCATTCCTATTAAAAACACTAGAAAGCATAGGAATAGAAGGGTCTTTCCTAAAAATAATAAACAGTATATATCTAAAACCATCAGCAAACATCATCTGCAATGGGGATAAACTAGATGCATTCCCAATAAAATCAGGAGTGAAACAAGGATGTCCATTATCACCTCTATTATTTAACATTGTACTAGAAACACTAGCAGTAGCAATTAGAGAAGAAAAAGAAATTGAAGGCATTAAAATGGGCAATGAGGAGAACAAAGTATCACTCTTTGCAGATGATATGATGGTCTACTTAAAGAATCCTAGAGATTCAACCAAAAAGCTAGTGGAAATAATCAACAACTTTAGCAAAGTTGCAGGATACAAAATAAACCCACATAAGTCATCAGCATTTCTATATATTTCCAACACATTTCAGCAGCAAGAACTAGAAAGCGAAATCCCATTCAAAATCACCTTAGACAAAACAAAATACTTAGGAATCTATCTCCCGAGACAAACACAGGAACTATATGAACGCAACTACAAAACACTCTCCGCACAACTAAAACTAGACTTGAGTAATTGGAAAAAATTAACTGCTCATGGGTAGGATGAGCCAATATAATAAAAATGACCATCCTACCCAAACTTATCTATTTAGTGCCATACCCATTGAACTTCCAAATTTTTTTTTTTATTGAATTAGAAAAAAACATAACAAAGTACATTTGGAAGAACAAAGGATCAACGATATCCAGAGAAATAAAAAAAAAATACAAAGGAAGGTGACCTTGTAGTTCCAGATCTCAAACTATATTATAAAGCAGTGGTCATCAAAACAATTTGGTACTGGCTAAGAGATGGAAAGAAGGATCAGTGGAATAGACTTGGGGTAAGTGACCTCAGCAAGACAGTCTATGAGAAACCCAAAGACCCCAGCTTTTGGGACAAAAATACACTATTTGACAAAAACTGCTGGGAAAACTGGAAGCCAGTGTGGGAGGGATCAACACCTCACAGTCTACACCAAGATAAACTCAGAATGGGAGAATGACTTGAACATAAAGAAGGAAATTATAAGTAAATTAGGTAGAATATTCAGACCTTTGGGAAGAGAAAGATTTTAAAACCAGGCAAGACATAGAAAGAATCACAAAATGTATAATAAATAATTTTGATTATATCTAATTAAAAAGTTTTTGTACAAACAAAACCAATTTAACCAAAATTAGAAGGGAAGCAACAAATTGGAAAACAATCTTCATAACAAAAAAACTCTGACAAAGGTCTAATTACTCAAATTTATAAAGAGCTAAATCAATTGTATGAAAAATCAAGCCATTCTCCAACTGAAAAATGGGCAAGGGACATGAATAGGCAGTTTTCAGCTAACAAAATCAAAACTATTAATAAGCACATGAAAAAGTGTTCTAAATCTCTGATGATCAGAGAGATGCAAATCAAAACAAATCTGAGGTATCATCTCATACCTAGCAGATTGGCTAACATGAAAGCATAGGAAAATAATGAATGTTGGAGGAGATGTGGCAATGTTGGGACATTAATGCATTGCTGGTGGAGTTGTTAATTGATCCAACCATTCTGGAGGGCAATTTGGAACTATGCCAAAAGGGCGATAAAAGAATGTCTGCCCTTTGACCCAGCCATAGCACTTCTGGGTTTGTACCCCAAAGAGATAATAAGGAAAAAGACATGTACACCAATATTCATAGCTGCGCTCTTTATGGTGGCAAAAAAACAAAACAAAAAACTGGAAAATGAGGGGATGCCCTTCAATTGGGGAATGGCTGAACATATTGTGGTATATGTCGGTGATGGAATACTATTGTGCTAAAAGGAATAATAAAGTGGAGGAATTCCATGGGGACTGGAACGACCTCCAGGAAGTGATGCAGAGCGAAAGGAGCAGAACCAGGAGAACATTGTACACAGAGACTGCTACACTGTGGTACAATTGAATGTAATAGACTTTTCCATTAGTGTCAATACAATGTCTCTGAACAACCTGTAGGGATCAAGGAGAAAAAAACACTACACACAAGCAGAAGACAAACAGTGGGAGTAAAAACACCGAGGAAAGGCAACAGCTTTACTTCAGGAGTAGAGGGAATATGATTTAGGAAAGACTCTAAATGAACACCCTAATGCAAAAGCCAATAACATCTAAATGAGCTCGGATCAAGTACACATGTGATACCTAGAGGAATCACGCATCACCAATGGGAGGGGTGGGGGGAGAAAAAGAAAATGATCTTCGTTTCTAATGAATAATGTTTGAAAATGACTAAATAAAATAATGTTTAAAGGGATTAAAAAAAAGAGCACATAGGTCAAAAAAGAAACTAATTCAAGGGATTGATGAACTTCAATGCCAATATGAAAGGTCTTGAAGCTAGTGTGAGACTTGAGCTTGTGGCTCTTGTCATATGTTAAGACACAGGACTCCTTGAATCACACTCTTTGTAAAACACTTTCTATGAAAGTACCTAACAAATGGCTATTCTTGCTTCCCTATCCCTGAGTAATGATGAAATATCAGACCAGGAAATGACACTTCCCTTTTACACAAAAAATCTAGTTTGTTTGTTTTTTCTCTCTTAAGATATAGCAACTTCCTGTAGTCCTGGCTTATAATTGGTAAATACAACATTAATGCAATTTTCCCCCCTACAGATATGTAGGATAGAAATTTCCTTTAATTGGACCCTAATAATGAGGGCCCATTATGCATTTATTCTTTTTAATTCAGAAATTTTATTTACATAGTTTTTGATATTTTGATTCTGATTTTGACTTTTTTTTCTCTCAAAAGCTTAATTTTTCCCTCTTTATTTTTCTTTTATGTTTTTGGTTTTTTCTTTGATAATTAATTGGCTCATATACCCATAACTCAACCACTTTCAGTTGATCCAGGTGTTGGTGAACACCCTCTTCAGGGGCAATTGTATTGTATTTTTATAAAAAAATTAAAAAATTAAAATTTTGTTTGAGAAGAATTTCAGGAAAAGAAGTTTGCTAACTCCTTGAATCCAGAGAATGAATTCTTTGCAATAAGATGCTTGAAGAAATCTACACTATATCAAGAAGATCCAGAATGAACTTTTTTGTGCAATCAAATGAACAAAAGGGGATTGAACATTTATTGTCAATGTACACTTTTATGCCAAAAGGGACTGCTCCCTAATTTGGCTTTTTGTCAATGCACCTAGAAAAACATTGGTTTTGCTTTCTCTCCTTTCTATTTCCCTCTTATCTCTAACTATTGTAATTTCCTCTTAGAAAGTGAAATATTGTATAAATCTTAAGTTGAAGTTTTTTAGGGGTACAAGATGATTCCATTAAATGATCAATGGGGAGACTAGTTTCCCAGTGATCAACAGGGGGATTGTGAAGATTGGATTTGACTCTCCCCTGATTGTAACAATGAAGGTACTTAGCTCTTCCTTGATTGTGAAGATTAAATTGTAATTCCCTGTCTATTTTTAGATTTTAATTCCCCAAAATGTAAGCACAGTTCTTAAAGTTGAGTATAGAGATCTACACATTTTGGATTTTAACCACATAAAGGTGTGAACATCCATTTCATACATTGAGTGGGAGGTCTGTGACCCACATATGAAAGAGTGGGCAGTCCTGGAGTGGAGTGTTGGCTGTGATTGGTAGACAGAAAAATTTAGGGGAAGTGACACAAGAGAAAAAGGTGTTTAAAAGTGGAAACAGAGATACACAGACACACTTGGATTGAAGAGAGACACTTGGAGTAAAGAGAGTCACTTGGAGTGAAGAGACACTTGGAGGGAAGAGACACTCTTGGAGTGAGGAGAAACACTTGGAGTGGAGAGAGACACTTGGAGTAGAGACTCATACTTGGAATGGAACCTCCTATAAAAGCAGTTCTACTGGAGTTGAGGCTGAGAAAAAATGTGCTGATTGAACTGACATGTGGTGAATGTAAGGTTGACTTTAATAATTCATTTTTGTCATTTAGTAATTAAATCCCTGGCAACCAATTAAATCTATTCAGTCCAACCATAATTCTAGTACTAGTTAGCTCAGGAATAGGGACCAAGCCAGCAGCTGGCTTGATGAAGGGTCAAGGCTGAGAGCCTGAACCCTGAGACATTGGGGGGGGTCAGTCTGTCTGAGGGGACAAGTCAATAGGGCTTCCTACTCACCCACTTCCCTTACCTGACATCCTTACCTCTCTTCTTCCTGTGTGAACCCAAATAAAGTGTCTACTACTTAGAATTAGGTCTGGCTAGTTTGTGATACTAGCAAAGGGGCTGATGATTTGAGGAGATCCATACCTCTCCCCAAACAGGAGGTTTAGTTCAGGATCCCAGGGATCCAAATAACCAGACCTAAGGAGCAACCATCTCTCCTGGGCTGTGGAGTAATCCAACATGGAGGGGGAAAGTGGCAGTTGGTGTACCTGAAGGATTCAGAGGCAGAAGAGTCCATCCTGCCTCTCAACAATAATTGGGACCAAAAGTGAGGCAGTGTGTCATCTTACCAAAGCTTATTCCTCTAGCTATTATCCCCCATCTCTCAGAACCATTCTCTGAGGAGCCATACTCCTTCCTTCAGGGAGACAAGACTGGACTAACTTCCCCCAAAAAGGAAGAGAAGGGAAGATCAATTTATTCCCCCTCTCCATTCTCTCAACTATTTCTTGCTCTCTATTTCTCTCTCCATTTCCTCTGTGTATTCCCTTTTGGCTCATATATTGCCATGGGCAAAGTCCACCCTTGCTTGGGACTCCAGGGTTTCCTGACAGATGATGAATGATCAGTCAACAAAAATAACAAACAGAAGACAGCTTAATGTACATTGCTTTGTATCTGATAGCTGCTCTGCCATTCTGATGCCTGGTTTTTATTTTTATACCCATCTTTTTGGCAATAAAATACACATAATCAAAGAGAGATAATTGGAAAAGTAATACATTAACTTTTAACAAATCACTTGATTACCATTCTATATATTTGTATTGTGATTATAGACAGAATAAAGGTTGCATACAAGATAAATGATTTTGTCATAGGTTGCTTAATTTTCTCATTTCCCTGTGAGAAGTTTTGAGCTTACAAACAATCAAGGAAAATTACTTACTGTTTTTAATAAAATGGAATAATTAATCAGCAGTTCTTAAAAGAAAATTCAACAATCATATCATTGAGGTTGAGGGGGTACTGGGAACATAATTCAAATTTAAACTGGTGCCTTCTTTAGGGAGTTTCTGAGTTACCGATTTGTGTAATTGATTCACTAAGGCATACTGAAACTTGATGTACTTGTACTTATTGTAAGGGCCTCTATGATTGATTTGTATGCTGGTTTCATGAGAATAAGTCTCTGTGAGTGGGAAAGTTTTTTGGGCTTGGCCTGTAGCTGCAGTTTTGCTGAGAATTATGTACCTAAATAAAAGTTAACCCATGATAGTCTTTTTGGGTTTGGGTTTAAGGGTCTGATCTTTTGGTGATGTTTTAGAAAATTAGGGTACAGGTGTTTTGCTCTTGCATTATTTCTTTTGAGACTAGGGGTAATAATAATCATGTCAATTCATAGGTAAAGGGCATTGATGAAAGAGGTCATGCAAGGGGGATAGAGTGGGCAGTCACATCTCACCAAGGACCACTCTGTGGTATCCCCAGCTACCACAAGTGACTCTGTCAAGGCGTCGTGGTCTGATGGCTTCCAGCAATATATTACAGTATAAATAACTCCCAAATCAGTATCTCTAGTGCTGACCTCTCTTCTGAGCTTCAGATGTGTATCTTCTCTTATGAAATATCATTAGTTAAATGTTCCTCAAGCATCACTAGTTCAACATGTGCCAACTAAATGACATAGTGGGTGAAAGTAAGAATTGGAACTGAAGATCTGAGTTAAAAATCTCTCTTGGATATTTATTAGCTGTGTGACCTTGAGAAGTATTTCTTTGATTCCTGCTAAGGAGTAACCTGGGCTTGCAGAAAAATTTGATTCTGACTCATCTGCTTTTTTTCTCTTAAAGTTGCTATTCCATTCCCCCCCCCCCCCCCGTCCCCCCAAGGGAACTACTTGGGCATTAGGGAAAGTAAAGCTCAGTGTTGTTATCTGGGCCCCACTGGTCTCCTGTCCACAGCCTTGGGGGATGAATAATTTTATAAAGAAGAGGATGAAGAATTCCTTAGAGTGCTAGACAGTCTGTAAACTCCTAAGGTCATTTGATAATAGATTTAGAGTTTTAAGGGATCCCTTATATCTTCTTGGGATGGAGGTGCCAATTTAGTAGATCCTTCAATTTGTTTCAACATACTTTCAAGAACCCACTGTGTGCAAAGCACTCTGTTTGGCATGATAGAGGATACAAAAGTGAATGAGATATAGTACTTCCTTTAGGAAGTTTCAATAAAGTAGGAATGGCAAAAAAAAAAAATCTTAGAGTTAAAAGGAATTTTAGAGGTCATCTAGTCCAGTCTCCCTTAAAGGATTTTTTTTTTTACAAGATCACTAACAAAGAGTTTCCAGCCTCTGCATATTTTCCGTGATAGAAAGATCAATACTTTTCAAGACAGCTCATTTAATTGTTATTAACTTCTTTGCTACTTTGATGAAACTGTGGACTGTTCTAATTGCTCCACAAGTCTTCCTTATGTTGAAAGTTACCAAAGATCTCTTAATTGCCAAATCTAATGACCTTTTAAAAGTCTCATCCTTCTTGACTTCTCTATAGCCTTTTATACTGCTACCAAATCCTCTGTTCCTGGATACTTTTTACTGGCCATACTGGCCAGTATCCAGTTGACCATTCATGTCACTGTTCTCCCCTAATACTTCTTTTATATTTCTGATTATTTCTGTGTCTTTGTGATTTCATGTCATTCCCTTTGGGGAATGACCTGAGAATATTCCAGAACTCTGTCCCAGACAGTCCCCCCCCTTTTACTTTCTCTCTCTCTCCATTCTCTTCCTCATGACTTAATCAGCACCTATGTATCCAATTACCACCTTTATATGGATGACTCAAGACCTATACATTCATCTTTGTCTTTTTCATGAGTTCCTTTACCTTATCACCAACTGCCCACTGAACAATTCTAATACTGTGTCTTTCAGGCATCTCAAATTCAATGCAGGGAGTTTCAAAACAGAACTTATTATCTCCTTCCCCTTTGTCCCACCAATCTTCTTTTCAGAACTGCCCTGTGGGCAACTGGATGGCTCAGTGGATTGAGAGTCAGGCCTAGAGATGGGAGGTCCTGGGTTCAAATCTGACCTCAGACACTTCCCAGCTGTGTGACCCTGGGCAAGTCACTTGACCCCCATTGCCTAGCCCTTACCACTCTTCTGCCTTGGAACCAACACACAGTATTGACTCCAATTGCCCTGTTACTTTTATGGAAAACACTATTATCCGAATCACTGTGGTTCATGACCTCAGTGTTATTCTTGACTCTCCCTTCTTTCTCTCCACATATCCAATCATTTGCCGAATCTTGTTTCCACCTCTGCATTTCCGCTATATATTCTCCCTTTATACAGCCTCTACCCTAGGTCAGATTCTTACCTGAACTACTCTGATTTTTTCTCCCTACTTCAAGACTCTCTCTAACTCTAATCCACAGAGCCACTAGAGTGACTGTCTAAAAGCACAGGTCTGACTATGTAACCTCCTACTCAGTAAACAACAGAAGTTTTCTATTATCTCTGAGATTAACTATAAATTCTATTTGGCATTTAAATCTCATTATCTTCCTTCTCAGTAATACTCTAAAATGCTAAAGTCTCTCTTAGAGAGAGCACAAATCATAGCTATTGTCTAACCATTGCAGAAGAATTTTACCAGAAGGAAGGAAGGCTCTACTACCTTTGTGAAACTGGTCTCTGGCTCTATATTTCTTTTAATGTCACCCAAGATTACATTAGGTATTTTTTTTTTTTGAATTTACATTGGATTATGGCTCTAGGTGGAGGTCCATTTAAATGCCCAAACTTTTCCACACAAATGGTTGCGTTATTAATGTTACCTGCCACTTGCAAGTGTTAATGATAGGAAGTAAGCTTTGAATACATGAATGAGGTCTTTTTAGTCATCAAACCATACTAGTCATAGTGGTAGTCTCTCGGTGATCGAGAATGACTATTATCTTTGTGCAGTTTCATCTACGGTGTACCCTCATGTGGCTTTGGAGTCCATAGACTGAGGCGCACAGTTTGTGGCACATGGGACATGGGACACCAGTTGTTACGGGAGGTGCAGTTGTGGCCTGGTGTCGGCGTTCATGCGCAGCGGCAAGACGTCGACGTCGCTCATCTTCACAGGTGGTGGCGGCATGGTGAATGTGGGTTCACCAGCTGCTTCTGTCAGAGGCAGCAAATTCTAGTTGCTTTGGTGTAATGCCAGCCCACTTCAAGTTGAACTTTAGCTGATCCTTGTATCTTTTCTTTGGTCGGCCTTGTTTCCTGAGTCCAGCTGACAGTTCACCATAGAATACCTGTCCTGGTATTCGCTGTGGGTCCGTGTGGATGACGTGTCCAGACCATCGTAGCTGGGTTTGGAGGACCAGGACTTCGATGCTGGTGGAGTTGGCTCTGTCGAGGACTTCCTGGTTGGTGATTCGGTCCTGCCATCGGATCCTCATGATTGACCGGAGAGAGCATTGGTGGAATTGTTCCAGCTATTTCATGTGCTGTCAGTACAGTGTCCATGTCTCACAACCGTAGAGGAGCGAGCTGAGGACCACTGAGTTGTACACTTTGAGCTTCGTCGCAGTGCTTACACCTCTGTGTTGGAGGACTTTGCAGCGCAGCCACCCAAGTGCCTGGCTGGCCTTTTGGATCCTGGCATTGATCTCGTGGTCTAGGGACCCGTCGTTGGTGATGGTGCTGCCCAGGTACTTGAAAGTGTTGATGTTAGAAAGCTGCGTGCCGTCAATTGTAATGCACGGCTGGTTAGTTGGCCTCCCTGGTGCAGGTTGGAACAGCACCTCTGTTTTGCTGAGGCTGATAGTCAGGCCAAACAGTTTTGTTGCGGTGGAGAACCTGTCCACAATGGTTTGGAGATGATTTTCTTGGTGGGCCATGAGAGCACAGTCATCTGCAAAGAGAGCTTCCGGGATGAGTCTCTCTGTTGTCTTTGTTTTTGCAGTCAGGCGGCGAAGGTCGAATAGTGAGTCATTCAGTCGGTATTTGATGTAGATGCCCAGGTCTAGATCCATCACAGCATGTCGTAATACTTGGGTGAAAAATAGGTTGAATAGTACTGGAGTGAGGACACAGCCTTGTTTCACACCATTGGAGAAGTTGAAGCGGTAGGAAGTCTCTCCACCAGATAGGACTTCCCCTGTCATGTCGACATGAAAGAGCTGGATCAGTTTGACGAATTTTGCTGGGCAACCGAGCTTGCTGAGGATCATCCACAATGCGTCCCTGTTCACTGTGTTGAATGCCTTTGTCAGGTCTATGAAGACAATGTAGAGACTCAGGTTCTGCTCAAGGCATTTTTCCTGCATTTGCCTCATTGTGAAGACCATGTCGATGGTACTGCGATATGGTCGGAAGCCACATTGTGATTCAGGCAGGTTCTGCTCTGAAACAGATGACAGGAGTCTGTTGAGTATAACATGGGCAAGGATCTTTCCGGCAGTGGAGGGTAGTGAGATGCCTCTGTAGTTGTCACAGGCTGCTCGTGAGTCTTTGTTCTTGTATAGGGCTACGATGGAGGCATCTCTGAGTTCTGTGGCCATGTCTTCCTCTTCCCATATGCTGGTCAGCACTATGTGGAATGCCTGGAGTGCCTTTCCATTTAAGGCCTTGTACACCTCGGTTGGGATCCCATCTTTACCGGGTGCCTTGCCTGCACTCATTTGTTTAATGGCTTTTTGGACTTCCTCTATTGAAGGAGGGATGTCAAGTTGTTCAATGGAGCGGTTTTGGGGGATCTGGTCAAGGGCACTTTGGTTGACTGAAGAGGGTCGGTTGAGAAGCTGACTGAAGTGTTCTTTCCACCTGTTGCTGATGCCTTTTTTATATTTTATGAGAGTGTCACCATCAGAGGATAGCAAGGGAGTGGTGGTGGGTTTTAATGGCCCATAGACAGTCTTGAGGGCACTGAAAAATTGTTTGTAGTTTTTCATATCAGCAAACCGCTGGATTACTTCTGCCTTTTTTTCCCCACCATCAGTCTTGCATCTTCCTGATCTCATGCTGTGCCGTGGCTTGGAGAGACTTGAATCTGTCCATTTTAGGAGCAGAGTTTGGGTTATTTTGCCACTCCATAAAGGCTTTGTTCTTCTTGCTCAATAGGTCTTCAATAGCAGTGTTTTTCTCTTTGAACCAGTCCTGGTGGTTGTGTTATTTTGGCCCTAGGACTGCCTTTGATGTTTCCTTCACTGCGTCTCTGAACTGGTTCCATTTCTGGGTTGAGCTTCCAGTGAGTGGTCCCTTGGCAGACAGCTTGTTGTCCAGGCAGGACTGGAATGTTTGCAAATAAGATGGATCTCTAAGACGACTCACGTTGTAAAATGCGTGAACTGTCTGGACGCGTTTTGGATGTTGAGGCGCAATGTGCATTTGAAGAATGGCTTTAACCAATCGGTGGTCTGTCCAGCATTCAGCTCCTCTCATGGCTCTGGTGATCTTTACATCCTGGATGTCTCGCCGGCGTACAATGATGTAGTCAATGAGATGCCACTGTTTTGATCTTGGGTGCATTCACGTTGTTTTATATTTGTTCGCCATTCTGAACACAGTGTTTGTGATGGTGAGTTCAAACTCTGAGAATTTGCTGAGTAGCAGTAGGCTGTTGTTGTTCATTTTGCCTGCACCGTGTTTGCCGAGCACTCCTTTCCATCTTTCATGGTCCTGGCCAACGCGGGCGTTGAAGTCTCCCAGTAGTATCAGCTTGTCTTTCGTGGGCACTGAGTGCAGCACGGCACTCAGGTCAGAGTAGAACTGCTCGATGGTCTCCTCTGTGCTGGTCAGTGTTGGGGCATATGAGCTGATGATTGTGGCATACTGGTCTTTGCTGAGAGGCAAACGGGTCTTCATGAGCCTCTCGCTGATGCCCACAGGCAAGTCTGGCAGCTGTTTGAGCAAACTGGTCTTGATGGCCAGGACAACACCGTGAATTCTGTCTTCATTTGTGGCTCTACCTTTCCAGAAGAAGGTGTATCCAGTGGAGGGTTCACTGAGTGATCCCTCTTCTGGTAAGCGAATTTTGCTTAAGGCTGCGATGTC
Organism: Monodelphis domestica; assembly: GCF_027887165.1. NCBI lineage: Eukaryota > Metazoa > Chordata > Mammalia > Didelphimorphia > Didelphidae > Monodelphis > Monodelphis domestica. The sequence goes on from NC_077228.1 coordinate 362,921,833, forward strand.
AATGTTATATAGCGCCAGTTCTTTACCGTTTAGAGCTGTTCTTCTCTCAGGTCTTGGGGTATTCTCTCTATCAAGTAATGTCCTGATGTTCCATGCTCCTAGTAGGAGTTTCTTTGTATTTTTTCTTTGATTTCGACCACTTAAAGGGGATGACCCACCAGCTGCGGTATGCTGACCGGGTGTTTGTAGGGCAGGCAATGTTTGGGACACCTTTTCTAGTCACCTCCCTTGATTAGGGTGAGCAGTGCTGTCCTAGAGAGGGCTGCTCAGTAGCCCAGGATGCTGCCGAACGTCCCTGCTGCCCACAGGGCCAAGAGACCACTGATCTGTGGGCCGCCTACGTGCAGGATCGTGGCTACAACTGCCAGTGGTCACCTCCACCTGTTTCGTCATCACTCCCCCATCGCCGCAGGTCTTGAAGAGGGTGGACAGGGTTAGGATAGATGAGTGTGCATAAAGACACTTGTTTGTAAAGGAGATTTAAGTGGAAAAGTCGATGCACAGAGACAGTCCCACTCTCTTGGCATTGGAAGCCTGGGTCCAGTGGCACGAAAAATTGTTACACCTGGAGACTTCCTCAGCTGCATTGGATGGCCATGTTGTCCTTTGTGCTCCAACATGCCCTAAGCACTCCACAGTGCTTTGCTGCGTCATCCTCTCAGCCGTTGAACCTTCTTATTGGTTTCTTCTGTCTGTTCAGCCAAAGCAGTCTTCACATGCTGGGTGAGCAAAGCCCTGGTTCACCAGGAGTCAATGACCCGATGGCTACCCTCACAAGGTTTGGCCGGCCTGTCAAAGCCATTACCCGGGGTGTGGCCGCTGCCGCATGCTAGCAGCTACTGGGAGCCACAAGTGAGAGCTGGGTGTCAGGTGGGGGTCAGAGGCTAGAGAGCTGCCCTGGGAGGGCATGACAAGCCCTCCATACCAGAGATACTACCCCTCCCTGAGCACCCCATACACCCCATATTGAGACCCCATCAAACCATACTACCAAGATGGTAATAGGACAGGCTCAAATTCTTGAGACATTTTCAGGACAACTTTAGATTGCTAGAGCAAGGTAGTGTCAACATAGAATCTAGAAGCCCACAAACTTGTAGCCTAGAAAGATTTAATGATTCCCCCTCCCCCCCAATTTACTTATCTTAAAGGTGAAAGCCCCAAGTTTGACCTTGTCACAGTAGAGTTTCTCCCTGAGGGAAAGTCCAGCTTCACTAGTTTCTGGCTAACAATAGACCTTAAAGTAGATTAAGTGGGGATGGCTAATCCCATTAGGTTTTAAGTGTCTCTTTTGCCCCAGTAGTTTCTACCCTTTGGCAAAAGTCCTTTATCTAGCTGGCCCAGCCTTTGGCTGGATCTTTCCCTTTTGTGACCATTGTAAAGCATCAACCCCTCACTGTTATTCCTGCCTGGAACTTATTTTCCTTTGTTACCATTGTAAAACCAATAAATTATCTCTCTCAACCACAGTCCCTATGTTCCACTAGAAAGATATTTAAGCTTCCCAACTTTAATGGCTCCTTGGAATTGTCCCATCTAGGGCAGTTTGCCTTCCCAGGGGTCAGTGACCAGACTAATCAGAGTTCAGTCCTTGGACTCTGCATGGGTTTGTGTTGCACAGCTCTCTGAGGAGGCTTAATTTAGCACTGTACCCCTTTCCTTAGTTAAACAGTGGTTTTTCTGACCATTTAATAGTTCTGTGTTTTTTTTTTCCAGTCAACAGTAGGAAGGTAGCTAGATGAAGAGAAAGGGAAAACATTATTAAGCACTTATTATGTTGCAGGCACTGTTCTAAGCAATGGAGATACAAATAACATAGAGACAGAGACACTGGCAAGATAAGGCAAAAACTCATTTAGACCCAGGGGAACCAAGGCAAGGATGATGGCCAGGGTGCAGAAAGCATGACGAGGACATGGCTGGCATGGTGGAAAGGACATTGGGCCAAGGATCAGATATTTCCATTTTTATTTCAATAAACATATAGTAAGTGCATATTATATTCTGAGCACTGTGCGGTATAGGGTAGGAATAAATCAAAGTTCATACAAGACGGGAGCCTTGCCTCTTGCCATTTAAAGTCTCGCTTTGAGTTTAGCACACAGTCAGCACTAATTCATAGAGAAGGTTAGTACATGAGATAAGTGTGGACAAAGTGCTGTGTAATATCTAAGGGACAATGCTTTGTTAATCTCTCATGAACTATGGAAGGCTTCATGGTGTAGGTGGCATGGGAGTTAAGTTTTAAAGCCCTGATGGCGAACCTGTGACACACGTGTCAGCACTGACATGCATAGCCATTTTCGATGATCAGCAGCTGCATGAGGCCTTATACAGAGACGTACGGGGCTGCATGCCAAGAAGGACGTTTCATCCTCAGCTCCTGCACAGCCAGGACAAAACAATAGAACTCTGGCACAGAGTATCTAGTCCTGGGACTTCAGGTTAGGCCATTAAGGGATCTTTGACTTCACTTCCAGCCAGTGGAGCAGGGAGCAGCAGAATGCTGCAGGGGACGCATCTCTGGGGGTCCTTGGATCACCATTACCACGAAACACATAACCACAGCAATCATCATCTAACCTACTGTTCTGGGGTGTCGTGTATTTCTGATTGACCATCATTACTGAGATAATTGAAGGGGAGGCTGGGAGAGGTGAGGGCCTGTGCTATGGGTACCTTTTATCCATCAGGAGGCTTTATGTGCCAAGGCAAGATTCACCTATTTAAACAACTTAATGTCAGTTATTACAAAAATAGTTAATTTAATACCTGCTCGCCCCCTTCACAAGCAAGAATTTTATGCACTTTTACTGGAGGTTGATTCCACCTATAGTGGACTGCTGATGTACAATAATGTAAGATGGCTGAGCTGAGGCTAAGTTCTTGAGCGCTTTGTGGAGTGCTTTGAAGAAATTAAGTTTTTTCTTGAGGATAAGGATCTGGGAAACTTTCCTCAGCTCAATGATGATAAGCCAGTCAACACCCTGATGTTTTTTTACAGACATGCATATTCTGTTCATATTAATAAATTGAACTTAAAGTTACAAGGTTTTGGCAAAAGTATTGATTGACATTATGTTTGGATACATAAAAGCTTTTGAAAGTAAACTTAAAATTTTCAAGCAATATGTAGAAACTAAAACTTTTAAGTATTTTCCTCAAGTAACTAAGTATTTTTAAAAGGCCAGTGCAGCTGTACAAAATGAAATTGACCCTTGCATATAAAGTACCAGCATGTTTTAGATTTGTTACTTGACCAGTTCAGTGATAGATTTAATCAATTTAGAAGCCTAGAATAGACCATGAAAATAATTAAGTATCCTGATGCAGTAGTCTACAGTAGTTTGGAATTAAATAGTTTCCAATAGATGCAAATTGATGATTTGGAGATGCAACATGCAGAATTTCAAGATAGCATCTGGGCTCAGATGTTTGTGGACTTGAAGTCAAAGCTTGAGAATCTGGAAAGGTGTGGCTTGGAGAATCAAAAGGAATGCCACTATGAACAGGAAATTTGGAGTGCCTGGAATCAATTACCAGACACTTTTAGCACCCTGAAAAATATAGCAATGACTTTATTCACAATTTTTCTCTCTACATACTTTTGTGAGATCTTATTCTCAGTGTTAAATAGTATCAAAACCAACAAAAGAAAGAGATTGACAGATGAAGTTAGTAGCTCTTGCTTGGACTTGAAGTATACAAAATACCAACCTTCAATTGAAGATTTAGCCAATGAAATTCAGCAACAAAAATATCACTAATAGGCAGGTTAGTTAAAGAATTCTCCCTCCTCCTCACTTATCTTAGTTCAGGGCACCCCACAAAAGTTAAATAATATAAAGAACAACAAAACAAACCGACAGATGAACAAAGAAGTCACTAAGCAGGTAAGTTAAATAATTAGTTTTTGATTTATTAAATACAGTTATATATTACAATTATACATTTTTGTTATTTAAACTATATATATTGCAAAATTATGTTTGTTTTTTTCTTGAAGTGACACACCACCCAAGTTATGCTCATTTTGGGGGTGAATTTGGACACCCCAATAAGTCTGAGTCTGAGAAGTAAAAACAAAAAATGAGGACATTCTCAGAATAGTACCTTGGAATACAGTAGACAATCAACATATTTTTGTTGAATTAAATAGAATTGTAGGCAAGGGAGCATCCTGAGTGAAGAGGTGGGGGAATAAATCCCAGCAATGTTAAAAGGAAAGGAAACATTCTAGCCTGGATGAATCATAAAGCATACATTCAGAAGTAAGTAGTATGAAATAAGATTGGCAAGGGCAAGTGGTTAAAAATTCTGAAGAGCCTTGAATGTCAAACAAAGGAGTCTAAACTTAGCTTGGTAGGCTTTGAAGAGGCAATGAATATTTTTGAGCAGAGGAGTGCTACAATATAAGCATAATAAATATTAGTCTAATGTATATATGAATGATGGATTTGAGGAGGGAAAGAATGGAAGCAGAAGAGCAATTAGGGCACTATTAATAATCCATAAGGGAAAATTTGAGGACCCCTACTATAGTTATAGTGATGATAATAAAAATGAAGAGAATGATGTGAAAGGCAATGTAGAAGTTCAATCTTATAAATATAGTCATTTAAAAATGGCTTCACAAAGGAGAAAGTTCAGAATGATGACAATCTTAAGGACACAAAAAAGTTTATTGTTGTTTTTTTTTAAATTATCATTTGTTATGGAGATAGAGGCTATACCTGTGTTATTCAATTGTTACCAGGAAGTTTCAGATGAAGAAATTCTATCAATGCACACTTTTATCTTCTCTTTAGCTAGCAGTCTTAAGAGAGTTGCCTAGAGCAATGAGAGATTAAATGACTTTTCTATAGCAGCAGGTAACATATACAGTGTATGCCAGAGGGAAGACTTGAACTGAGATTTTCCTGACAACAAGAATAGTTCTGTATTCACTCTTCTATAATGCCTTTCATATTTTTTCCCCCTACATTGAGTAAAAAAAGAGACTCAAAAAAAGAGATAAAAACTCTATTCAGTTGGATTGGGTAATGATAATGGATTACAAAGAGAAAACTAAATTACTCAACTCTTACTTTGTTTCTGTTCTCTTTTAATAGCAGATTAATCTTTAGACTAGAAAGAACAGGATAAACTGAAAAACCAAAATAGTAAGAGAACACCTATCTCTCTTTGGTAAATCCAATTTACTGGGGTCAGATGAACTATATATTTATGTATTGAAAGAATTGGTAAATGTGATTGCTTAGCTACTCTTTCAGTGACATTTGAATGAAGGATTGTGGAGAATGGGAGAGGTTCTACCAGATTAGAGAAGGAAAATGTTATCCTGATTTAAAAAAAAAGGATGAGAAAGAGATCTATCTGTAAACCATAGCCAATGAGCATGACTTAGTTTTCTGATTAATTTCTCAGTCTTTTTAATGTTATATTATTATTTAGTAGAATTTGAAAGATTTCTTTAAAATCAAGAGAAACCTCAGTGACTCTAGAACATTGTTAAGAGATAGTTGGTAAGAATTTAAATAATGAAATAATGATTCCATATGTGACTTCATCACAAACAGGTTAGGGGCCAAATTAACCTCCTTTTTTTAAAAAACAAGATTATATATACACTTTCAGACTAGAGGAATATTGTCAAGTCAATAAGTCTATAATCATTTATTAATTAATCAGTTAATTAAAACTTTTAAATGCCTACTATGTGCTAGGCATTGAGCTAAGTATTGGTAATATGAATAAGAGCAAAAAGAACACTGTCTCTGCCCTCAGGAAGCATACATTCTAGGGAGGGGGGCGATAATATATAAAAAAGAAACCGAAAAGAGAAAGGGAAAAGAGAGGGTAATCACAGGGGAATGGCTTAGAAAATCTGGAGAGTCAGAAGTGGTTCCTGGAGAGGAATAAAGATGAGGCTGGTTTGGGCACTTTGCTTAACATGGAGTTTCTGGGAAGAACAATAGAAGAAAGGAATTATGGAAGCAGAGTTTATTTCCATGGTAAGAAGGCCTTGGAGTCAGAGTGAACTTCCAGGGTAAGAATAACTGTGATATGGTAGAGAAAAACAAGAGAATTAGGAATGTGGCTTGGAGAGGAAAGTGGATGTTTATATTTAAGAAATCATTTGACAGAGTCTCTCAGCAGTGTAAAAAGGAAAATATGGAGAGATATGAATTAGATAAAAGTGTAGATGAGTGGATTTTGAGGTGTTGAATGCTGAGTTCCAATGAAGAGTCATTAATCTTTCAGTGTCAATTTGGGAGGAAGATTGTAGTGGAATAAATGGAGAAACTGTGTGTGACTGTGTTTTTCAGTTTTTTTTTCTTTTTATCAGTGCCTTGGATAGTCATTGGATAAAGGCTTACCAAATTTTCAGATGGCACAAAGCTGGTAGTAATAGTTAACACATTGGATTATAAAATCAAATTCCATAAAGATCTCAACATACCAGAATGTTGGCCTGAACTAAGTAAAATGGATTTTAATAGGAATAAATATAAAGTCTTACACTTAGGTTAAAAAAATCCAATTCCAAAAATCCAGTATGGGGAAGATGTGGCTTGATATCAATTGATCTGAAAAAGAACTGTTTTTAGTGGATTTCAAGCTCATTATGAGTCAAGAGTGTTATCCTAGTCAAGAAAACTGATGCAACTTTAGGCTACATTAAGAGATATTTAGAATTCTGGAATATAGAAGTGATAAAGAGGCAATATGGTACAGTGGATGGGATGCAGTATCTGCAGTCAGAAGACCTAGGTTCAAAACTTGACTCTGATACTAACTACCTTTGTGATGTTTGGTAAGTCATTTAGCCTCTCTCTGTCACAGTTTCACAATAAAAAAAAGGAGGCTATTGGACTAGATGGCTCTTACAACTCCAAATCTGTGATCCTTTTTTTCTGTTGGCCTACTATACTCTGCTCTGGTCAGGCTACTTCTGTAGTATTGTGCTCAGTTCTGTGTTCTACCTCTTAGAAAGGATACTGGTAAGCTGGATAATATTTAGAGGACAACTGTAATGATTAAGACATTGAATCCATTCCAGGTGAAGAATACTTGAAAGAACATGGAGTATATAGTTTACAGAAGAAAAGGTAATTACAAATTCATGTATCTGGAAGACTGTTATATATAGAAGAAATTAGATTTTTTACTTTTTTTTGGCCTGGAAGAAATTATTTACATTATTGGGTGGAAGTTGTAGAGGAAGACTTCAGCTCAATGTAGGGAAAATCAACAACTGGAGCTCTCCAAATTAGAATTGGTTTCCCTATAACCAGGGGTGTCCAAGCAAAGATTGGAAGACAACTTTATAGCAAGGGTTCTTGTTCAGGTTTGCATCTATTTCTTCTTATTCTAAGAGTTTGTGACTATTTTTCAGGTTGAATTAATAGGATTTGACAATCATTCAGGTGGTAGAAGATGAGGGAGAAGGGAAGAGTCAAAGACTAGTTTGAGTGAAGTTTTGAATGGGAGAACTTGAGTGAATGGAATGACCTTTCAAAAACAATTAATTATACTGTGCCCAACTTCATTCTTCTTCCAAATTTTCCTTTTTCTATGAAAGACATCACCATTTGCCTAATCTCCAAGATTCACATCCTTGATGTTATTCTTGATTTCTCATTCTCTTTAATCTCACAACTGATTTGGCAATCAGTTGCCAAATCTTTACAATCTTTCTCATTTTTCTCTTTATGAATACAGCAAAAAATCTTAGTCCAGTCCTTTTGCCTCTTTTACCTAGGTTATTGCAATGGCCTCCCTACCTCAAGGCTTATCCATTTTGGTCTATCCTCTACTTTCTGCCAAAGTGATTTTCTTGAAGCATAATTCTTTAACTCCTCACTCCCTCAAATCAGTCAACTCTAGTGGTTTTCTTCACCTCTGAGATAAAATATAAACTCCTCTGTTTAGCTTTAAAAACCCTATCCACAGGTCTCCAACCCATCCTTTCTAAACTCATTGGCATTCCTCTCCTTCTTACACTTTGTGATCCAACCAAACTGACCTCTCTGCTTTCTTTCTTTTTTTAATATATAACATTCTATCTTCTATTTTTGTGTCTTTGCACTAGTTGTCTGTCATGCCTGGAATACATTCTTTTTTCACCCGTATTTCATTGAAATCCTTTCTTTCTTCAAGATACAATTCAAGTACCAGCTTCTACATATATCCTTTTCTAGTCCTCCCAACTGCTAGAATACTCTCTGGCAAACACTCTAGTATTTAACTTTGTATTATTTCCTTCATATTTATTCTGCATATGCTTTCCTTTCACATAGGGATTATTTTGCTCATTGTAATTGTATTTGCAAAGCCTAGTATAGTGTTTACCACATAGTAGGTACTTAATGCATACTTGTTGATTGGTTAATATGTAGTCAAGTAAAAAAAGATCTGGTTGAAGGAGAAAGATAGTGAAGTCAGTTTTAGACATGTTGGTTTTGAGCTGCTTGTAGGGGGATCTATGTGAGTGATAGCCTTTCAGTAGTCTTCTGAAACTGAAAATTAGGGAATTAGACAGAAATCAAGTGTAGATTAACATATTATATCATATATAACAAGAAGCTCAAAATAGATATTTAACTAGAAAATTGAAAAGGATGCTACTCATAAAATTAGAAAATAATCAGATTAAGTATCATTCATAGCTATGGTTGGAAGGAGAATTACTAATGAAAGGAGGGAAAGAGGTAATGACAAAAGATGTTTCCTTCTCCCCATTCCCCTTTCCTTGATCTTTATCTTTGTAGTCTGGATCCAAAGCTTCTTTTGTGTAGAGAACTTTAAAAAAAGTCCTTTTCTTTCCATCTTAGAATCAATACCATGTATCAGTTTGAAGGCAGAAGAGAGGTAAAGACTAGGCAATTGATAGTGACTTTCTCAGGGTCACATAGCTAGGAAGTATCTGAAGCCTGATTTGAACCCAGGACTACCATCTCCAGACCTGGCTCTCTATCCAGTGAGCCACCTACTTGCCTCCTGGATAACTCTTTAAAGAGGCATGGAAAGGGGCTATTGCTTTAAGTAACAGAGAAAAAAATGACAGGGGAAAATAGAATTGGTTTCTATAACACAGGATGCAAAAGAAGGTAAGAGAAAGCATAGATTTGGGAGACAAACCAAAGAAAAAACCTTTCTTTGTTATGCCCCATTTCTTGGGTCACTTTTGATCCTTCTGTTTGTTACATGACTAACTTACAAAACTTGGCAAATATTTCCTCAGCCTCTGGAACAGAAGAAGCCATGACCACACTAGCATTTCTCACCCACGCTAGATGTCACTGTTGCATCCTACTAATTCCAGTCCTCTCCCAACCTGTGCTGTTGTACAGTAACTGTCAAATGTCGTCCTGACATTAAAATCCTACTCTTTCCTTTCCTCACTCTAGATCCTACCCCACATCAAAAGGAATGGCAGCATTCCAAAACCATTAGGGTGTAATGACTTAAGTTTAGACATACTCATTGTGCACATGGGCCAATATCTGTTAAGCAACTCGTGGGGATGCAGAACTCTGGCAAAACTCATTATTTATATATTTCTATGATTAGGAAAGGAAAAGGCCTCTCAGATAAGAGGTCTTCAGAAAAAAATCTCTAGTATTCTCCTTGATAATTTATAACTTCGCATTTAAATTCATTCTTTATTAATTCTTCTCCTCACTTTTCAAATCCACCCTTTTCCCATTCCAACTACCCTTGTGAGAATCAGATTGCTTAATGGGAAACTCACTGGTATATATGGAAACCTAGTGCTAGAGTCAGAAGAATTTTTAGGGGTCCTGTAGCTAAAACCTCTCATTTTACAGATAAGAAAGTTGAGGCCCAGAGAGGATGACTGACTGGCCTAATCTCAGAAATATAAAATAGTAGGAATAGGATTTGAAAGTTCCTCTGAAATACTTTATCTTTAAATTGGTCTAGGCAAGTTTAAGGTAGAAGTTCAAGGGTAGAAGGAATTTAAATGCTGAGGTTTTTCCTTCTCTGCTTTGGATAAAGTACAGAGACTAGGAAGGTTCAGTAACCAGAGGAAGAACCTTCTAGAACCTAGGAACTCCAAGGTCCTCATTCTGCTCCCTCAGTTACATAGTCTGCAAATCTGGTAAGCATACCATCTATTTTTTCCAAGTCAGTGACAAAAACAATAAATAATATAAAGTTGAGTTTATTTTTCTGGTATACTCTACTAGAGGTTCCCTCCCAGGTTAATATTGAAATATCAATGACTATTCTCTGGGACTGAAAATTCAACCAACTCAAAATCCACTCATCTACATTTTTTCTAGTCCACATTTCTCTCCCTCTCTGGTCCAAAAGGACAGCATGAAAGACTCTATTATTTACTTTGCTAAGATTAAAACTATATCTACAATATTCCTGGAACCAACCAGGCAAGTAATAGTGTCAAAAATAAAAATAAGATTAATCTAATATGACCTGTTCCTGTTCAAGCTGCTTTTGTGATCATTGTTTTCTTTTCTGCTTTCTCTGATTGCAGTTTAGAGTTATTTATGTTTCTCTTGATTTTGAATACATATTTCACCTTTTACTAAATAACATGTTCTAGAAATTTATCAAGAATGTAGGCCAGTACGATTTGCTGGAATTTACAGACTTCATTTTCTTCTACTTTTTGAAAATTAAGGAAATATTTATTGTCCTCCAGTCCCATTTTGTATTTCTCATTTTCTATAATCACTCAACAGTTACCAAGGATACAAGAGCAATTCCATCTATCAGTTTATTCATTATGTAAGGCTATAGTTCATCTTGTCTCCCTGACTTAAACTTATTGAAGGTATCTATGGACTTTCTATTATTGTTGTTGATCAGTTGTGTTCTATTATTTGTGACCCCATTTGGGATTTTCTTGGCAAAGATACTAGAGTGGTTTGCCATTTCCTTCTCAGCTCATTTTAGAGATGAGGAAATGAAGGCAAATAAGGTTAAATGATTTTACCAAGGTCACACAGCTAGTAAATGTCTTGGGTCAGATTTGAGCTCAGTAAAAGGGAGCATTCAGTAAGTATAGAAGAAAAAATAGGAATAAATAAAGAACCATGAAAATTCAGAGAAAGAAATCACTTCAGGTTGAAGAAGTCAGGAAAGTGCCATGGGGAAGATAATATTTAAGCTGGGTTTTGAAGGGGGTGACTAGGATTTCAATAGTTGGAGAAAGGCATTATAGGTTTAGACGAAAATACACCCAGTGTATTCTGGAAAATGGCAAATGATCAGGATTGTTAAGAGGTAGTGATTCAGAGACACCAACACACAAAATAATTGACCAATCTTGATCAGAGGTCAATTCAAAACAGGATCTTGAAAAATGCTAGGTGATGGATTCCATTAGAGCTATTCATTCCATTGCTCTTTACAGGCACTCAAACCAACTATCCCACCTTATGTTTTTTTATGTCTCTAACTTTCTATTCCTTTTAGCAAGTCTTTGCAAAGGAGACTAGCATGAAAGAAAGCTGGTAACTTGGGCTGGAGTTAGACCATGAAGAGTACTGAATTCTAGGCTAAAAGTTTGCAGTTTGTTATATAATTAAACGAAGTCTCTGAGGTTTTTGGAATTAGGGACTAGTTGATTAGACCTTTCCTTTAGGAAGATTAATCAGCCAACAACTTGTGGAATGGCCTGATAGAGGGCGGTTATAGTCAAAACAGAAAGGAAGGAATGTGAGAGAACTTAAAGAATAAAAAGAAAGGGGATAGAATAGATAACATAGGTGGAGAACTTAGCTTTGGAAAAGGGAAACAAAATTTTCTGTACTATCGTAGGGAAGAAGTAGCAGATGGGTGAATGTACAGTGAGTATCTGAAGTGTGGATATCAGTACTGTCAGTTCTGCTATCACTGGACATATGCGTTTCTACAAATCACCATATTACACAAAAACTAGTAATTTAAAAAATCACAAGACTTATGGGAAAATGGGGGTATGGATATAAAACTTAAAAATAACAGTGATGTATATTTAAAAAATTGGAACCTAATAAAAAATGGCATGATTTTTTATAGGTTAAATAGTTAAGCAATACATAAACACTATAATGTTCACAGTTAGACTGTGGCTCCATTTGTGCTAGTATCCCAGTTTCAAGTTGGTGAAGTTGATAGCTAAGGGGGAGAGGGCAGTCTTGACTGTGGGGATAGATCAGCTCTCCTCTGCCTACAGCTTCTGTTGTCCCAGAAGATACACAATAAATGATACCACCTGGCTTGAAAAGATCTTGAGGTGGTTTGTGGAAGTGGGCCTGGCAGACCTTGTGAGTTATTATAAAGAGATGTTAAACAAAAGTGAACAGAAGTAGCTGGTGAATGCTTTAACTATGAGAACGTGTGTTTTGTGTGTGTGTGTGTGTGTGTGTGTTTTTTGGTTAGGTGTAGCTGTCTGTTTCTCCTTGATGAACTCACACATAAGTAAGTGTGAAAAATTGAAGTATGCTGAAATTGTTATCTAAAATATCAACTGTATTGGAATAAAGTCCCATTCTCAAAACTAACATTATAGCATAATTGACTGAACATATTTATTCAGGATCAAATGAAATGCTATTTATCCAAATGCTTTGAAAATGAAAAAAAAAACCTTATTATTCTTAATAATAACATGACATTATTATTAACTAAATGACAGCCTCTTTTTGTAAGGGAATTATAATCTACTGGGGGTTGATAAGATATGTAACAATTAAAGAACAAAGACAATCAGAGCATAGTTATTATTATATTATTTCTGTGCTCGTTTAGAAATCTGCTTCTTATTACTGGAACTTACCTTGTACTTTTCCATCCCTGTGCCACTACTCAAAGTATTGTTGCTTTGCTGAAGTCTACTTATCCCAACTCTCTTCTGTTGTAATTTTCCTTGACTATTATGGCCAAGCATAAATGCTACATGTTGCTTGACACTTTCTCTGAACTTCCTCCTCAAATGGTGGGTATAGTCAGGTTACCAGTTTTTTAGACAATGAGATTAATTAATATCAAACTAGAATAAGAAGAATGAGAAGATATGGATTACAGTAGATCCATCTCCAGCCTAACATATTTAAATAAGCTGTTGACATTAAAACAGAAACAAACAAAATAAACTAACACAGACTATTATCTTTTCCTAAGGAAGATTAGTTGATGTAAAATGATCACCATATTGAAGGGCCCAAAAGAATCTAGATGCTTCATTGATTTCCTTCCTGTGAAGAGGGATATGGCAGCCAAGGGTATCAGCAGTTTGGATTTTTAATTCATTTGTAAGATATTATAGGGAAGGAGAATAGGATGTTATGAAAAATATTACCACATAAAATGTAAAGAAACTGTTTAAGGAAAAACAAGTTGCAAAAGGCATAGGAAAAAATTCAATTAAGCAAATTATTCTCCAGGGTACTAGATAAAATTAAAAGGATGAGAAATAAACATGGAAAAGATCTGTAAACATTTTTTCTCATTTACTCTTTTATCCTTTAATTTCAATAAAGGTACAACTTGGGTCTAAAGACTGACCTCCACATGAGATCTGTAATAAAATCCCAAAGAAATTCAACTATGAACCAATGATAAATCAAATAGGCAGGAAATTATTATTGTCAATCAACAAATGTTAAGCACCTACTCTAGATTGTGTACTTTGCTAAGCACCAAGGATATATGTACAAAGACTGAAACTATCTTTAATTGCAGTCCTTTTTTGCCATATTCTAATTGGGGGGACGAGTACATATAAAAATACATACTGCAGGGAGACAGAAAATTTCTTTTACAGGATAGGAAAAGGAAAATAAAGGTTTTTTTGGTCCCAGATATCATAATGACCAATGTTTGAAACTGGATAGTGGAATGACTCCCACTTAAACTTTGCCAGGTGAACTCCTTTATTTGAAACCAGTTGCTTCTGAGGTCACATAGTGGTCCTTTCGGCTACAAAATCAAGGGCAATTTGAATAAAAGGAATTAATCTAGTTGTCTCATTGTTGTTGTATACATCCAGATCAAGCCAATTATGTCAGAAATATCCCAAATATATGATGTCCCACTAGGATTTTGCCTGGAACCAGGAGTCCCACAACTTTTGAAAAAAAACCTCTTGCACTGCATATTTATCACCACCAAGGAAAGTTCTTTCTGCTATCATATTGTGTTTATCTATTGTTGGGCTTTTTATTGTCCGGTGCTCTTATGGTTTGAATATAGAATTTCACAAATCTCTATGCCACCTATTCATATATTAATTTACATTAAAAAGTCCATTAATTCTTATTCGTTTTTGAATGAAAGCTTCACAAGTTTCAAAATTCTCTTTCATCCTTGTCTCTTTTTTACTCTCTTCTTATTCCCTTTTTTCTTTCTTCCTAATTACCTTCCTATGTACCCTTTTATTTGACATGCTTTTCACTGATTATTGCTCTTTTGATTTGCCAAATTGTAAATAAAATGCAACATAATTATCACTATTTAAAATGATGCCATCAAACCATTCTAATCCCAATAAATATTTAAAACAATTCTCCACAAAAGTTGCTTAGGATTCCTTGGTCCCATGAGGAGAAGTGGCAAAGTTGCTAATATAATACTAGATGTAGAATATTGTAGATATATCCTTTTTTACCCACCACTAATTTCTTACCTACAGGTATAGATTAAAATATCTTTAATCCAGTATTTCCCCAATGCCTCATTCTGTTGTGGTAGTGATCCAGAGGTTATCTCAGTACATAGCACAATATATGACATATAGTAAGAGCTTAATAAATGTTTATTGACTGACCAAATTCTATATTAAAGTACAAGCTCTGGCAAGTCTTACCAACCAAGAAAACCTTTGTTCATGAGGTAAATCATGACCATTTCCCCACTACCAAATTAAGTAGTAGTAGGAAGTCTCACAAAAACTTGGCCTTAGATGATGAATATTTTTGGTCATAACCACCAAGAGGCCCTCTACTAAGATGCTGAAATATGTATCAGTATAATGGGTGCCCACATCTACAAAAATCACCGCAGCATCTTTGGAAATATTGAAGGGTGAAACAAAAGTAGGCAATGACAGTATTTGAAACAAAGTTTAAAATTTCAGGTAGCCATGCTAATGCTAAAAACTAATTATACTTACTGAAAGAGAAGTATTTTTAGACCCCAAGGCTTAGTATGTGGTGTTCACATGGAGCTCATAAAAGATTTTGAAAAGGTTACAGAGTTCTTAAAAAGTTAAAAAGCCTTTCTCTCTTTGAAGAGGGGAACAGAACAGATATCACCTCCAAATAACTGTGTGAAAAAAAGAACTTACCTTCCATTTGCATATGGATGAACATGGCAGTCACTCTATTTTGTTTCTAGAATTATGATATTATGATAGTGGCATACAGTAGCTTTGGAAACCAAGACAACAGACTTTGTCTTTTCTTTGCTATTTATTTTGTTCATCTTTGATAGGCTTAGGGAGAACAATTGTCATACATTTTCCTCATTTAAATCAACAAAAACCTTTTACACATTTCTTCTGGAAATGTCCAATTTTCCATGGGCTCAGAGCAATCAGTTTAAGTTGATTTTCTTTATTAGGCTCATTCAACAACTCTTCCTCATTGTTCATCTTCTTACCTGCCCCAAGAAAAAGTTTTTAAAAATTTTATAGTCCTGCTCAGAGATGAGATGTTTGTATCTCCATTATTTGCCCAAACGTTAGAACTATAAAATTTAGTTGATGAAGTTTTAATTCAACCTGTATTTACAGTTCTTACTCAGCTTCAAAGTAAAGGGAATAGAAAGCATGCAAAACATCGAGGGACATTTTTGGTCAAGTGTGTTTACTTTCCCCATGATATATTTTTATTCACATATGAGAGGAGCAAGTTGAATTGGACTTATTAAAATGAGCCAAGTAGCATTATTAAAAAGATGGCCAAAATAAAATTAACAATGGCTAACGTTATAGAAACTGCAACTGTCAGCACAAGGCATTAGACGAATTGTAATAGATTAGAAAAAATAGCTTCTTAAGGCAACCAACCATTAATCTTGTCTTAACAGGGACACTCAGTACAGGTTTGGTACAGTGAGATTTGATTCACAAATCATTTATGCCCCACTTACTTTCAAAATCCAGGCAATTTTTGTGATTAAAAGTGCATTTATACTAGCTGCCACCACCACCTCCCCCCTTACATACAATTACCAAAAAACTTGTTTTTGTCATTGAAAATTGTACTATAAACAGAATGAAAAGAATCAGTTACAAAGACTTTTTTTTTTTTTGGAGGGAAGGGACTGGTGTGTGAAAGGATTAAATTACAGTTTATATTCGATGAAAAGTATATGTTAGTAAAAAATATAAGGAGTAAAGCTTATTAAAAAAAGGAATATTCAGCTATAGACATTTTGGTGAAAAATGCTGTTCTCTTGAAAGAACAAAATGAGTTGAGCCAAAAAAAATTACCCTCTACTTGAACCTACTCATTTCTTGATGTTTCTTACTTTGGCTTTTTTGTCAGCTTCCCATGAATATCCCTAACTTTTTCATAATGAGCTAACGGTTGATATTTCTAGACATTTCATTTAATTTCTTACAGGTATAATTTTTTTCCCGTGTTGTCTTTCTAATTAAAATGTGAACTCCTTGTATTTGCAGAACTTAAATGCTTGATAACAGATAATCTTAGGGGACCCTTTTCTGACTGTAAATATACTGCATCTTCTCTACCATGACTACACTACTACTGATGATCCAGTTCTAATGGAAAACTGGTCCCATTAGTAAAAAGGATGTTTGGAGTTAAATGACTTGAGTTTGAATCTGGTCTGAGATCAAGTAATGTGTGTTCACATATCTAGTAAATAAGTGTCTGAGGTCAGGTTTGAATTCAGATATTACTGATTCCAGGTCTTGTGTTCTATCCATTGTACCACTTAGCTGCCTGGAATTTTAGACAGAATTTTAACTGGAACCTGGTAGAAGTCAGGGGGTAGAAATGGGATGGGAGATCATTTCTGGAATGGAGAATAGTCAGTGAAAAATGCCCAAAGACAAGAGATGAGTATCTTGTTTGAGAATCAAGAAGGAAGCCAAAGTTACTAGAATAAGATGGAAGGGAAGAGAACATGAAAGGGAGCAAGGAGTGAAAATACTGAAAAATTGTAAAGGGGATAATATAGTGTTTATTTTGGGTGAAGGAGATTAGTATCTGGGAAATCGGGAAAGGCCTTATGTAGATCTTGCTTAAGCTGAACTTTCAATGAAATTAGGTTCCAAGAGGTGGAGGAGAAGAGGGAATAAATTCTGGGTGTGGGAAAAGTCCTATATAAAGGAAGAGTTGGAAGATGGAATTTTGTATGTAAGTAACAGCAAGAATGCCAATTTGACTGTATACTAAAATGCTTGAATAGGAATAATATGTTACAAACCTGGAAAGCCAAATGTGATTGAACAGGTCAGTTCAGACACTGAGTCCTTAGGTCCCAAGATCCTTAGTCCTGGGATCTATTGTTCTCCATGGAGGTAAAATTCATATTAATTCTTTTTCAACTCCCACATTCTACTTTAATATGAATGTATAGTTTTCTAAATCTTTTTTAGGAACATTATTGTTTACTGTTTTTTTACCTGTCTTGTATTTGTGATGTTGATCCTTTGGATGTAAGCTTAAAACTACATTTTTCACTATTAAAATTAATTTTTTTCTACATTCAGATAAAAACTCTAATCTGTTAAGATCTCCTTGGATTCTATTTCTTCTGCCTCTTGTATTTAATATCACTCTTAATTCTGTATCATCTGCAAATAAAATATACTTGATATTTGTGCCTTTATTCAAATAATTGATAATAATGTTAGATGACACAATGATGATCATAGATTCCTGGGACCCTGCAGGGGAGAAATTCTTCCAAGTTAACAATGAACCGTTAATGACTATTTTTCTTGTATTTTGTATATCTTTCTTGTTCAGTAATTTTTCACTTGTGTCTGACTCTTCACATCCCCATTTGGAATTCTCTTGGCAAAGATATTGGATTAGTTTGCTATTTCATTCTCCAGCTCATTTTACAAATGAGGAAACTGAAACAGGGTTAAATGAATTGCCCAGGATCATACAGCTAGTAAGTGTCTCAGGCCAGATTTGAACTTGGGAAGAAAAGTCTTCCTCACTCCAGTCTTGGCACTCTCTCCATTTAGCCACCTACCTGCCCCTTTGTGTATCTTTACAAATGTACTGATTATTTTTCCTGATACAATATTGGTCTCTTGAAGAAAGCTTTTTCATTTCCCCCTCCATTTGATTATAAGCTCTTTTGCTAGATTGTAAGCAACTTGAGGGCAAGGCCATCTTTTTATATCCCCATCTCTCAGCACTATGGTTGGTCCAAAGTGGACCTTAATAAATGTTTATCAATTGATTGACTTTGTCTTGACATTTATAGAACTAGCAGAGCACTTGGCATGGGATTGGTGCTTATAATTGTGTGTAATTTGAATGACTGAATGAACTCACTAGACATTTGGGTCCCAATATTTAAACACATCTGAATCCATTAGTCTATATAATTATCTGGAATATATTTATGTAGGAAATAATTTGTCCAATTCCTTCCTAAATCTCAGGGAACTCTATCATCTACATTCCCCTGGTAGCAGTCTAGTAAACTTGCCAAAAAAGTATATAGTATGATTCTAATAAATGATAAACATTTATTAAGGTCCACTATGTGCCATGCATTAATGAAGCCATGCAAAATAACATTATTTACAATTACTACTTCCATTCCCCCCTTAGATGTTAACTAACCCCATCCCATTAATGTATCCTAGAATTTTGTCAGTAATCAAAATTAGCTTCTCCATGGTTTTCAGACTCCATTTTCTTTCTTTTTTTAAAAATCCAGGTTTTTGCCTTTTGCTAACATTGTGACACTTATCTAATTCTCTATAATCTTTCAAGGGTTACTGACAGAATCTTTGCAATTGTTTTGGTAATTTGGTTGAGGAGAATCTCTTCCTACTATAATTGTTCTAATATGGCTGTTTGGAATAAGCAAAGAATGTTTTGTCTTCTATTTCATAGGACCAGGTGAGGTCTTTTTTTCTGGCTAAGTTTAAGAAAGAAAATTATAATACAACTGATAAAAATAAATGAATGTTATTGATTCCAGATTATGTAGGGCTATGCTGTTTTTCAGAGAGAGTGGAATTATTAAAGATTCAACTATATAAAGGCATTTTCTATTATGAAATGAAGCTTATCGGTATGATCTGAGTAACAGAGATACTCTTGCTAAGATGGAGAAGCCTATAGAAAAGCTCAGATTTTAGATTTTGCAGAAAAATTCATACAAAAATACAGGGCATCTTTATCTCTTTTCTTCCAATTATTCCTTACAATGTTAGAGTTCTCCTAAGAAGGATAAATCCATAAACTTGAGCCTACCATTTTTAACCACATCAGGTCTTTGAACATTTGGTCAAGAAGACTGTATTCTGCTTTACTCCTAATAGTAGTAAGTCTAGATTTAGTGAGTGAGATTATGGTTGTATCTTACTGGCTTGAAGTAATATGTCTCTTATAAATAGAGTGATGCAAAGCCAATGTGTGTGCTCTTTTTGTAGTAAGAAAGAACTGGAAACTAAAAGAGATAGCCATGACTTGGAGAATGGTAACAGATTATTGCACATGAACATAATGGAATACTGTTGTGCCAGAAGAAATGAGGAAGGGCATGGTTTTGGAGATACTTGTGAAGATTTGTACAAATTGTTGGACAGTGATGTGAGAAGAACCAGGAGAACAATGTATTGTATAAATGGAGATTTTGAACACTAGACTTCATTCCCCAAAAGTACTTGGTATTTCTCAGAATTCCCTATAATGTCTCCTGCATCTCCACATTGGCAAGATCATGATTGGTATTTAATTGGCAGTAATGTCTCCCACGTTCTCTTCCTTTGTAATGATGCAGCAAGTATGATGGTAAGGTGGAGATGGCTTAAATGGCTATTCAGCCATGGGCACATGGTTTTTATTTTGTATTCCTTGATTTCTAATGATCCTAATAAACTGCATAAAATATAATATTTTTATTATTAGAGATATAATTTAATTTTTACAGTTTTTGGTGACCAGAAGAGAATTACTCTCAAAAAAATTTAAGATAGCCTAGATAATTTTTTTAAAGCCATATTTCTCCTGCCAAGGCTTTTCACCTACCCCACCCACCCACCCACCCTCACAAAGCCACTTCTCCTGATTCAGCTTGCTCCTGCTGCCTGCTCCTGCCTCCAGCCATTCACTCCTGAACTTTTTGACCGAGATCTCTCACCTAGAAGCCCCAGCCCAAGCCTCAGGCCCTAGAAACTCTACTCTTGATCTCCAGCGGAGGGCCTAGATCTCTAATCCAACCCCAGGCCCAGCCCGAGGACCCAGGCTGCTGGTAGCTGCCCCTGTGTCTTCAGAACCACAAACCAACTGGTAAAAAATGGGGTGTTCTTTCCTTAGGCTACAATTAGCCTCCACATGGCTGGGGACCTCAGGGGGGAGGAACGAGGAGAAGGAAGAGATTTTTCGAAACAGGAAGTTGATTACAAGCATGGTGTATTCTATGAGAGAGCAGTGTATTGCCTATTTCAAAGGATGTTTTTTGAGTGCACTGATCCTTTTACTTATCTTACCTGAGATTCAGGGGAGAAATTTATCTCCCTGCAACTCTTTGCCATTTGGGCCTGCCCCATTTGAGATTCCTAAAACCTATGTTCTCCCTCGCTATGGGAGATACCACAGTACTGACAAAAGGAATCTCAACGGATAAAAACAAACAAACAAAAACCCCCGAACTTTAAAGAGACTGGAGGTTATATTTTTAAGACTTTTCAGATTCCAATGTTTTATAAAAGTCTCTGTATTTTTTTGCATTTTGCTGATTGTTTTGTTTAAGATTTAATTTTGTTGGTTTTAAGTTCCTATATTAATGTATTCAATACTATTCTGGAACACTGAATCATTTTAATGTACTAGGTTTTAACTACTGTTCTATTCTGTTGCTTTTCCCCTATAGCTATCCTGAACAAACATTATTGAATATAAAATGCAGGTTTTTTTTTCCATTTTGGCTTTGTAACTGGTCACATAGAGGATGGATGGACTTTATAAAAAACTGGTTACAATTGTATAACAACCTTTGGAAACTTTAATGAGCAAAATACCTCAAATTAATTTTAAGGGGCTTTTAGATGTGATTTTTAGATTTTTTTCAACAACTGATCATTTTGCCTGCCACTAACAAGAGGTAAGGTCCATTTTAGTAGCTAAAGTGAAGTACAATTAAAATCCCCACCTCCCAATGGGACATTACAGTCTCATACCAAAGGACCTGGGAAGTTGATCCCAGGGCAAGGTACCCCTGGATGGCTCCCAAAAAAGGGAACATCTCTCATTTATAACTCTTCATCTCATTTTACCCTTTCACCAGAATGATCTCTAGATACTTGGTGACATTTTTAGACCCAACAACAACAGTGCAGAGATTTTTCCCCCCTAGATGTCTCTGCCACATTTTTGTAATGATGGCAGTAATAGATTTTTAAAAAATATCTCAGCCAATGATAGAAACATTGCTACACCTGAAAAACTTGTGATAAGTATCCATTTTTCTTTAAATATCATACAGCAGATTCATGTAAAATATGATAGTGGGTTTGTTTGCTATTGTTATTAAATGGGCTATTATAACTTTGGTGATTTTGATGCCTTTTGAATGTGCAATCCCTGTTGTACTACTGTTCTTTATAAAAAAAAAAAAAACTGTTACTTTGTGAAAATCATTTGCTTGTATTCACAGTGGATCATGGCCAGGTATGAAGAGGAAATGGATCTCATTTTTGGTGAGAAACCTTTGTATTCTTCATTTCCTTAGCTGACACAGTGTGTCAATGATTATAAGCTATATTTTTTATTTTTACAACTTTTATAATTATTTTTTTGCATATGCAATATACTATTTCAGTTTTTTCTCTCACTTTTATATTTGAAGCAAATGTCACCAGAATTAAGAAGATTTTCTTCGACTTTTTTGATTTTGCAGTAATATACTTTTAAAATATATTTGCTATAATGTCAATGCATACCCCAAAAGCTTTAGACTATAAAAAATGATGCCATTAATTGTTTAAAAAATTATGGGGCTTTGCTTAATGATTCTGTCTGGTTCCAGGACAAGAGAATACAAAAAGAGCCATTGCACAGTGCCAAAGAAGCACAAAGCTAAACTGCATAGTGCTAATCAAGCACAAGGTCAAAGAGACCAACCAATCTTGATGGGGTGATGAAAATTTTGAGCCATGACAAGAGGACTTGAATATGTTTGGGGTTCAAGGTTGTGGCTATTTAACATATGTTAAAGGCAGATCTTCATTGTTCCACATTCTACCAAGTATCTCAAATTTGGCTCCTACCTGGCTCCTAAAAACTAGTCCATATTCTGTCTTTCATAATGTGACAACTTTCTGTAGTCCTGGCTACTGATTGGTTAAATGCTTAATTGCTTATATCATTTTAATTGGGCCCTGATTCAAGGACCTGTTATAGATTTATTTTTCCTTTACTTAGAATTTTTACACATAATACTTTGATAATCTATATTTCATCCAGAAATTATCTTTTTTTATTTGAATTTTTTTGATGTTTTTGATTTCTCTTGCCAATTGATTTATATATCTCATAACTCAGCCATGCATCCCTAAATGATCCCTGTGTTTTTTCATCACACTTCTTCAGGGTAGGGTATGTATAATTATTATTATTTTAAATCGCTAAGTTTAAATTCCTTGAGAGAGTAATTTTAGGTTAAGAAACATGCTACCTCTCTGAATCCAGAAAGTGAACTGTTTGGAGAAGACACCATGAAGATCCAGAGTGAACTTTGGGATGTGGTGATTTGAACTGTGTGGGGTTGAATGCATTTGTTTTATATGTATACTCTTATGCCAAAGGGGACTGCCCCCAAACTGGCTTTTTGTTAATGTGCCTAGCAGTCTTTGGTTTTGTTCTCTATTCCTCTTATCCTCAAATAATTGTAATTTCAGAGCTGGTATGTTTACAAGACCTACTGGAGAGACTAGTAGTCTTCTGTGGGTCTCAGGGGGGGATGTATAAATGGAGATTTTGAACACTAGACTTCATTCTCCAGAAGTCCTTTGTATTTCTCAGAATTCCCTATAATCTCTCCTGCATCTCCACGTTGGCGAGATCACAATTGGCATTTAACTGGCAGTAAGGCCTCCCATATTCTCTTCCTTTGCAATGATTCAGCAAGTATGGTGGTAAGGTGGGGATGGCTGAAATGGCTAATTAGCCATGGGCACATGGTTTTTATTTTGTATCCTCTTTATTCTTTGATTTCTAATGATCCTTAATAAACCTCATAAAATATAATATTTTATTATTAGAGATATAAATTTAATTTTTATAGTATATAATAGCAACATTATAAAGACATACAACTTTGAAAGTCAAAATAACTCTGATTAATGCAACGACCAACCATGATTTCAGAGGACTTATAATGAAGGAACTATGCACCTCCTGACAAAAATGTGATGGACTCTTGGAAAGAGACATTTATATTTGGCACATTGCCAATCTTAGAATTTGTTTTGATTGATTATGCATATTTTGTTCAGTGGTGGGAAGGAGAAAAAATTATTTTGTCAATTGGAAAACTGGAAAGATAAAATTTAAAATTCTAAAAAATAACTTTAATTTCAGTATAATTAGTCTATTAAGGAAGTAAATTTTAACAAATATTGAAGAGACATTGCATATTGCTCTATTTTATAAATTGATGGGTAGAGTTTATATAATGAAAAATGACAACACACAACCTGGAATAATCATGTTAGCCTCTTATTCTCAAACACAAAGCCTGTCTATACTTACTGTCCTGATCAGCTTAGTTCCAGTGCTTCCAGGTTTCAGAAAGTAAGATAATGAAGGAAAAGGGGAGGAGGAATGATATAAATCTGATTTACCTAGACCTCTCATATCCAGACTACCAATTGAAGCCAGGGGATATACCTCAGTTGGGTAGATGAAGACCAAAGAGGAAGGTGTCTAGAGATCTAGAGTCTCAAGGAGCTAGATGAACTAAAAGGCTTTCAACCAAGGGGTCTTCTATTATAAAAATTAAATTACATCTATAATAATAGAATATTATGTTCTGTGAGGTTTATTAAGGATTATTAGAAATCAAGGATACAAAATAGTAACCACGTGCCTAGGGCTGATTAGCCCATTTGAACCTTACTTACTACATCATTGCAATGGCCAAGCAGAGAGAGCTTGGGAGGCAGAGAGCCAGTTAAATACTAATTGTGATCTCACTCAGGTGGAGACTCAGGTGAGATTATAGGGAATTCTGGGAAATACCAAGGACTTCTGGGGATTGAAGTCTAGCGTTCAAGTCTTCATTTTACAATCCTCCCTGAGAGCCGAGGAAAACTAGTCTCTCCGATGGGTCTTGTAAATATACCAACTTTGAAATTGCAATAATTTGAGGATAAGAGGAAAAGAGAACAAAACCAATAATTGCTAGTTGCACTGACAAAAAGCTAGTTAGGGGGCAGTCCCCTTTGGCATAAGAGTTTACATACAAATAAATGTTCAATCAACCACACCCAAAGTTCATTCTTGATCTTCTCATGCAGCTTTTGGTCTGTGGAGGCATCTTCATGGTGTCTTCTCCAAACTGTTCAGTTTCTGGATTCGGAGAGGTAGCATGTTTCTTAACCTAAAATTTCTTTCTCAAGGAATTTAAACTTTGCAATTTAAAATAATAATAATAATAATTTTTACATTTCCCCCTAAAGAAGGTATTTGAAAAACACAGAGATCATTTAGGGATGCATGGCTGAGTTATGAGGTATATGAATCAATAGGCAAGAGAAATTTAAAAAACATCCAAAAAATCCAAATAAAAAAATAATTTCTGGATGAAATGTAGACTATTAAAGTCTTATGTGTAAAAATTCTAAATAAGGAAAAATAAATCTATAGGTCCTTGAATCAGGGCCCAATTAAAATGATATAAGCAATTAAGCATTTACCCAGTCAATAGCCAGGATTACAGAAAGTTGCCACATTATGAAAGACAGAATATGGACTAGTTTTTAGGAGCCAGGTAGGAGCCAAATTTGAGATACTTGTCTATAAGCATTTTCACGAAGAGCGTGGATACAAGGAAGGCCTACTTTTTAACGTATCTTAAGCGTCGCAACCTCGAGTCTCACACTAGGTTCAAATCCTTTGTATTGGCTTAGAATTTTCATCAATCCCACTGGGATTGGTTGGTCTCTGACCTTGTGCTTGATTGGAACTATGCAGTTTAGATTTGTGCTTATTTGGCCCTTTATAATGGCTCTTTTTGTATTGTCTTGTCCTGGAATTATACAGAATCATTAAGCAAAGTCCCATACATTTTCCTTTCAAAGAATTAATGGCATCATTTTTTATAGTCTCAAGCTTTGGGGGTATGTATTGACATTATATCAAATATATTTTAAACTTATATTATTGCAAAATCAAAAAAGGTAAATAACATCTTAATACTGGTGACATGTGCTTCAAATACAAAAGGAGAAAAAATAAAAACTGAAATAGTTTATTGTACATGCAAGCAAAACATAATAAAAGAGTTTTAAAATAAAAAAAAATATAGCTTATAATCATTAACACACTGTGTCAGCTAAGGAAATATAGAATACAAGGTTTCTCACCAAAAATGAGATCCATTTCCTCTTTATACCTAGCCATGATCCACTGTGAGTACAAACAAATGATTTTTTTTTAAAATATATTTTATTTGATCATTTCCAAGCATTATTCGTTAAAGACATAGATCATTTTCTTTTCCTCCCCCCCCCCCACCCCCCATAGCCGACGCGTAAGTCCACTGGGCATTAGATGTTTTCTTGATTTGAACCCATTGCTTTGTTGATAGTATTTGCATTAGAGTGTTCATTTAGAGTCTATCCTCTGTCATGTCCCCTCAACCTCTGTATTCAGGCAGTTGCTTTTTCTCGGTGTTTCCACTCCCATAGTTTATCCTTTGCTTATGAATGGTGTTTTTTTCTCCTGGGTCCCTGCAAGTTGTTCAGGGACATTACACCACCACTAATGGAGAAGTCCATTACGTTCGATGATACCACAGTGTGTTTGTCTCTGTGTACAATGTTCTCCTGGTTCTGCTCCTCTCGCTCTGCATCACTTCCTGGAGATTGTTCCAGTCTCCATGGAACTTCTCCACTTTATTATTCCTTTTAGCACAATAGTACTCCATCACCAACATATACCACAGTTTGTTCAGCCATTCCCCAATTGATGGGCATCCCCTCATTTTCCAGTTTTGGGCCACCACAAAGAGCGCAGCTATGAATATTTTTGTACAAGTCTTTGTGTCCATTATCTCTTTGGGGTACAGACCCAGCAGTGCTATGGCTGGGTCAAAGGGTAGATATTCTTTTAGCACCCTTTGGGCATAGTTCCAAATTGCCCTCCAGAATGGTTGGATCAGTTCACAGCTCCACCAGCAATGAATTAATGTCCCTATTTTGCCACATCCCCTCCAGCATTCATTACTTTCCTTTGCTGTTATGTTAGCCAATCTGCTAGGTGTGAGGTGATACCTCAGAGTTGTTTTGATTCAAACAAATGATTTTTACAAAGTAACAGTTTTTGATAAAGAACAGTAGTTCAAAATCCCCAAATTTTTCAGTAGCCCAATCAATGACAATAGTAAACAAACCCACTATCATATTTTACATAAGTTGCTGTATGGCATTTTAAAAAGCCTATGAACTGATGGATATTTGTTATAATTTTTACAGATGTAGCAAATCTTTACAAACATATTTTTAAACAAAGCAAAACTTATTTTGGTCTAGAACATCATCAAGAAATCTAGATTGTTCTGGTGGAAATAAAGTGAGCTGAAGAGTTATAAATGAGAGGTGCTCCTCTTTTGGGAGCCATCAAGGGGTACCATGCCCTGGGATTAATTTCCCAGCTCCTTTGGTATGAGACTGATGTCCTATACATTCACATTTTTATAAATGTGGGAGGGAGATTATAATTGTATTTCACTTCAGGTACTAAAATGGACCTTACCTCCTGTTAGAGGCAGGCAAAATGACCAGAGTTGTTGGGGAAAAAAATCTAAAAATGTCTAAAGATTTCTTAAAATAAATTTGAGATATTTAGCTAAAACTTATTAAATTTTTCAAAGGTTGTAATACAATTGTAACCAGTTCTGATGAAGTCCATCCATCCATTAGGTGACAATTTACAAATTCAAAACAGAAAAAGGGCTCTTTTTATGTAGGCTTATTCAATAATATTTGTTCAGTATAGTTATAGGAGAAAAGCAATAGAATATAACAGTAGTTAAAACCCAGTACATTAAAATGATTCAATGTAACAGAATAGTATTGAATACATTAATATATGAACTTAAAACGAACAAAATTAAATCTTAAACAAAATAATCAGCAAAATGCAATAAAATACAGAGATATTTATAAAACATTAGAGTCTGAAAAGTCTTAAAAATATAACCTTCAGTCTCTTTAAAGTTCCTTGGTTTTGTTTGTTTGTTTGTTTTGTTTTTATCTGTTGAGGTACTGTTTGTCAGAACTATGGAAATAGTTCCAAGGCAGAAGATTGGTAAGGGGTAGACAATGGGGTTCAAGTGACTTGCCCAGGGTTTCACAGCTAGGAAGTGCCTGAGGCCAAATTAGAACCCAGAACCTCCTGTCTCTAGGCCTGACTCTCAATCCACTGAGCCACTGAGCTGCCCCCCATAGTGAGGGTGGGTTTTAGGAATCTCAAATTTGGCCAAAGAGTTGCACAGAGATGAATTTCTCCCCTGAATCTCAGGTGAGATAAATAACAGAATCAGTGCACTCAAAAGATATCTGTTGAAATATGCCATGTTTGTAATCAACTTTCTGTTTGGAAAAGTCTCTTCATTCTCCTCTCCCCCCCCCCCCCCCCCCCCGCGCCCTCCAGGTCCCCTGCCACGTGGTGGCTAATTGTAGCCTAAGGAAAAATCACCTCCATTTTTACCAGCTGGTTTTTGCTTCCAAAGACACAAGGGGCAGCTACTAGCAGCCTGGGTCCTGGGGCTAGGCCTGGGGTGATGAGTGATCTAGGTCTGAGTTGCTGGGGCTGGGGCTGGTGAGTGAGATGGCTGGAGGCCAGGAGTAGGAGCAGGAGCAGGAGCAGGAGCAGGAGCAGGAGCTGGGTGAGCAGGGTCGGGACCAGGTGAGCGATCTGGGTCAAGCAGGTCTGGAGCAGATGACAGAAAGGAGCTGAATCAGAAACAGCTTTGTGAAGGTAAGTGAAAAGCCTTGGCCAGAGAAATGTGGCTTAAAAAATTATCTAGTCTATCTTAAAAAAAATTGAGAAGTTCTCATCCAATCTTGTGGTTGCCAAAACTGTAAAATTTAAATTATATCTCTAATAATAAAATATTATATTTTGTGAGGTTTATTAAGGATTATTAGAAATAAAGGATATAAAATAATAATCACATGCCTAGGGCTGATTAGCCCTTTCAAAGCTTACTTACTACATCATTGCAATGGCCAAGCAGAGAGAGCTTAGGAGGCAGAGAGCCAGTTAAATACTAATTGTGATCTTGCCTAGGTGGAGACAGGTGAGGTTTTAGGGAATTCTGGGAAATACCAAGGACTTCTGGAGATTGAAGTCTAGGGTTCAAATCTCCATTTTACAATATTCATATGAAATCCTGAGAAGATTTAGAAGAGGTCCTGAGCCTCAGGGTGCCAAAGATAGATAGTCTAGGGTTTAGAGAGATCTTCATTCCTCATCCCCCTCCTATCCTGTGGGATAAAGCTATGAAATTATTTTATGTGTGATCTTCTAGCAAGTACTAAGAATTCAGAAGTTAAATCAAATCAACAATAATTTAAGGACTTACTATGTTCCTGGTACTGTCATAATCTCTGGGGATATGAAGACAGGCACAAAAAGCAAACAAACAAAAACAAATAGTCCTTGAACTCAGGGAATGCACAGTCTAGTGGAGCAAATATTCTAATATGTAAATAGCTATGTACAACCAAAATATTTATTGGATAAAATGGAGACAATCACAAAAATAATGTATTAGCATTAATGGGGATTGGAAAGACTTCTTCCAGATGAAGGTAGAATTTTAGCTGGGACTTGAAGGAAGCCAAGAAAGCCAGAAGATGGAAATGAAGAGGGAGAGAAACCAAGATATGAGGAAAAGTCAGTGTAAATGCATGGAGACTGTAAGAATTTCATTAATAGTTCTACATATATATACATATATATATTATAAAGTTTATTAGAAAGGGTAGAAAATCATAGTTTTAAATTTCATCATTCCTCTAAGTCAGGGATCCCCAAACTTTTTACACAGGGGGACAGATCACTGTCCCTCAGACCATTGGAGGGCTGGACTATGAAAAAAGCTGTGAAGAAATCTGTATACCACTGTCTGGGATAGCGAAGGCTGTAGCACTGCCTGGGATGGGGCTCTGTAAAAATGGAGATCTGAACCCCAGACTTCAATCCCCAGAAGTCCTTGCTCTAGTTCTCGAGATGCCCTCTAATCTCATTGAGTTCCCACCTGAGCAGGATCAAAATTTCTATTTAAACTGGCTATAAAGCCTACTGGGTCTCTCTTCCTACTTCCACTTCAGAGAGCATGTGGCTCTGCACCCTAGCAGGCAAGATGTGAGTGGTTGTGAATGGGCTCTCTGGGCCTAGACACATGCTTTCTTATTTTTGTGTTTTCTTTAATTCTTAATCTTAAATAAACCTCATAAAACTATAATATTTCTAGCAGAAAAAAAGTAATTTAAAATGCTACAGTTTGGCATAACCACTTTGGGAAAATGAAACACCCTCAATCGTCTGATCTATTGTTACTAAGTTCAGTTTTTTATAGCTACTGCCTAGAATTTTTTTTTTAAGCCACGTTTCTCTGGCCAAGTTTTTTACCCTCACAAAGCTGGTCGTTCCAGCCAATAGATAGCTCACAGGTTCCCAGCTCCTGGTCCTGCCTGCCTGAGTTCCTGCCTCTGCTCCAGATCTGTTTGCTGTTTGCCCCTAGCCCACCCCATAAAACTTTAGCCTTGGAGCAGACTGTTTCTGTGCCCCAGCAATCTCCCATCCCTGGCCTGCCCGCCTGCTGCCTGCAAACCCAACCCAGATGAACTGCTTTGCCCAGCAATTCTGACTCATTGCCCCAGACCCAGGACTCATTTCTATCAGCTGGTAAAGATCGGGGGTAATTTTCCCTTAGGCTATGATTAGCTTCCATGTGGACTAGGGGCAGGGGATCACAGGAGGGGAGAAAGAAAGGGAAAGAAGGTAGAGGCTTTTCCAAACAGTAACTTACAAGCATGGGGTATTTAAAAGGATATCTTTTAACTATATTGGTTCTTTCATTTACTTCACAAAAGATTCAGGAAAAAATTTCAGCTCTCTGCAACTCTTTAGCTAACTGTGGAGGGGAAGCTGGGTATCTCAGGGCACTGAGAGCCAGGCCTAGAGACAGGAGGTCTTCAGTTGAAATCTGGCCTCAGATACTTCCCAGCTATGTGGCCCTGGATGGGTCGTTTAAACCCCATTGCTTAAGCATTACCAATCTGTCTTCTGACAATAGGCATCTAAATGGATAAAAATCCAAGGAACTGAAACAAGGAGACTGGAGGTTATATTTTTAAGGCATTTAAGACTCCAATGTTTTATAAAAATCTCTGTATTCTATTGCATTTTGCTAATTGTTTTGTTTAAGATTTAACTTTGTGTTTTTAAGTTCATATATTATTGCATTCTGTACTATTCTGTTACACTGAATCATTTTAATGTACTGAGTTTTAACTACTGTTCAATTCTGTTGCTTTCCCCTATAACAATTCTGAACAAACATTGAATAAGCCCATATAAAAACAGCTTTTCTATTTTTGACTTTGTAAATTGTCACATAGAGGATAGATGGACTTCATCAGAAAATTACAACCTTTGGAAAATTTACTGTGCTAAATATCTTAATCGATTTTAAGGGTTTTTTAGACATGATTTTTAGAATTAAAAAAAAATCTCTGGTCATTTTTGCCTGCCCCTAATATGAGGTAAGGCCCATTCTAGCAGCTGAAGTGAAATACAATTTAACCCCCAACATCCGCATTTCTAAAAATGTGAATGGAAGTTGGGCAGTTAATCTCAGGGCATTTCTACCCCTAAAAAAGCCTCCAAAAAAGGAGCATATCTCATTTATACGCTTCAGCTCATTTTACTTCCACCAGAATGATCTCTAGATTTCTTGATGATGTTCTAAACCCCAAATGAGTTTTACTTTGTTTAAAAATGTATTTGCCAAGGTTGAAAGATTTGCTATGTTTGTAAAAATTGTGACAAATATCCATCAGTTCATAGGCTTTTAAAAATGCCATACAGCAACTTATGTGAAATATGATAGTAGGTTTTTTTAACTATTGCAATTAATTGAGCTATTGAGAATTTTGGGGATACTGATACCTACATATTTGTACTACTGTTCTTTATATATATAAAAAAAAACTGTTACCTTGTGAAATTCACTGTGGATCATGGCCAGATATGAAGAGGAAATGAATCTCATTTTTGGTGAGAAAGCCTTGCATTCTATATTTTCTTAGTTTACACAGTGTGCCAATGATTATAAGCTACATTTTTTAATTTTTTAAACTCTTATTATATTTTTCTTGCATGTGCAATATACTATTTCAGTCTTATTTTTTCTCTCTTTTTATATTTGAAGCACATGTCACCAGCATTAAGATTTTCTTTAACTTTTTGATTTTACAGTACTATAAGTTTAAAATGCATTTGCTATAATGCTAATGCATGCATACCCTAAAAGCTTGAGACTATAAAAATGATGTCACTAATTATTTTTAAAAAATTACTTTGCTTAATAATTTTGTCTGATTCCAGGACAAGATATACACAAAAGAGCCATTACATAGGACCAAAGATAAACCAATCCAGGATGGATTGATCCACTTCCAAGCCAATACAAAGGACTTGAACCTAGTGTGAAGAATCAGGGTTGTGATGTTTAACGTTTGTTAAGACATAGGCCTTCCTTTTGTCCACACTCACTCTGAAAATATAGATGAGTATCCCCAAACTTGGTTCCTTCTTGGCTCCTATAATATGGTCTCTTTTCTGTCTTTCATAGAGTAGGAACTTTCTGTAGTCCTGGCTACTGACTGGGTAAATGCATCATTGCTTAGATCATTTTAATCAGGCCCTGATTCAAGGACCTGTTATAGATTTATTTTTCCTTGACTTGTAATTTTTAAACATAAGACTTTGATAGTCTATATTTTCATCCAGAAATTTTCTTTTTTATTTGGATTTTTCTGATGTTTTTTTAAATTTATCTTACCATTTGATTCATATACCTCAAAACTCAGCCATGCATCCCTAAGTTATCCTGTATTTTTCAATCACCCTTTTAACAGGGAAATGTAAAAAATATTATTATTTTAAATTGCAAAGTTTAAATTCCTTTTGAGAAGAATTTTAGGTAAAGAAACATGATACCTCTCTAAATCCAGAAACTGAACTGTTGGAGAAGACACCATGAAGAAGCCTCAAGACAGCAAGCTGCACAAGAAGATCAAGAATAAACTTTGGGTGTGGTTGATTGAACATTTATTTGTATCTATACTTTCATGCCAAAGGGGACTGCCCCCTAACTGGCTTTTTGTCAATGTGTCCAGCAATTTTTGATTTTGTTCTTTTTTTCCTCTTATCCTTAAATTATTGTGATCTTTAAGCTGGTTATGTTTTCATGATCCTTTTGGGGAAATTTTTTTTTCCCAACAAGGATCATACAGGGAAATGTAAATATGGAGATTTGAATCCCAGACTTCAATCCCCAGAAGTCCTGCTCTAGTTCCCGAGATGCCTTCTAATCTCACTGAGTTCCCACCTGCGTGGGATCAAAATTTCTATTTAAACTGGCTGTAAAGCCTACTGGGTCTCTTTTCCTACTTCCACTTTGGAGCACACGCAGCTCTCCACCTAGCAGGCAAGATATGAGTGGTTGTGAATGGGCTCTCTGGGCCTAGATATGTGCTTTCTTATTTTTGTATTTTCTTTAATTCTTAATCTTAAATAAACCTCATAAAAATATAATACTTCTAGCAGGAAAAAATCTAATTTTAAATGCTACACCTGTCACACCTTGCATAGGCCCATCACTGCCACCACTATACCAGGCAGCGGTATACACAGTGTGGAATCCCCTCCCCCAGATCGCCACTCACCATATTGATGTCTTCCATTGTGCAACCACATAATCCTTTGCCTGGCACCTCGTTCTCTCATCCAGTTATTCTCAGAACAAGGTGACATGCAAAGGATTATGTCACCGGAAGTAGTACTGTACATGAGCAATGCCTTGCTTTGCCTCACCACCACATACAGTGCACCTCTCACTGACCACCAATGAAAGAGGTGTGGTGGGGGCCAGATAAATGGCCTCGGGGGCCTCATGTGGCCCACGGGCCACAGTTTGGCGACCTCTGCTCTATGTAACCTGACCTCAAGTTGTCTAGCCTGCCAGTCCCTTCCTCTTTCCCTCTTACCTGCCTGCTCTATTCCTGCATTCCTTCAAAAAACCCTGGTCAGTCACTTCCCCCTCACTTTTATTGACATACAGCAAGTACATGGACACAAAACTTGGTATAACTGTGTTATGTGAGGAATGTTGATGGGCAGGTTGGTCTACTCAGGAGGGGGAGGGAATGAACTTCCTTGACCCGACATTAAGTGACATGTTTCAGAAAAAAGTAAGGACAGCAGTGCCTCTCCAAAATATAGATGCCAAGTCTCAAGGATCCAGTAATAATCAAGGTACTCAAATTCATTAAGCATCATGAGTCCCAAGGAGTCCAAAGTAACAAAAAGGCTTCAATGAAGAGAGATTAAGTCCATCTAAAATCAGGGACTGGAATCAAAGTATTTGGTCCATTTGTAGAGTAACATTGAACAATATTTCCTTTTTTGAGGTTCTTTCCATCTTTTTATATTACCTGGCCAGACATTTGCTTCCGTTATCCAAAAGCTTTCAAGTCTTTCACCTTCCTTTCTCAGGGAGGAGTTAGGGGAGGGTCATGGTTTCCTTCCACCCCAATATCTGCTCTTATAATTTGGGACTTTATTATATATGTTGATGTTGAAACAAGAATTCTAGCCTCTCACATCATCAGCCTTGTTAGCTCCTATAGCCTATAATTTTACCTTACTTCAACCACCCATAGAAATGGTCATATTTTAGATCTGACCATTGCCTACAATTGTATTATTTCCATGATCTTGAATTCTGAAATTCCTTCCTCTGATCACAAGTTCCTTCTATCATTGTCTTACTTCTCTCTATTCTTTTTCTTTAGTATGTGTCAGTCCTTCCACCTTCCTAATTCTCCCAATCCATTACTCCTGTTCTGCCCTCATTTTCTTCCATTCTGTTTTATACTCTTAGGCTGAGCATTGTTTTTTTCCCCCTTGAATCACTTGCTTCCTTCTTTTGTTGCTGCTCATGATTTGCTAGTCCAAATCTGGATTAGCCTTACCATTGACATTTTTTGCTTCTGATTATGTTGTTGTATACTGATTTAGAAAGTGAATAACCTTGGCAACTGAGTCCACTACAAATTTACTCATTCAAATCTCTATGGGGCCCTCACTGCTGTCTCAGTCATTTTATTCTTCCAAAGCTGACTCTATTCTATTCTCCTTAGAAGAAATACTAGTTTTTCTTTTCTAAAACTCCAATATGCTTCCTGACTCTTTTTGTCTTAGTGAGAGACATTACTGAGAAAATATTACATTTACATTGAACTCCCTCTTTATTTTTTTCATACCACAACTCAAAATCAATCAATATTGTCTTCCATTCTCTTTTCCTTTGGTCAGTCTGTGTGGAAGAAGTGACCCTTATTGTCATGGCCAATATCTATATTCATGCCTTTAATCTTATTCCCCTCTACTCCCTCTGAGAGTTTAGCCATCAATTATTCCCTTTCTTTCTCTCTCATCTTCATGATTTCTATCTACAAGCTCTTTCTCTGTTGTCTAAAACCACACCCAGGTCTTCTCCAATCCTTAAAAAATTTCACCTTAGCCTGACATCCCACTTCCTTTTAAGTTATCCTTCTATAGTCATTCTCACTTGCACACTCAAACTCCTAGAAAAAACACCTACACTCATTACTTCTATTTGCTTGTGTCCAAACCATTTCTCAACTCCTTGCAATTTGACTTGATCTCATAGCTCTATTGAAGCTGATTTTTGTAAGGTTATTAATGATCTCCTCCTAGCTATTAAGTCAATTGGTCTTTCTTTGTTCTACTCAACATTTCTGCAGCATTTGAATTAGTGACTACACCATTCTCCTGGATATACTTTGTTTCTTTGGTGTCTATGGCATTGTTTTTTATTGGTTCTCCTGCCTATGTAACTACATTTTAGTCTCATGTGTTGAATCATTATCCATCTTCCATTCTTGGGTGAGTAGTCTCCAAAGTTCTGTCTGTTTCTCCTCTATTCTTTTGGCAATTTTTTTCAGGTCCTAGGGTTTTAATTATATTGTTGCAGATGACTTTCTAGTCTATATGTTCCATCATAATATTTCTGTTGAACCTCAGTCCCACATTATCAACTACTTGCCGGACATCTCTAACTGGAACTCCTATTAGCACCTTGAACTTAATATGTTCCAAATAAAACACATTCCCTTTCTTGCTACAGATATCTGTTCTTTAAATTGTCTTATTTCTGTTGGGGGTGCCACTATCCTTTTAGTAATCCAAGTTCACAACTTTGGCTCTGATCTTTCACTCATCACACATTCAACTAGTTGCATAGTTTTATGGATTCTACTACCCAAATGTATTTCAAGTTACTACCCTTCTTTCCATTATATATACTCTAACCTATTTCAGGTCCTCATTCTCTCTTTCCTGACTATTGTGTAGCTTCCTAAATGGCCTCTCTAATTCCATTCTGTCCTCTCTATTACACATCCTCCACATACTTGCCAAATTAATTTTTCTTTGTAACACATCTGACTATGTCACATAAATGCTTGGAAAACTTCAGTAGCTCCCTGTTACCTCTAGAATATAGATTGTCCAGTTTGAATGAGAGCTGCCATAGACTGTCTTCTAAATACTTTTCCTAAATACATTTTTATTTCATTTTGCTCTCTTTCATGTTTTCTATATTCTAATTTACCTGTTCCTTGAATTCTAGATTTCTCTTCCCATATCTGTCTAGCTAGAATACATATTCTCTTCTCATCTTAGTCATTTAGAAACCTTTCAAAGTCTTCAAGAGTCTTTTCTATAAGAAATTTTTTCTGCATTGCTACTAGCTATTACTGATTCTCCTTCCTTTTCCAACTATTATGTATATTCTTAGTTATGTACAAATTTAATTACTGACTGTAGGAAAGGAAAAATTCTTGAGGGCAGGGACTGGCCTTTGTCTTTGTGTCTTCAGTAACTACTATAGTGTCTTCCACATACTAGATCCTTTGTTAAGTTAGGTGAGTTAGGTGGTATAATGAAAAAAGGATTGTATTTGGTGCCAGAGGACTTGGGTATAAGCCCCAGCACTGCCAAGTTACTTTGCCTGAAACAAATAAAATCTTCTCTGGGTTTCAGTTCTCTTATCTCTTAGAAAAAAAAGTTAGCATAAATGTTCTTTAAGGGCTCTTCCAGCTCTAAATCTATGATGCTATGATCCTAACTTCTTATTGAATGGATTTGAAAATGAATCTTGAAAACAGTCACCAAAAGAAAAGTCTAGGAAGATGAGATGGGACACTAAGATAATTCTGTTTAGTGATTCTTCCTTTAATTCCCTGCCCTGGCTGAACTATTTTTTGATTCTCTTTGAAATGAGCATATTTCAGGTTTTTTTGTTTGTTTGTTTTTTGTGGTAACACATTAGAATCTCACTCACCTATTACCTCTTAGGTTTTTGGCTCAGTCTCTTTAGTCTTATATTTTCATTGTGGTTTAAATGCTTTTCCACTGTTTTTCTTAGACATCTCTGTCTTTTACTACTTTGATATTTTCCTTGTTCTTCCTCCAACTCTTATTATTTATTCTCCAATCTTAAAGAAATTGGGATAATGATAACTACTTGTTTAAATGTAATTGTAGCTTTCTTGTCTCTAACAAGTGGCTTATTTATTAACTTTTTAAAAGAACTCTTCAAACCTAACCCCAGGTAAATCACATGTTTTAGATGCAGTGTGCTATATAGTTGGGATCTGAAAAAAGTTGTATCTATACTTCAAGGAGTTTAGGGGTATCTAGGTAGCACAGTGAATAAGGCACTGGGCCTGGAGTCATGGAAGACCTGAGTTAAGATGTGGCCTCAGATACTCACTAGTTATGCGATCCTGGACAAGCCACTTTACCTCTATCTGCCTCAGTTTCCTCAACTAATACTGGGATAATAATACCACCTATTTCCTAGGGTTAAAAAGATGAAATGAGATATGTGTAAGGCGTCAAACATTGACCCTGAAATATAGTGGATCCATAATAAATACTAGATTTTCTTCTTTTAAGCAGAAATGCCTTACTTAAATTCTATTTCAAATAAGAAAAATAAGCTTGGATGAATGACTTCTTCAGTTTTAAGTAACATATATACATATATATATATATGTGTGTGTGTGTGTGTGTCTATTATATGTATATATATATATATATCCAGGTAATGCTAATTTACACATACATATACTTCTAAACATGCATGCATGCATACATATACATACATAGGAAGGAAGGATCTGGAGTTTGAATCTGAACTCTGCTACTTCCTATCAGAATATCATCAGGGAGATTATTTTACCCCTCTAGGCCTCACTTTTCTCATCTGTAAAATGAGTGGTTATAGTTAACAATCTCCAAGTTTCTTTTTTACTCCAAATTCAATGGTCCTAAGAGTTGGGCTTTAGTACTAGTTTTGTCATTTACTACTTGAGTGACTGGGCAAATCACTTTCTCTCTCAGATTCTGTTTTCCTCATCTATGAAACATGTATTCTACTTGTTTCAAAGGAGAGTGACATGGACCCAATGAAGGAATTTTTATAAAGTGCTTTGTAATCTTGATGGCCATTTAAATAGTCTTTTAGTTCATGTATTGCTGAATTTGACTATCCTTTTAATTCATATGTGTAAAGCCTCTCTCCTAGACTGTAGCTTTTATTCAAACTACATGTTCACTTTCATTGATTTTAACCCAATATTTACTTAAGTAATTCTTAGATATCTGCTGAAATACTGGGGTGTAATTCCCGAAAGATCCAAACTCCTCATTTCTCCCGATTTTTTTTCTTGTTTTCATGTCTGTTCCTTCTTTAGTAGCATAACTACCTTTTTTTGTCTGTCTGTCTGTCTGTCTCCATTTCTTTGACGAATTTCCAGCCTTGGGGCACTTTGGGCTAAATTGGACTTTCTGGAAACAAGGCTGCATCTGCCAGGAGATGCCACTTTCAGATCTGTGGTCTCAGCATAGCTGACGGGAGCAGGCAGCGCAGCATCAGCAGTAGTAAACCGTAACATCCACAATTTGAAAGTGTCAGGGTAAGTATTTCATGGACCCATCCTGCTCCTCACAAATCAGATCAACTGGGAACATTACTTTGCAGCCAAATTTTGACAGGTGCAGCTATTGCCATGGCTCTGCTGTTCTTTCTCTAATCTGCCCATCTGCTCTTAGGATTCCTCTGATTCTCTTCAGATTGCTCCCTTTCCTACCTCTCTGTCATCTCAGATCCTGACCATTTCTTGTTTAAGGCCAAGTCTTCATAAGCAAATCAAAAGAAGAAGAAGGACCAGGCCTTTTATCCTATAATTGGTGCAATTTTGAGAGTTATTCTGGATAATGTTGGATTTGGAAGGTATTTTATTCAGATACATTGTCCACAGTGAGCTAATTTGCCCAGACTTTTCTGTTTTCCCTTTGGCAAGTCTGTTTATATAGCATTTCATACTGTCAATGTAATTTTTAGTAATGGATAGAAAAACTGCAATGTTTTTCCTCTTGATGTGATAATTATTCACTAAAAACAATTTTGCCAAGAATTATTTAGTTGGATTGTCAACAATGATCAAATGGGTTAAGGTAAAGGCCAAATTGTTGAATTTGAGCTGTGTAAGTATTAAACTGTAAACTCTATGAGGGCAGTGTCTGTGTCTTATCTAACCTTTGTATGTCTTTTGTGCCCCCCAAACAATTCTCTGTATAGTCAGTATCATTAAATAAATATTAGTCAAGTTGAATTCGAACACTTAGACCCATTTCTCAGTAGATGATTCCAGGCTATAATTCTGAGAAAATATTCCACCCTCTTTTTTCCTGTCCCTTTAAGGTGCAGTTGTTCCTTTAGCTATGAGTTAAAGGCAAGAAACATATATAGGAGAGTTAATAGTGTTGAGGAAAATCAGGCAGTCATTCTTTTGGAGAACTATCCAAAACTACTTCTTTATCTGTCTTATTTTTATATACTAAGATTCCAAACCACCATTAGTAACTCCTCAAATGTGTTATTTTAAATCAGACATGTCACCAAATAGGTTAAATTCTAGAACCTGCCCCACATGAAAGTTACATGTCTTTTACATCATTTATATGACACTTTATGAAGAGGCAACACAGGCTAGTGAGCTAGAATCCAACCTATACTTGGCTTTGATACTTCATGTATCAGCTGTTACCTTGGGCAAGTCACAACCTTGTTGAGCTTTATTTTTCTTATTATCAAAATGAGGATAATAATATCTTTACTATTTCTAAGGAAAAATAAGACTCTATATTATATTCACTGTAAACTTTAAAGTCCTACATAAATAATAATAGCTAGCATTTATAGAGCTCCTTAAAGTTTATAAATCTCATTTGATCTTTCAGCTACCTGTGAGATAGATGCTGTCATTCCATGTGAGGAAACTGAGGCTAAGAACATTTTAAATGAAGGTATTTGTCACATATAATTCATTAATTTCCATTTGAAATAGGTGCTTTTCCAAAATAGCAGAGGATTTTAATTTTCAACCTAACTGAAATGTTAGAATCAACAAAGTACTGAATACTGTGATTAATCATGGGCACCTCTCATAAACTACTTGGTTTCTATAAAATTACAGATAATATTAAATTCAGGTATAGATCTACAGATGTTTTTATGGCAGTGCATACAAGATTGTGACTTGCACAGTATCATACAGCTAATCAACTGTCCAAGAAAGAATCTGAACTCAGGTTCTCCTGCCTACAACATTCTGAAATGGTACCTGATTACCATTATTAGTACTGGAACCCTTAGTGTGATTATCTTAGCACCTTAAACTATTCCATGATTGAGTAATACTACAGTTAAAATGAGGCATCTTTGGAAGCCAAGTAAACACTAACAGGCCAGCAGAGCATTGTTTTGCAAGTTATGGTTTCATTACACTAAAGTATTGTGGGAAGATTTGTAAAAGAATTTACTTATCTATTTCATATACATATATTCTATATTTAGTTTTCATTTTTGTGTTGTCATGGTTTCTGACAATGAATGGTACCATGGTTCATCTTTATGTAAAGTAAATATGGGCTCAGGTAGTAATGGCAACACAGGTGTGGTTGGTCTATTCCAGAGACCTCTGTCCAACTACAACCAGAGCAAGACTGGTACAACACAGAAGGGGGGAGCTGGCATTTGATTTACCAAGCTTCCTTTTTCTTCAACTTTCCTTCACTTGGTATCATCAACTATAGTACTTCCTTGAGCTGGCATGTAAAGCAAGAAAACAGAAATTAAGTGAGACCACCAGAGTTAGGGACAGAGAGAGACAGAGAGAGGCAGAGAGACAGACAGAGAGGCAGAGACAGAGACACAAATGGGGACAGAGACAGAGAGATAGGCAGAGATAGAGAGGCAGAGAGACAGACAGAGAGACAGACAGAAAGAGACAGAGACAGAGAAATAGAGGGAGACAGAGACAGAGAGATAGGCAGAGAGACAGACAGATATACAGAGACACAGAGACACTCCAGAAGTAGAGAAAGCCTCATGAGCTGAACAGCTGTTGTTATTTTCAGTTATTGCTTCTCTCCCAGGTAACCAATAGCTAACCAGATGATAAAGTAAGAGGAAAGCAGAGAATTTCATATTTGTCTAACACACAGTAATTATTCTAGTGTAGTTACTGTTTTTTAGGCAAATGTGAAATTCTCTCAGTCATACATCCAGAGAACAGCCAGCTCCTTCAGTAGCCCTGGGAATTCCTCTTTTTGTTAGTTTTACTCATGTATCTGGATTCTTGTGCTCTTCAGTTTAGTCCAGGGCAGGCTTCTTAGTCAATTTGTGAACCTATGGGTATTGGATTCCTGGAGTAGCATCTTAGTCCATATTCATCAGTGTGAAAAAAGAGAAATCCTATGACCCACCAGGGTTGGTCAGATCACAATGGGAGTCAGACAGGTACTTTGGTGAACAAGTATTTCTCTGCCCCCCCCCCCCAATTCTGTTGCTTTGGCTTCTTTAGAGGCAATGTAATCAAATGAAAAGAGCACTGGGATTAAAGTTGAAAGACCTGAGTCTGCATTTCAGTTCTACTCTTACTATTTTTAAGATAGTTGGCAAGTCCCAGAGCCTGTTTCTTTATCTTTAAAAGGAATATACATTAAAAAAAATCTGTCCTGCTTACATCATAGGGGATTATGAGGAACAAATGAAATCATGTGTTTGAAAGTATTATGTAAACTGGAAAAGTTTACAATTAGAAAGTAATATTATAATTATTATTTTACTTTGATAGAAATCATTTTGTTGGCTTTCTGTGCATTTGTTTAGCTCCTTCCTGATTCCCAGGCTAGCTGTCTGAGAGTGTTACAGTAGGTACTACCAAAGGTGATAACAACAAAGTTCAATGAAGCACAGAAGCCTTGAATTTTAATTTTTAGTATTTTTTTTAATTTAGTAAAAAAAATTGCTTTCCATCTTAGAATAAATACTAAGTATTGGTTTCAAGGTAGACTAGTGGTAAGGACTAGGCAGTTGGGGCTAAGTGACTTTCCCAGGGTCACACACCTAGGAAGCATTCACCTAGCTGCCTGTAGTTAATTCTAACAAGCACCTGTTTTATGAAAGGGTCTGGTGATTCAAAAACTAAGTAAAAACAGCCTCAATGTTTCCTAAATTTTTTGTATTATAGACTCCTTTATCAGTCTGGTGCCTGACAAATATTTTAGCTATAGCTATAGATAATAATTATATAAAAATGAAAAAATTTATGGCATCATCATAGTGTAATAGATTCAGAGCTGAAAATGACCTCAGAGATCATCTCATCTAACCATTCATTTTACGAGTGAGCAAACTGAGGGTTATGGAGGTATCTTGCGCAAAGACACACAGTAAGATCTGATACAAGATTTGAGACCAGGTCCTCTCCATAATTCATTAGTACCTTAGTGAGAGTTTCATTTTATAAGATTCTTCAAAAGT
This sequence comes from Monodelphis domestica, assembly GCF_027887165.1. NCBI lineage: Eukaryota > Metazoa > Chordata > Mammalia > Didelphimorphia > Didelphidae > Monodelphis > Monodelphis domestica. The sequence continues at coordinate 362,964,478 of NC_077228.1, forward strand.
TCAGCAAAAAGTAGAAAAAAATGGACAATAAAAAATTCAGTGAACTGAAGAGAAAAATATGCTGATTTTCAGGTGACCCCCAAATATTTTGCCCTGTTCTTTCTTCTAGTTTCAGGAGCCCATGATGGGACTTTTTAAGAGGGATAGCTCCCTCTGCAATTTTTCTGGATTTTTCCTGAGCAACTGTAGTGGCTCAGTCTTACTTCTTAATATATATCACCCTACACAGAAGGACAGGAATGGTGTTATTCAACATTATAAGGGAGAGAAGAGAGCTACGATGGAGATGAATGGGTCCTTAACTGGTGAGAGTTGAAAAGTTTTCAGATGTGTAGTATAGGTTTTGATTTGATTTCAGGAGCAGAGACTTTTTTGTTTAAATCCTCTCTGAGTCCTGAGTCCCTGAGCTATCTCTGCCAAGAGCCTAAGGCTGCCTTGAGCCATTCCTGAAGGCAATAACCCAGCTATAGTTACATGAAAAGCAAAGTGAAGAACTGGTGTCTGGTTCCAATACTCTATATCCTCTTGTGATTCACTTTCCTCCTTTAGATGTCACTTTCCCTCACTGGTAAATTAAAGAGACATATTCTCAATGGTCTCTATCAACTATAATTAAGAATAACAGAGAGAAGTAGTGGAAAGGAAAGTGAAGGTTAAATTTAATCTCTCCCCTGATTGTGAAGATTAAATTAACTCCCCTACCCTTTTTTAGATTTAATCACGAAAAGTATAAGCACCCCATTCACACTTGAGTTGGGGAGGTCTTTGACCCACTTATGCAATAGTGGGTGGTGAATCAGAATCAAACTGACTGCCCCCTGGGCAGTCCTAAGAAAAGCTTCAACTATAATTGGTAGATGTGAAAGTAAAGGAAGGCACAGGAAGTAATGCAAAAGAAAGTGTCTTTAAAAGGGAGTTACAACTTCCTGGGACAACTTTGGCTTCTTCTGGAGTTCTGAGTTCAAGTTGGAGATTGGTGAAGAATCTGCTGACTGGACCTGAGACCCTGTACTAGGTGAGACTGTCCTTAAATCTCTCCCTTTGGACTGACAGGTGGTGAGTGAAAGAGCTGACTCCTTTCCTGGATTTTTGAAGAGACTAGACTCAGGAGAGACTATCCTCTTGAGAGAGGCTCCCTGCATCCTCAGGTCCTTGGCTCAAAGCTGAGGTCTCTTGGGCTAAGTACTAAACTCCCCTGCCTGGGTTGAGTCAAATACTTAGTGTATAGGCTAGATATCTTATCCTATCCTTTCTCTGATTACTTACTTCACTCTTTCTATATTTTGTAAATAAATTGTTAAATAAATCTCTTGGAATTAATTAAAATTCCTAGTGACCCTATTATTAAATAATCCCGTCCAACCTTTTATAAAAAAATCCTTTTCTCCCCCTTACAGGACATTGCAAATCCAGGCTCTGACACTGAAAAGCTCTTTGACTTTGGCAAGTCATAGACTCACACTTTGTAAGGGATCTTAGATGTCATCTAGTCCATCACCAGTATTTGAAAAACAAGGTCCAGAGAAAGTGATTTTCCCAATAGTTAGTAAGAATAGAAGTAGGAATTGACATAGTAATACATTAGGGAATACTTGTGGGAAGAAAATAAATGAGTTTCAGACATTTTAAGAAGCATTATTCAAGTAATGTACTTCTCTACTAACAGCAATGCAATGATCCAGGACAATTCTGAGGGACTTATGAGAAAGAATACTATTCACATCCAGAGGAAGAACAGAGAAGAACAATTGTTTGATCACATGGGGATGTGATTGGGGATGTAGACTCTACAGATCACCCTGGTGCAATTATCAATAATATGGACATAGGTCTTGATTGATGACATAAGTAAAACCCAGTGGAGTTGTGTATCAGCTTTGGGGGGGCCAGGGTGGGGTGAGTAGGAAGGGAGAGAAAGAATATGAATCATGTAACCATGGAAAAATATTCTAAATTAATTGAATACAATTTTTTAATTCAAAGAAAAAAGAAGCATTCAATCTTTATGCTATTTAAGACATATGGGATCATACTTTGGCTAACAAAGCAGACATTAAACCCTAAGTGCATCAGATTCTCACAATAGATAAAAGTATTTCCTGATTTTATTAGTCATGCTTAAATATGGTATTAGATCTTTCTAATTATATATATATATATAAATATATATATATATATATACACATAAATATATGTGTGTGTGTATATATTGCTTTATTTGTAGCTTAAAACATCTTAACCAGGTAGTGAGTGCAGTGATAATACCTAGTTATTATTATTTTGAGTATTCTTTCCCCTACCTATTCTACCTTGTAATACTCCCACCAGAAGTATATTTTTATATATTTACAGAACTCAATTTGCCAAGCTTTGGGTTGGGTTTAAGGAAAACTCAGCATATTTTAGGTGATCCATGAATATTGTAATCAAAGATTCTGAATTTCTGTGATTACTTTGCATTTCTATGTAGAAATTGCCTCAGGAAAATAAACAATAACAGATTCCCTACTGTAGGATGGAGGAGTAGAACAGAGTTTGGAAAGCCAGCATTATAGCTAGCTCACCATGACTGTTTCTGATGCACTTTAAAACCATTTCAAAGAACATAAAAGACAGAAGGAAACATCAGGGAATATTTGTGGAAAACAATCAAGGGAAGATAAATTTGTGTCAGACACTTTAGGCAGCACTGTGGAGCCTATGTGCCTTTTAAAATGCACAGAATCAGACTTTGGCTAATAAAAAATTAGCTCAGCACTGATTGAGCCAGATTCTCATTGTATCAAAAGACATTTTCTGATTATGTTAGATTCATTTAGGAGTTCTGTTAACTCTTTCCAGCTTAGCATATTTTAAAGAATTATGTAATAATATGTTTGTATTGAATTATAATAATATAACATATTATATGTTAATATAATATTATAATAGAATATAATATAAAAGTGAAAGACTTTTGGACTTAGAATCAGAGGAGGTAGACTCTCATCTTGTTGTTATATGGTTCTGGTGAAGCCATTTACTTTCCATATTGGATTCAAGACCTCCCACACATTTATTATGAAAAGACAAGAGTTGAACAGAACATTGGAAATGCAAAAACAAGAGTCAAGAGAAATGTAGAAAGTTGAATAATTCAGAGTACTGCAAAAGGATGATGATGATGAGAATGATGCAGTGCTACTATTTTAATAAAGGGAGAAAAGATGGAATAACTTCATAATCTCAATGCCTTTATTATGTCACTAGGGAAGTTAAATGAGGCAAATCTGGGACTGATTTTTTTCTACTTTTTTTGTTTTAATGGAGGAAAGAACATAGTGGGGAAAGGTATAAGATGGGAAGAAATGAGGAAGAGAGAGAAACTTATTTCACACAAATAGAGTGCAAGAGAAGAAGAATATATAGGCATGGTGAAAGGGGTGGAAGGAGTGGGTATTTTATAATATGACTCATATGAAACAGAAGAAAATTGAATGCACACAGAGTTCTGTGCAGAAATATCTTAAACTCAACAGGGATACAAGTAGCTATGGGGGAAAATGTGGAGAACTATAAGAGAAAGAGTAGAGTTAGGAAGGGAATAGTCACAAGCAAAGAAAAGGAGAATTTAAAGTCAGAAATTGAATAAGCCATTAACAAACTCCTAAAGGATAAGAAAAAGGACAGTTGATTTCTATGGAGCATTCAATGAACAATTAACTCTAATTTTACATAAATTGTTTGCAAAAATAGAAAAAGAGAGAATTTTACCAGATTTGTGACACAAATATTGCCCTGGTACATACAGCTAGGAAAGAAAAATAGGAAAAAATAGACCAACACCATGATCAACATTAATATAAAAATTTTGAATAAATATTAGCAATAAGACTACAGATATATATATATACTACAGATAGGATTTTTACTAGGAACTCAGAGCTGGTTCAGTATTAGGAAAACTATGAACCTAATAAAGTATATTAATTACAAGAACAAAAAATCAAAACTGAATAAAAAAAGCAATGCCTTTCTTGGGTGAAATTATGGTTGAGACTAAAAAAAATCTAAATTAAAGTCCTCGCAAAGGGAAATCCTAGATAATAAAATACCCAAGTCAGCTGGCAAATTTTATGGTGATTTAATTGATATAGTAGAGAAGATTTTAAGAAGAAGGAGGAAGGAAAGGGCTAGTACCAGGCAGGAAGATAGGAGATCTAGAACGTAAGGTTTTGAGTGTGGAGGAAAGAATCAGCCTGACCTCCAAAGAGGTTTAGCTAAGATACCCAAACCTGAAATCAGCTCCAGGGAAAAACTCACCACCCAACACTCCAAGATGTCAGAAAGCTTAGCATGCTGCCAGTTAGAGTCGTCTCTCCAGGGAAAGAGAAAGAGGCAGAAACTGACGTGCCTTATATGGACATTTTTACATCACTTTTCTGCGTCTCATCTGTACCAATGTGGACTTAGCTTAACTTAAGACAACCCAGAGGTCTGTCCTTTTTTTTGCACATGTCTGTTGAAGGCCATCTCCTCAGATAATTAAGTCTTGCGTTTTATGCAGACCTTTCAAAATCTTGTTAAACTGAGTAGGGTGGAGAATGTGAAGTTTTCAAGACCTGATTCTGTTATTCCAAGTATCTCCATTGATCATTGATCAGGAAATAGTTAAATCAGATCTTCTAAAGAATGGTCTGATTAGGGTGGAATAGTTTTAAAATTCACACTATACTATATAAAAGAAAGCTTAGGACTAACTAGAACTTTTTTGATGGCATAAATAGTTAGTCTAAAACAAAGAGCAAAATCTTTTCTAAAGGAGAAATAGAAAATGCTTTTAAAATAAAATCAAGGATAAAGCAGGGATGTTCGATGCCATCATTCTTATTTTTAAAAGTTTTAGAAATATTATTTCAGTAAGACAGAAAAAGAAATTTAAGGAATAAGCAGAGAAGAGTTATAACTATTGTTGAGGCATTGATGGTTTACTTAGAAAGCCTTTACATCAAATAAAACATTAATAGAAACAATTAATATCTTCAGTAAAGTAGTAAGATATAAAGTAAATCCATCAAAGTATCATCCTCACTGTATATCACTAACTAAACTCAGTAAAAGGAGATTGAAATATACATTCCATTCCAAATATTTATAGAATGTAAAAAAAATCAGAGTTTACTTACCAACACACACACACACACACACACACACACACACACACACACAGGAATTTTGTAAACACAACAATAAAACATCCTTTATAGAAATGAAGAAAAATAATTTTAAAATGTTAATTTTTCATGGTTTGGCTTATTATGATAAAAATAAAATGTAAATTAATTTACACATTTGGTGGCATACCAGTCAAACTACTGAAGGGTTAGGTTATTAACTAGAAAAGAATCAACAAAATTAAAATGAAATGCAAAAGATTAAGAATCTTTTGACAAATAATGAAAAACGATAAGAAGGAAGGGAGAGAGGAAACTCACAGTACCAGATCTCGAACTCTATCATGAAAACTATTTGGCACAAGCTAAAGCAAGTTGATCATACAGATATAAAATTTCCAGAAGAAACAGAACACAGAGTCATAATGTTTCATAAGCTCTAAAATACCAACCATTAGGATAAGGTCTTACTGTCAATTACTGTGGAGAAAATTGAAAAGCAGTCTAGGAAAAATTAGTTTTAGAATATCACTTCATACTACTCAACACAATAAGCTCCACAAGACTAAACCATCCCCAACCATTATGGAAAGCAGATTGGAGCTATACCTCCCACCCCATATCACTAAAATGTGCATACCTTTTTTTTTTTCCTAATGATAACACTATTAGGAATGTACACCAAAGAGATAAAAAAAAAAGAGTTCAAGAATCCCTATGTTCAAAGACACTTATAATAACATTTTTCTTGCATTAAAGAATGAAATAAAATAGACACAGATCTTTAGAGCTATGGATGAACAATTTTAGCTAATTAATATAATGAATTACAGTAATATAATTAATAACAATATAACAATTATTGTTTCATAAGAAATTACAAAAATTGATTTAGAAAAATATGGGTGACTTGTATGAACTAATGCAGAGCAAAGTGAGCAGAACCATAAGAATTATTTTTTAAATGATCACAGCATTGGAAAGGAAAACAACTTAGAGATGCAAAAATTCTAAATAAAATTCTAGCTAAGAGACTTCAACAATATATAACAAAGATTATTCATTATGACCAAGCAGGATTTATAACATGAAAAGCAAGGAGGAGTTTATGTAAAGAAAATTATTAACATAGTTGATTATATTAATAACAAATATAATAAAAACCATGTGATTATATCAATATAGAAAAAAATCCTTTGACAAAAGGGACATTGCTCATTCCTATTAAAGAGTTTGGAAAGCAAAGGTATAAATTGATTTTTTTTCTTTAAATGATATGAATATCTACCTAAACCATTAGGAAGTATTATTTATAATAGGCATAAGCTCGAAGCATTCCCAATAAGATCAGGAGTGAAGCAAGGATATTTATTATTAGTAGTAGTAGTATAGTATTAGATGTGTTAGCAATAGCAATAAGAGAACAAGAAATTGAAAGAATCAGAATGGGCAAAGATGCAATAAACTATTTCTTTTGTAGATGATATGATGGTATATGTGGAAAACCCTAGAGATTTAATGAAAAAGTTAGTTAAAACTATCAATAATTTTAGTGAAGTAGTAGGATATAAAATAAACACACATAAATAAGCATTTTTATATATCACTAACAACGTCCTACAAGAAGAGATTGAAAGAGACAATTCATTTAAAATAATTACAGGTAGAATAAAATACCTGGGAGTTTGCCTGATCCCAAACTCCCAGAAATTACATGAACATAATGACTTATTATAAAGTGACTTTTATAGATTTAAGTAATTGGAGAAATATTAATTGTTCTTGGTTAGGCAGAGCAAATATAATTAAAATGACAATCCTACCTAAACTAATGTATTTATGCAATACCATCTCAATTACATTATTCCAAAATGGATAATTTTGATTACATTAGATAAAATACAAATACAAATAAAACTAATATAGACAAATCTAGAAGAAAATTGGGAAAATAATTTTATAGGCAGCTTCTTGGAAAGAGGTCTCACATCTTAAATCTATAGAGAACTTTGTCAAATTTATAAGAATAACAGCCATCCCCCAACTGAAGAATGGGCAGAAGATATGACCACAGTTTTGGATGAAAAAAATCAAAGCCATATATAGGGATGAGGAAAAATGCTCTAAGTCACCACTGATTAGGGAATTGCAAATCAAAACAATTCTGAGATGCCATCTCACATTTTTCAGATTGGCCAAAATGATAAAAAGGCAAAAAGACAAATTTTGGAGGAGATGTGAAAAATGGGGATATTAATATGCTGTTGGAACTGTAAATACAATCATTTTGGGGAGCAATTTGGAATTGTTCCCAGAGAGCTATAAAATTGTGTGTACCCTGAGACCCAGCAACATCATTGCAGGCTTTGTTTCCAAAGTAGATCATGAAAATAGGAAAAGAACCTATATATTCCAAAATAATTAAAATATTTCTCTTTGTGGTGGCAAGAAACTGGATATTAAGAGAATATCCATCAATTAGGGAATGGCTGGACACATTGAGGTATATGATTCTGACGTAATATTGCTACCCCATAAGAAATTATGAGCAGGTTAATTTTAGAAAAAACATGGTAAGATGTACATGAAATAATGAAGAGTGAAATGAGTAGAACCAAGAAAACATTATATACATGTAAGGTATTACTATTTGACGAATAACTTGGGAAAGTTTTCCTCCAGAGAATGAACTGAAAAACAGAAACACTAAAGAAATAATCTCTATATACTTATATTTTGTCAGATGATACCTTCTGTGGTGGAGGGAGGGAGGGGAATTAGGGGCTGAGATACTTTGGAATAAATTCTATTAATTAAAGAAGAAGAGGTACCTTAGAACACTTTACATGCAAGAAGACTTGTGTTATAAAACCTCTTTTTAGACATTTCCTGACTGTGTGACACTGGGCAAGTCACTTAACTTCTTTATGCCTCCATTTTTTTATTTGTAAAATGGGGTGGTTGGGCTTGATGACTTTCAAGGTTGCTTTCAATGCTATATCTATCATACTTTGATTTAATGCTGGTCAATTCAATGACCAATCATGATTTAAGAATAATGATGAAGCATGTTTCTTCTTTGATAGAGGGTTGATAAACTGTAGGCACAGAATTTTTAGACCTGACCATTATAGCATAAGTCATTTTCATTTATTATGATTTTATTACAAGGAAAGATTTTTATTTGGGAGGGAGTTAAATGTTCTTTAAAAATTTGTGTTTTTTTAATGGTTGTTTCCTTTTCACTCTTTCCTCTGTTAATAATGCCAACAAATGAAAAAAAGGATATATAAAGGAAACATTTAAAAAGTAAACAGGAGAACAGATCTGGGTTAAGAGGAAGACACAAACAAGGTAATGCTCATACACAAGCACATTAAATTTTATGTCTATATCTTTACAGATACCTATATACATACATATTTGTGTATAAAACAAATACATAGTAGATTTGGAATTTCATGTACAATACTCATTTTCACCCTTTTAATATGGAAATTTTCATATTTACTAGTCATTTTCTATTTTATAATAAAAATTATTGTTTAGATTGGTTAATACCTCCCAGATGAAAATCCTTTGACATTCTTAGGACAAAGTTGTAGTCGTATTGGAATATCTGGGTATTTAAATTAAGCTCCAGACCTATTACTGATATTTATGCATTTTATCTATGGGTCCTAGTCCAGAACACTCTCCACTCTTTTATTTCTGGGGTGTTTCCGGAGCAGCAGCATTCTTCTGCTGTCCAATACATTGTGTTGAATCAGTGAAGGGGAAGAGAACTGCACATCTAGCATCTTTCACAATTTCTGCAACACCTATTCCTGATTGGCTAAACTGTCAATCAACTCTAGGTCATCCAGTTGTGGTTTGTCTGCCAAATAAAGTTGTTCTTGATTGGACTATTGTTTAATCAACCAGTAACAGTGGTTGAACCGATGGATAGGGAATTGTCTCCCTTTACATTTATAGGTGCTTCTTAGAATCTCTTGGGTGTTAGCATAAAATTATTATGTTTAATCCATATCCCTGGGTTTTATTTGCTTTACCTATAAAATAAAATACTGAGTTTTGAGAGAAAGATTTGAACTCAATAAATTCTAAGATTTTTTCCAACAATAAATTTCTATGATTTTGTGATCACTGAGGTTACAAAGTACATACCTCAATTCCCTTTGAGTGGATTAATGTGCCACTCTAAAGGCACACTCAACAGGGTACAAAGGAGTGTGGTATCATTTAATATAGGAATAAATAACTTGCCACATCTTATTGGTCGCTGATGAGGTGTACATTATTGTTGTTTGTAATTATGACACCGTTATGAATAAAGTTTTATATTATGCTAAGTATATTTTGTTTTCATGGGCAGGAAAGTATACAATACACTTTAGAACTTCATAAAAATGGCTAAAATGTTTTTTAAATGTTTTGGTGCTAAATTTAACCATTTAACTTTGACTATTCCATTTTCCAAGTAGATCTGGCATGCCATGTCTTTTATTACATACAGACCTGGTATTTTTATATTTCTTTTCTATTCTTTATGTAGATAAGACAGAATTATAAAATATTAGGATCAATTTTATGGGGATATCTCATTAATTTATAAATTTATTAAATTAAATTTGATTTTTTCAAATAAAGATTCACCTTTTATTTCTATCATCTCCACTCAACTGAAAAATCATGGAAAACACCTCTCACATGCACACATACCCATTACAAACATATATAATTAAGTAAATAACAAAAATCCAGTGCTGGTTATGTTAAAAATGTTTCAAAATGTACTTGAAGACCATTCCATCTCTATCAGACAGTGGATAATACGTCTTATCATGAATTTTTTTAGATCGTCATTGGTCATTGAGTTGATCATAGTTCCTAAAGTGATTTGTCTTTATGATATTGTTATTGTATAAATTATTCTCTTGGTTCTGTTCATCTTATTCTTCACTAGTATATAGAAGTCTTCCCATGTTTCTCTGAAACTATTCCCTTCCCCATTTCTTAGAATAGTATTATTCACATTATGGTATATAACCATAACTTGATTAGCTATTCTCCATTTTAAGGCAACCTTCCTCTCCCCCAGTTCCAATTCTTTTTTACCACAGTGTTGCTATAAATATTTTGTCCATATGAGTTCTTTTCCTATTTCATATATATACATATATACATAACTTGCATGTACAAAATAGTAGCAGTATTTTTGAGTCAAAGAATATGCATAATTGAATAACTTTTTGGATATTGTTCCAAATTACTTTTCAGATTGGCTGCAGTTTAGTGCTCCATCAACAATGCATTTGTGTGCCTGTTTATATTATATACCTATTTTACTACAACCCCTTCAACATTTCCCATTTTCCTTCTTTTGTCAGTTTTGCCTGTCTAATAGTTGTGGGGTAGTACCTCAGAGTTGCTTTAGTTTGCATTTTTCTAATAGTAATTTAGAAGATTTAAAAAGCATGATTTCGCTAGCTTTGATTTCTTACTCTGAATACTGCTTATTCATATTCTTAGCCATTTATCAGTTTGTGAATGGCTATATAACCACAACCTGTCTTTTTGTGTTTATATACTGCTTTCTACAGTGATTGTGAATGTACACATATCTATCTTCTCATTCTTTTATGCTTTACTAACAATGAATCTTACTCTCTTGGCAATATGCCTCTTATGCTACCTGTCCTTCCCTCTACTGTATGGTATCAAAATTCCAATCTTTGGCCTGGTGGTGGAGTTATAGGAAAAATGTGCAAAAGAAGTGTTGTGAATTGGGGCAGAGGAGAATAGTGATGAAAGTGGGACAGATACACTGGCACATGTATCAGTACAGTCATAGGTTTTTTCTTTGTGGGGCTGACAGCTGGGTCAATCTACAATTTAAAAGGTATGAAAAGTGTAGAGAATTCAGCTTTTACTCAATGCTTCCATCCATCAGGATACAGCCAAAACTACCAGGATGATCACATGATTCCCAGAGCCAGATTCTTTCTTTGTCAATCAGGATCATATGAGTGGCTATCAATGCTAATGGATGATTAACTATTTTATTATGTTTATTATTACTTCTACATTATCACATTTGTTTCCTACCAATAATGACTTACAGTTTTCATACATATTTCTTTCTCTCATTGCTTTCTTTGCATTTTTGATGGTCACTTTCCCAACTTCAAAATGCCAATACTTCTTGCCTTTTCTTAAAACTCTTTAGAAATAGCCTTTTATAATATTTCTCATGTCCTAATTTGTCATTTGGATTCTTTATGCATCATATTAGTTTAATTTGTTTCCATTTGAGTTTTCACTTATGTCCTATAAGAGCATTTTCTTTCAAATTAATCTCTATTTGATTTCCAAATTATTTTTATGCTTACATTTTGTCTTATTCCCCTCAGTGTTTTGCTTAATCTTTTATTCATTTAGACACACAATCATTGATATAAATTTAATGTACTAGGAAGTTAGAGAACTTGATAGCATGGGAGAGAAAAGGAACAAAAGAAGCAGAATTGAATCAATACTGACTGCAATCATTTAAATAAAAACACTGAAATATATAAGAATTTAGATATATGACATGAAATCTTGGTTTCAAAAATCTGGTGATGAAAAACACTTAGTTGTTCTTGATAAGTGATGGATTGTGATTATGAACTATTGACTTTCATATCTAGTAGTTATATTATTTTGATTTGCTTTATCACAGAATTCTATTTGTGGACTTAATCATGGCATTTAGGTGGTATATTAGAAAGAGCATTGGAGTCGGCAAAACTTGAGTTCAAATCCTACATCAAACGTCCTCTGTTCAACCCTAGCCAAGTCATTTACTCTCTGTGTGCCTCAGTTTTTTACATTTGTATAGATGAAGGTGTCAGATTCAGCTCTTTGAAGTCAAAACAAACCAGTTCCTTTTCTTAAGACAGTCTAGCCAAGGAAGGCAATGTTTGTGTATTATATATACATATACAACATAGATACAAGTTGATGTTTGGAGAAAAGCACTTCCCTGATGGTGGAGGTAGGGGCATTGTATTAAGAAACAATGTACATTGAAGGAAGTACTTGAACTGAGCCTTGAAGGAAACTAGAGATTCTGAAAGATGGAGATAAGGAAGAAGTATGTTCCAAGCATAGGAGAATGACAGTATCATAAAACTTCCAAAGTGTTAACAAAATGTTAAAAAAAGAAAAAAGCTATGATTCTTTCTTTAAGCACTTATGAGAGCCTTAGGAGCCTTTCTATGGGATCCACACTGGACATCCTAGCCCTGCAGAAGATACCTATCTATCCAGTTGGAAGGTTATCTAGTCACTCTAGGTACCTGCATTAAGTCATCATTTTCTTGATTTATCTTATATAGAACAAAAGGCAGGCCTTAGAGGACATATGCTCTACAATTCTATTTTTTATAGCTAAAATCCAAAGGGATGAGCTTCTATGTTTAGGAAAATTATTTTTTAATTGACTGGATAAGACTTACCAAATCTTTCATCCTGACATTCAGTAATTACTACTGTTATTGCTATTATGGCAATTCTGCTATTTTTTCTACATAGTACATCAATAGACTACTCCCACAACTTCAGAGATATACAGAAAATAAATGAGAAGGAGAGAAAAAGGTCCAGGTGCTAGCTATAAAAATGTCACCTGGACTTCTGCTCCTCATTGTACTGTTGACATTTTTTTTTGGAATTTACAGATTACGCTTCTGCTCAATTTGCCTTTGGTTAATTTCACCTATATCTAAGTTATATACCTTTACTCATAAGGCATTCTTACCCCATCTTTGTTATGTATTCTTATTCATAAAGACTATTTAAAAGCAGTCCGTTTTCTTTTTTCTGTCATGTGTTCAAGTTCCAAATAAATAGCTCTTTTTGTCTTTCTTTGCAAATCAATCTCTCTGGTCTCTTAATAAGTATGTTACTACCCCCCCCCCCCCCCGCATTCCCATCCATTTTGGGAACCATTTTTGATAATAGCAGTGAAGTAAAATACTAGGTTTAGTGTCAAAGTAGCTTCATAGAAGAGAACAATTACTTTGTTTCAGGTCAGAACTTAGGGCTCAGGTGAACTATTCTCAGGAACCAAGCACAAACAAAATATTTCTCTTTTGTAGACCCAGGCCTCTGGCATCTGGGAAGTCACTAAAGGTCATAATAGAATTCCTCTCTGGGGAGTCACTGCTCCTGATATTCAATTAGGTTATTACAGGAGGCTGCTACACAAAGGGAAAGCTTTGTAGCCCTTTAGTGTAGTACAGGAAAAAGCAAATGAAAACTAGTTTGCTTTAGGCATTTCTTAGTGAATTCAGGAACCACCCTTTTAACCTTTAGAGTGTTGAAGTCCATGGATTTCTTCAGTATAGCAACTAACTAATTTTAAACATGGAATAATCATGTAGTCAGTGAAAACAATTTACCTTCACTTTGCTCCTTACTTGAGAAGACACTTTTTGTACAAGCAGAATATCTGTTTCTAAAAAGTTTTTCTCCAGGCAAATCAACTCTTCTTATCAATATAAAAATTTTATGCTGAGTTCCAGTTTACCTATTATAGATGAGAGGAAGTTGGCTAAGTCTTTCTTTCTGCTTGTGGAAAGGGATATGAAAGAAGAGGAAAGAGAGCTGTCCAACTGCTGATGCTACTTCAGTTATGTTGGTGACTGTATTGGATGAATGTAAATACCAGATTTTGAAAACCTGGGCTCAGGTTACAGGGTCAGAGGGTTTGTAGCAGAGGCCATCTAATCCAAATTCTTCATTTTTCAGAAAGAGAAAACAGACTTAGAGAGGTTAGATGACTTCTATAAGTTCTCACGTGTAATTAGAAGCTGAGCCATGATATTAACTTTGGTCCTCTAACCTGAAAACTACTGCTCTTTTACTGATCTCTGCTGCCTCTCTCTATCATTTACTATTTATGTGGCTGGAAAATTCATATAGAAGAAAAAAGATAGAAATGACATTGGAGATATAGAATAGACCTTGAAGTTGAGAAGATCTGTGTTCAAAATATCTGATATTTGTTGTATGGCACTAACAAGTTACTTGCCCTTTTAGTGCGCCAGGCAATGCTCTAAGATTAAGTTGTATAGTGAATGCTCATGTGTATTGGTAGAGGGAATTTCCTCATTGGGAGTTCTATAGCCTAATAAAATCAAAGTTCTGGTAAAATAGATGGATGTAAATTATTTTTGTACTTACTATGCTGGGTTATGGGGATATGGAGCCAGAACTGAAATATTCTTGTTCTCAAGGAACTTAAATTCTACTGAAAGACAATAACTTGACATTGAATTAAATTTCTGACAGAGATTACCAAATGACATTACAAAAATAATATGTTTATATCTTACTAGCTAGGAGTCAACAGGTTATTGGTGGAACAGCCATTTCCAAATGAGTTGTTAATATAAAGTTATTCCATCAATTTATTAATGGAAAGATACAGACCTAATAATAATCAATTATAAAAACAAGAAATATGAGGTACAAATAACTCTAACTGAAGTATTTGAATTAGCTATTGATACAAAAAATAAAAAAAAATATAAAAATGAAGGCAGCAGAGTACAGTAGAAAGAGCACCAGATTTGAATCAGAGACCTGGAGTTAAACCCTGGTTCTGCTGCTTAGTACCTGTGTGACCTTGAATAAGTCATTATTAATCCTCAGGATTTGACACATAGTAAGTTCTTAATAAAAGCTTATCCATCCATCCATCCAGGGGAGTAATGTGTAATCAGGATATATTGATAGGAGTAACCTTGTGGAGAACTTTAAATGCCAAAGAGAATAGTTGGTATTTTTATCCTAGAGGGAATAGAGAAATTTTGAAGTTTCTCATAGGGGGAAAACATGATCAGGTATGTGTGTCAAGAATATAACTTTGAAAATTTTGTGAAGGGTAGATTAGGGAGAAAAATGCCTGGAGGTGGGAAGAACAATTAGAAGGCTTTTAATAGCTCACTTGAAAGATGATTAGGGTATAACTAAAGTTTGTTTGTTGTTGTTGTTGTTGTTGTTGTTTTGCTTTTTTTTGAGTAGAGGGGATAAAAATGGGACCGATGTGGTAGAAAAATCAACAAGACAACAACTGGTTGGATATAGAAGGTAAGGGAAAACAAATAATTCCAGTTTTTAAACTCAAGTGACTAGAAGGATGGTGCTACTTGACAGAAATGGGGAAGTTAGGGTAAGGGATGTGTTTGAGTCAGGGCAAAGATATTAAATTCTATTTTGGGGCATGTTGCATCTGAATTGATTATGGTAGAGATGCCCAGAAGAGAACTATTGATGAGGGATTGATGTTTGGGAGAGAGATGAAGATTGAATGTGCTATTTTAGGAATTGTTTGCCTGGAGAAGATAATTGAAATCATGGGAGCTGGTTTGATCACTAAGAGAGAGACTGTAGATAGAGAAGGTCCAAGACAAAGTTCCCAAAGGCACTGACAAATAGTAACAGACAGATAGTAGAAGGTCAGAACAATGTTATGAAAATCCAGGAGATGGAAGTTCTCAATCCTGTCAAATGCTATAGTAAGTCTAGGAAAGTACCTATGGTAAAGGTGAGCCCAATCACAGAGAACCTTGAGTCTCTCTCTAATCAACTACATCAAACATTTGTTATGTATATGCTATGTCCAAGATTTCATTCTAAGTCCTAGGGATAGAAAAACAAAGCAAAACAATACTGACCAATGGTTCCCCCATTGCCCCTTTCCCTTATTTCTGTTTGCTCCAACATCACTAAGACCTAACTTGATCTTCCCACTTCCAGACCCTAATTATTGTTGTTGCTTTGCATTATTTAGCATTGCGTGACAGAGATATTAGGTGCTTACTACCTTCTGAATGAATAAATGAATCAACAAGTATTTATCAGACTCAGTGTGCTGTCAGTTAGGTGATCCAATATGAGTACTGGACCTAGCATCAGGAAGACTTATCCTTCAGAGATCAAATCTAGCCTGAAACACTTACTGGATGTGTGATTCTGGGCAAGTCACCTAACACTGCTTGTTTCAGTTTCCTCATCTGTAAAATGAGCTGGGGAAGGAAAGAAAAAACCACTCTAGTATTTTTGCCAAGAAAACCCAAAATAGGGTCACAAACGGTTAGAAATGACTGAAAAATGATGAAATAACTTACTATGAGCTAAGTGAAAGATGTATGGCAAAATAGCCTTGCATTAGAACCAATTAACCTGGCTTCTAATTCAGCTCTGATATTGGCCTGAGGAAGTATTTAAGGTAAAATAGGTAACTTCTCTCATCATAAAATCTGCTCTTGAATTGATCTAGGAAAAATTAAATAACGTAATTAAAGTCTTCTTAAAGACACTATATAAATACAAGATAGATCATGATTATTTTGCATAATGTAAATGCCAGGGTCAAATTAAACCTCCCTGAATTATATCCTTAGAGTGCAATATCTTCATCATGTCATCTTAACTGATTTCGTGCCAAGCAAAAGGATTTCATAATTCTAAATGTTTTATGATGTGTCACATCCATTGTTTGGGTTCCAGTATATAAACCAAGATATTGGCAATTACTGACAACTCTATCATAGTAAATTACTATGAAATCAGAGACATCTAAGAGTGTAAGGCAGGAGATAAAGAAGAAACATGAGTGTAAGGGACGAAGGGAACTCTACCACACAACCACATAAATGGAAATATGAAAATGCTGCCCCAGTTACCTCCGAACACACACTTCATCATTTGCTGAAGTTGAAATACTGGAACCTAATAATCTGGCCTGCTTTTGTAATTCCTGCCCTGCATAGGAAGGCCCATATTTTTTAGCCTCAGCCAATGCAAATAACACTTAGATTTCCATTCAAAATCATTTGTTATGCTTTTAGAGAACATTAGCTATTCACCATGTATTTATTGGTAGTGAATAGTACACCATCTCATTGTATTAAATAATTTACAAAATCCAGAAATTATTGGTAAGTGCCTTGACCCACAATCCAGCTTTAGAAATTGGTGAATACGTAGATCCTTTAGTTCTCACCCCCCCCAGTATATTGTTCTTTTAATCAAATTCCTTCAGTTCCACATAATGCCTTCCTTCAGTAACTTGGGGCACATTACAGATAATTAACATCCACTGCACATCTGTAGAGTAGATAACAGACAAGTTTTATGATCCCCATTATACAGATGACGAAAATGAGGTGCAGAAATGTTAATTGATTTGCTTAACCTTGAGATGCACATGGAGTTACAGAACCCAAGAGGGAAACAAGCATTCAAATAAGACATTTGGGGCTCAGAGTCCTAGAATCTATCAGTCTGTAAGTTGATATGCATTTTGATTGCCTACTGTGCTCAGAGCATAGTGTTCTCCCTTTATGGAAATAAAAGAGTTACTATACTGCCCATCTTTGATATACAAGTAAATGAGTTAAATTTAATTTGACTCAAAAGTGGAAAAATCTGTGGTTTTTAGATCTTTGTTCAGATTTATCCCTTAACCCTTTTTATAGACACACTATGAGCTAGATTTTTATGTTCTTGTATTCACTTCTACTCCCAGATTTTTTTCACTAGCTTCAGAAAAGGTCTTCATCATGCTGAAAGGGCAACATTTTCTCATATTCTTTAAATTCAAAGAATTCTATACTTTTTTTAAGATTGTGTATTGGTTTGTGCTTTATTTTATGATTAAGTGAAAGTGAAGTGGTTAGGATGGAGTAAGGAAACCTTGATATGAATAATTGAAAGAAATAAACTAAAAATGAAAAACAAATCTATATAGATATATCAAAGTTATTTAATGATTAAAACATAAGCAGGGGTGACTTTTTATTAGTTAAAAGTAGAGTTTTTTTTTGGTATTTTTTCCTTTAGAGATAGTAATAGATATATATTTAGGGCCCCTGAATTTATAATCATTGGGATAATTTTCATGATGGTCTAAAGCATTTATTAAGCAGAGTGAATCATTAACACATTAGTACAGGGTGTGTTTTTATATGTAGATATCTATCACTGATTGACACTAACAAGTTCATGATTCAAGCTATACACAGATCCAGTGGTCACCTTATGTTCACCAAGAGTAGAGACAAAAAAAAACCAAAAACCTGACCAAATGAAAAAATAAAAAAAAAATCATCACTTCATTATTATTGCAATTTTTAAAGAGAAAATTCTTCTTCCTTCTCTTACCCCCCCCCCTTTTTTGAGCAATGGACATCAAATACATAAAGGATAAAATACTAGGGGTATAAGATAAAGGCTTTTTCATGTCTTATGTTAGATGATTTAGCCACTGCACACTGGCATGGGATGAGGTGCTTCATAACCAAGAGAGTTCCCGATACCTGGAAAACTTAAAGTAAAGGCTAGATAAGTCCTTTGTTGGCAGTGTTGTAGAGGAGATTCCTGTTGAGGTGCACTTCAGGCTAGATAGCCTCATGGGTCCTTTCCCACTCTGAGATGTTGTAATTTTAAGCAGCCCTTGGGGGACTTCTCTAGAACTCTAATTGTGTTCTGACCTTGGCTACACAGTGTGCATGCCAAGATGGATTGAAGATGTGTTCATTTAGATTCAGTTCAGTTTCACTACTTCTAAGTAATCTTTATTACGATTTGACTGAATAAAAATCAGTTTGTGGTCAGATTCTGTGAGGAACAATAAGAAATGTATTCAGCACCATAAGTATGTTTTCTTCCCTCTAACATATTCATTGAATACTTATTATGTGTAAAATGCTGTGATATGTGATACAATATATACAAAGAAGAGTAATACAAAGCCACTGCCTTTAAGGAATTTTGAATCTTGGAGAAGGACTAAGCTATGCCCATAAATAATTGTAATATGTAATATGTCATAATATGACATGATATAACATGATATTTTTACATCCACTATCACATACTATATAATTTGTTATGCTATTTATGTGACATTACTAAAATGATGTGCAATGTGTAATATATATATATAAAATTATATAAATGATCTACATTATTTCATTATCAGATAGAATATGATACATTTCATTTAATTAATATATTTGCATAGTGAATAGAGAACTGGCCTCAGAGTCAAGAAGACCTAGGTTTAAGCCATTTCTAACATTTCCTGGTTATGTGACTAGAGAAGGAGGGAAGAAAGTGAACATATATTGGTTAAGTGCTTACAATGTGCTAGGTACTGTGCTGTGTTTGACAAATATTATCTCATTTAATCCTCACAACAATTCTGTGTTATGTTTCCCATTTTATAGTTTAGTTAACTGAGGCAGATGGTGGTTAAGTGACTGGTCCAGGATAACACAGCTAGAATCTGAGGCTAGATTTGAACTCAGATCTTCCTGACTCCAGACACAGCACTATCCATTATACCACCTTGCTTTCTTGGGCAAGTAACTTCATTCACTGTACTCCAGGCAATTCTCTAGTTGCAGGGAAATTGGTGACCTACTTTAGTAGAAGGAAATTCTTCATCTGGAAGTTTCTTATACAATTAGGTTCAGTCCCTATATTTATCCTTATCCCTAATCCTAATATTCATATATATGTATACACACCTATATATTTATATTTTATTTATTTTAATATAAATTTAAGCATATATACATATGTAACAATACATATTGTATAATAAATACAATCTACTCTTATGCAATTATCTAAGTGGTGACATAAGTCATATAAACAAACTGCTGAAGCAGTTCAGAGGAAGAAATGAATATTTTTTTTTTATCAGAAGAAAGGAAAGTAGCCTGTTACAATGTAATGAAACCTCAGAGCTATAGTATGGAGAACCTGGATTCAGATCCCCTATTGTTGGGTCTCAGTTTCTTCCGGATGAAGAATTCTCTGACAATATGTATCCTGGGGCAGAATGAGGAAAATTTTAGTTGTTGTTTTTTTTTAAAGGAGTCCTCAGCTCTGCCTTTGGTAACATCAGTGTTGGTAACTGACAGTTTCTAGTTGTTTGATTTTGAGTAGAGGCAGTAAACTTCATAACCAAGCTTCATCCAGCATAAGAAATTTCCCTGAAGGTTCCATTTTGAGGGGACAGTTTTCGATTTTGCACAGTATAGTATCCCCACTGGTGTGGTGATGTGAATTGCTAGGCTGGAAAATCACATGAACCAGATTCAGGGAAATAAGTTTTTGTTTATTTATGGTGTTTAGACACTTTGGTCTAAGCTGAATCCTTTACTGCCAGGTCAGAGATGCTGCCACACCCCTGGTATTTGATTTTTGATGGAGATATAGCCTTGGATCCCACTAGGAAGGGACATAATAATAACTAACATTTATGTAGTGCTTTATTTTTTATAGGAAGCTTTAACTTTGATATCCCATTTAATATCATTTTACCTATACAAAATCCCTTTTTGGTAGATTCTTTTATTTCATAGATGAGGAAACTGAGGCTGAAGGAGCTTAAATGACTAAACGAGTTAACGAATGTGTGGAAGATCAATGAAAGGCCATGTAATAGAAGATTAATATGATCATAGTTCAGTCCTGAAAAATAGTCTCAGGAATGCAAAAGCTCAGAAAGAAGCCATAAATAACAAACAAAAAAAAGATTTTGGTTTCCTTTTTTTAAAGCTCAATTGAGTTTAAAAAAGATCAAAGAAGTAAAGAAGGGACAGGACTTTTGTTTGCCATTATGGTAGCAAAGACACACCAGAGATGCTTATTTTTGTTGCTGTTTTCTCTGCAAAAGAGAATGATCTTTATGGTGTAAATTACAGAGGAAAAATTACTAATACTGAAGAGAAGCAAGTCGATCATATAAGAGCATCTAGTGGTCCTTGATGAATTAATGTTCTATGGTCTTGAAGGAACTGGTGAATATAATTACTGGGTCACTGTCACAGATATTTGAAAAATCATGGAAAATGGTAGAGATTCCAAAAGATCAAAAAAGGACAAATATTCTTATATTCAAAAAAGGAAAGAGAACAAAGTTTGGTAACTATATGTAGGCCAGTGAACTTGTTTTTGAATTCTGGGACAATTCTACGATAATTATTAGAAGTGGCTGACAAACAAATAGAAAGGGAAAATAGTGATTACTAAGGTCACATGTGACTTTATCCACAGTAGGTTGTATCAGCCAAATCTCATTTCTTCTTTGACTATTTTACTAGACTAATATATAAGGAAAATGCTATAGATATACTTTATCTATATTTTAGCAATGTCTTTGATAAAATATCTCATACAATTCTTGTGGAGAAGATAGGGTGATATGCATTAGTGGTTGGTTGGCTGACCAGACTCAAAGACTATTTGTTGGTGTTAGATTTTTTCAACATGGCAGGAGGAATATCTCTGTGGAATACCTTAGTAGTCTGTGTTTTGGCCCAGTGTGACTCACCAAACCAGAGATGGAACACTCATCAAATTTGTAGATGACACAAAGCTTGATGGAATAGCTAATAGTGGATGACAAAGATTTTGCCAGGCTAGATCACTGGGTTGGATTTTATTAAGAAGAAATTCAGTATGGATAAATATGAAGTCTTGCTCCTAGCTACAAAAATTTAGCTTTGCAAATATAAAAGATAGAAATTATGGATTGATAGTTGTCCTGGATAAAATAGATTTAACAACTTTAGTGGGTGACAAGCTTCTCAGCAATATGATGTGGCAGACAAAAGCTAATTCAATGTTGGGTTGCATTAAGGGTGGAGGAGCAAAATTTCTAGGAATTGGGAGGTGTAGTTTGAGAGAGAGAGAGAGAGAGTGGATTAGATAAAAAGTGACAGCACCACACAGATATAATAGTTAATACAGCTTTATTGCTGTTCACAAGGGAAGTAGGAGAACAGGTGCCAATGGAGAACAGTCTTGAGGGTAGAATATAGTGGGATGACTTCAGACATGCAATGTTATTCACATTTTGGTGGAAGACCCAGCCCCTAATCAGGGTTGCAATATATGGAGAGTTTTGAATAAAGAATCAAATTGGTACTAAAAGAAGATTGCCCATTATCCCTGGAGGAAAAGTCTATACCAGTGAAATGTGGGTAATTTCCAAATAGACTTATAAGGAACGAGGTTTAAGGGGCAAAGATCATGAAACTTAAACTGTGACATGCAAGCAAAAGACTGAATGTGGGGTCTCTAGGTTTATTACTCTTATTATACAAGTAACCTGAGAGGTTGAGGCCATATTAGTCAACCCAATTTTTAAATAATATTTTATTTTTTCCCTATTTCAATGTAAAAATGATTTTTTAACATTCATTTTTAATTTTTGAGTTCTACATTCTCTCCCTTTTTCTTCCCCCCTTTACTGCTTTTCACCCCCCTGAGACTGTAAGCAATCTGTTATAGATTTTCCATGTGAAATAATACAAAACATTTTCCCATATTAGACTTTTTGTGGAAGAGATCTCAAATGAAAAAAAAAGAAGAAAATGAAATATAGTATGTTTCAAAATGCATTCACACTCCATCAAGCTCTTTCTCAGAGGTCAGGTGGAATTTTTCATCATGAGTCTTTGGGATTGTCAGGCCTTCTAGGATGTATGCATTTACCCTTTATTGTCTCTTCTAAGTGGCAGTGAAAGAACAGCTTCAAGGTGCTCCTCTAATTTCTTTCTTCTCTTCCTTCTGGATAGTCTGTAGAATGACAGTTCCTTGGTTTCATTCTAAAACTCTTCTCTTCTGGCTAGCCAAGAAAAGGTATTATTGTCTGACCATAATTTTTATCCCCTTGCTGTAGTCACCTAGAGTTATGTTGAGCTTGGATGGAGACCTGGCTCAAAGAGATCTTTGTCTCTTTCCAATGAGTTGGGAAGCCAATATGACCTTGAATCCAGGTATGCAGACTGAAGTCAACTTAGCCACCTCCTTTCCAGGAATAATTATGTTTTTTAGAACTATTGATATAGATTTAGTCATTATTTAGGAATCCTCTTTGGTAGCTTTATGTGACACAATTAATAAAAATTCTCTTAATACTAAATTTTTATGTTTGTATGTTAGCTAGAAAGTTTTACTAATAATCCATATGTTGGTAATTCTCCTTTAATACCTTTCTTTCTTGAGAAGAAGTATTTACTTATTTTGTAGGAGTCAGCTTCCAAGGAGATATGTGTCTAAGAATACCAAAGCTTCTAGGACCCCTACCCTAAAAGAGATATGGCATATATAAAATTCAGTAACAAATGATGGAAATTCCATTTCACCCCTTTTCTATCTGGCTTGCTAAGATAGAATAGAACCTACACAGATATGCCACATCTCACTCTTCTGAACCTGTGATATATATGCTTAGAGTACTTAGCACACACTATCATGTATTGTAATTATTTTGATAGATGCCTTAATTACCTTTATTAGTAGTTTGTTAGATCCTTGAAGGCAGTGTCAATGTTTTATATGTCTTTATATTTATATATACATATATATATTTATATATATACTCTATATTTATATTTCTTGCCATCTTCATTTAAGTGCCTAACACATTGCTTCACACATATTAGGCCTTTAATAAAAGTTTATTGAATGAATGAAGACAAAATGAATATGATGGAACTCAGCATGTAGAAGGAATTAAAAGGCTATATTTCCATCATGCTTAATGATAAATAAGTATTTATATAGTAAAATATTTATATATATAATCAGAGATTTAAGTAAATGGATACAACTCAGAATGAATGTAGAGAATTTGGGGGAAGATTAAAATTGTTGGGAGTGGGTTGGCACAGGTTCTTTGAGAAATGGTATAGGCATTGGAGTTATTTAGCTTGGAAAAGAAAAGGTACAAATGGAGGAAATTGGAAGAGTGGAAAGTAATAGATTTGATAACATAATTTTGATTAGTCCTTTTCCATCAGAAGATGAAAGTGTGTTTCAAAGGTTTGTCACAAATTGAGGTGGGGGAAACTTTACACTTGAGGGACACTGGAGTAAAGTTAGGCACAGAAATCTCCATTTCCTTGAGATTTATGTCTTAGAGTTTGAGTTCTGATGGTTTCCTATGGGTAAAGGTTATGAATCTCTGCAGAATTTTAACTTAATATATTAAATTGATATAGTGTTCTACAGTTTACAAAGCACTTTTATTTGATCTTATTTGATACTTACAAGTAACCCATGAGGTAGGGCAGTTATCATCCTCATTTTAGAGAGAAGGCTACTGAGGCATAGAGATTATGTGTAGTTATGTTTAAAGTCACATAGTTGGAGAGGTGATGGATCCAGGACTCAGATCTAGGTTGCTAGGTCTCCTAGCCTAGTGCTCTTTCCACTATATCATATTCTTTGGAAACAAATAGAGAAATTACTTTGCCTCTTAAGATAGCTTCCAGTCTAGTAACTATTGGTGTTATAGACAGGGAACTGAAATTGGAATCAGGAATCTCCAGGTAAAAGACCCACTTTAGACACTTCTCTAGTGAAATGATATTTATTTATAAGCAAAATAAAAATTTTACCAAAATTAAATACTGTACACTTATTAAAAACCTTGGAAGGTCAAATTTTGTGTAGTCAATCAATTTGAATCCAATTGTTGAGAGTTCCTAGATTTTTAATTCCCCCCCAAAAGACTGACAGTATACATTTCCAGGATTACCAATTTATTCTTCTTACCTAGTGCTTAAATGCCTTAAAATCTCCCAAGAAATGGCCCTATCTCCCCTGGTGTGTTTCTTTACTTCAAAAGAAGATGCAAAGAGGAGTATTGAGTAAGGTGGCCTAACTGCACAGTGTGAGTTGTCCGAACTCTCTGGCAGAAGCTGCCTGGGCAAACAGGAAACTAAGAATTTCAAGTGCTACCAAGGGACTAAAAATGGGATTAATAAGAAACAGATAAAAACTATAGTCTTTAATTATACTCTTTCAAAGGGAGCTCTAGCCGACTTTCCCCTAAGGTTGCCATCAAAAGAGATGTTGCCTGCTATTTAAGTCTATGGGTAAAAGTATAATTTTTTTGCCAGTATATCATCTTTGGCCATTTTGCTTAAAAGAAGAAAAGAAAGATGTGTATGACTGTTTTAATCTTGAAAAAGGTTTCATTTTTCTGGCCTAGATTTTCTCCATCTGTAAAGCTGTCTATACTCTTTCTCATTTCATTCCCTTCCCCTTCAAATCTTCTTCTCTTGACTCCATTTTTCTCCAATTCTGAAGGTTTACAAGGGAAGAGTGGATAAAGTGCAGGCCTTGAGGTCAGGGAGATTTGAATTAGAATCTTCCCTGGAGCTGGAAAATCAACTAGCTGAACCTAAGCAAGAACCCTTTGTTTTTTAGAATTATTTTTGTTTCCTGGGTTACTCTAATACCACGACTGTCCCAATTCCAGAACTATCATTAACTGCCCTTAGGCAGGGAATTAATGTATACTCAGGAGTCCTAGTGTGATCTTAGTATAACAATGTGCAGATCCTGGAAGCAGTTTCTCACAAGACTATTGTGGACTCCCTTATCCTGCTATGGTCTGAAAATCCATCTTGCTTGAGTCTCTAGCTGTAACCCTTCTCTGATCTGAAAATTAAATTTTTAGGGAACCCCAACCCAATCCCAGAAAGCATATCTAATGGGGTGTCACAGAGTCATGTGTCTTAATATGCCATCATGGCAGGTGAGATTCTTGACTAGTGGAAGTCAAAGGATGTGATAACCTGTTGGACTGATAGGAAATCCTGACTAATTAGAAAATCTTAGGGGAAGGGTTTAGACTGAACTTAAAAGACAAGCTCATGAAGCAGGCTGGCTCTCTTGCCATTTTTTGCTTATGGAAGAAGCTATTTCACTGGTGAGGTATCCTGACCCTTATCTATGTAAGTCATCTCTGGTGCAGCAGGGACCAAGTTGGGCTGGGAATCCAGGAACTCAGGGTCTTTGGTTTCTGTTCTTCCAGAACTCAAGCCCACTGCTTGGCTAGTCATAATTTGTTTGGACCAACCATGTGGTTAGCTGGGTCTTCTGGCTACCACTTGTGAAATGGACCAAGGCTCATTGGGAATCTAGGACCCATTGAAGCAGATTGGCCAGAGATTTTGGGTAGTGGTAATATCTTTTTCTGCTTTTTCTGCTTTATGCTTTGGAGGAGGGGTCAGTTCCAGATCCAGTGAAGGCATGAAAGTGAAGTTGGGGGTGGCAGCTGGGTAGCTCAGTGGATTGAGAGTCAGGCCCAGAGTTGGGAGGTCCTGGGTTCAAATCTGGCTTCAGACACTTCCCAACTGTGTGACCCTGGGCAAGTCACTTGACCCCCATTGTCTAGCCCTTACCACTCTTCTGCCTTGGAACCAATACACAGTATTGATTCCAAGATGGAAGGTAAGGGTTTAAAAAAAAGCAAAGTTGGCAGCATACCCTAGTACCCTTCTCTTGTTGCCCTTGTTTTCCCTTCTATACGCTCTGGTTATCTTCTATTAAATTATATAATTTTCTCTTAAATATACTGATCAAAACAGACTATTGATTTCAACATTGACTCTCCTCTCCAATTCTTCTGCAAAACTTCTTTGGACTCAGCAGTGGTTTCCAACAATTAACTTTCTGTTCCTCAAAGCAAGTTATTTTCATAGTTGACAAACCAACCATCCACTTGAGGTGGTTTTAAGTACTCAAAGGCTAGCTTCTTATGGAGGGTTGCTCCTGTCCCCATATTTGGGCATAATTAATCATGAGCCTTTTGAATTTAAACATAGAAAATGCATTACATTCTAACAGGAGTTTCTTACCTATTAGATGCAGGCAAGTAAGGATCTGTCATTGAGCTCACTTTAGGGAGGATCTTCCATAAAAAAATATGAATTACATAATTTCTTCTCCTCATAATGTTTTCCACTCTAGTTTGGGGGGGAGGAGGAGGAAAAAAGAGGAGGATAATTATGCAAAAATATGATACTGATCTTTGAAATTCTCATCCACATTTACTAGAGAATAGTGACTCACTAGAGAATAGTGACTCAAGCTCAAAGTCATTCAATTGCAAAATTAATTAGTCTTTGTTTTTTTTTTAAACTAGAGATTGTTGTTTGGGGCAGCTGGGTGGTACAGTGGATAAAGTGTCAGACCTTGAGTCATAATGACCTGAGTTCAAATTGAACCTCAGACTCTTACTAGATGTATGTCCCTAGACAAGTCACTAAATTTTGTTTACCTCAGTTTTCACAATTGTAAAAAATGAGCTGAAGAAGGAAATGATGAACCACTCTAGTATCTTTGCCAAGAAAACCCCAAATATGGTCACGAAGAGTCAGATGCAACTGAACAGCAATAGCAAAATTTATTTTGTAATCCTAAACCTATTTTTTCTCTGCTAAAGTCCTCCCTCTTGTGACTTTTCCCTTCAAAGTTCAGGCATAGTTCCAAATTACTTTTCAAAATGGTTAGACCAAATTATAGCTCTACCCACAGCATATTAATGTATGAATTTTCCCACGGGCTTTCCAATATATTTCATTTTTCCTATCTTGTCATCTTTGCCAGTTTGGTGAATATGAGGTAGTGTTTCAAAATTGCTTTAATTTTAATTTCTCAAATTAGAATATAAACTCCTTAAGAGCAGGAGTTATCTTTGGCCTCTTTCTGCATCTCCAGTGCTTAGCATGGTGTCTGACTCATAGTAGGCACTTAATAAATGTTAGTTGATTATTTCTGATTTAGAGCATTTTTCATATGGTTATTGTTAAATTGAATTTCTTCATTTGAAAACTGCCTATTTATATTCCCTAGTAATGAACCAAAAACAATTGAAGTGAAAAAAAAAACTTAAAGAAAGATACTCAAAGTAACTTTATCATCCCAAGATACCTCACAGATGAAGCCAAAGGCAAGACAGGTTAAGGAGTACTCACTAAGCACTTACTCAGTGTCCAGCACTGTGCTAAACACTCAGGATACAAATACAATCAAAACTAAAGAAAGCCCTTGCTCTCAAGACATTCTAAGGAGGAATAAAAGGGAGTTGAAAAGTGGTGAGGATGAAGCACCATCAAACAGTATGATGGTGAATTCCAGAGAGTTGGAAGGAAAACAAGGAGGAGAATGAAGAATGACTGGCCTGGTCCCCTCCCCAAAATAGATATTCTGGAGGAACTGGGAGAAAGGGATATGTATAGCAGAAGGATACTCCAGGAAGAGAGAATCACAGGAGCTAGGGGATGTTCCAGGGTGAGAAGGCAATTGTCTTGGGCACAGCAAATAAATCTAAAATGGAACCCATTTTCAGTAACTGTAATCTATTTTCATCCCCAGTAACAGAGGAGAATTTTGACTCTTTTAACAACTCATTCCCTGAAATGCCATCCAAGAAGTAGAAATGGTCGTTATGAATATGAAGTCAAGAAGAGTTGCTAGAAATAGGCCCAGCACAAACTGAGGAAATCTATGTCAGTGATGACACAGTTTTGAAAGCACTGAGGAACTCTATGGCAAGATATTTCTGGGCAGGAAGATACTGAAAGTATAGAGAAATATTCATAGACAACATTAATACCCAAAAGGTATTAAGAGAATCCTGGCTCATCCGTGTACTTATCCATCTTCATAAATTATTAATGATGATCTACTTGGGTACTGATGGCATCCATGATGAAAATATGAGAAGGGAACAGATAGACATTTGCTAACTCTAAAGTAGATTATATCTTTAAAGTCACAACTTTTTTGAAAGGTACAGAGGCTATGAAAATCCTGTTTGTATTTTTTGTTGAGTACAAAAAAACATTTGATTGAATAGAGAACATGAAGCCTTAAATATTCCAAGAAGTGGACTCTAATGCACTTAGTAAGCTCATAATAAATTACCTATAAATAAATTTCCTATAAAATTCCTTGAAAAATGCAAGCCAAGAGATAACTTTGTTTAATATCAATGTCAAGAGACACATAAAATAGCAATTTTTATATTGACCATGATGATTTGCCACTTTCATGAAAGATGACTTGCATGGGGTCCAAAATAAAAGGAGGAGTCCCTGTAGTGGGATAATATTTGTGGGTAATATTATTTTGAATGCATACTATAAAAATTCTAGCTAATTAATTGAATTAAGTGCTAAACTTTAAGGGTCTTCTTAATAAGATCCACAAATATTTATGAGATTAATAAGCATTATATGGGGGGAAAGCAAATGGCAGAAAAATACCAATAGTCCCTATAGACTTTATGACATGTAGTTGGAATGAACAACTCAATGTGTTATTTCAACAGTACATACATTTAGGATAGGACTAAACATCTTTGATGAGTTGGAACACGAAATGAATAGAAATAAGTGATTGGGGATATATATGAGTCAGCAGAAAAGGGACTGAATTTTTAGTCAGTCCATGTGTATAAAAACTGATTTTGAATCATATTAACTATGTGACCATGAACAAGGAATTCAATTTCTCAGTTTCCTCACAAGTAAAATGAATAGTTTGTACCAGATAGTCTTTGAGCTCCCTTGCAGCACTAGACCTGTCATCCTATGACTTGTGTTCAAATCTTGTCTCTGCACTTTTACCTGTGTGACCTTGGGCAAGAGTTACTTTAACCTCTTTCTGTCTTTGTTTCTTCACTTGCAAAATGGAATTGGCTTAAATAATCTCTGAGGTCTTTTTCCTCTCTAAATCTATTGTCCTCCGAGTCTAGCTTTCATTTCAGAAATAGTACAGTGCTTCTAATGACTGTGATCTTTTCAATAATGACCAATGTTTGCAACACAAATTTTTTTGCTGATACCTTTCAATTGTGAATTATGAAACACTGTAGTCTGCAATCTCCAAATTAACTATGCAGTTGACCAAAAAGGCAATGCCTGATGGGAGAATATGAGCTTTTTTATAAGGATTTTTTCTCCATCTTGACAGCTAAATAAAGAACGAGTTAATCATGCCTCTAGCTTCTATCTCATAAAGACTGGGTTCTCATTGTCCAATTTCCAGTTTAAAATTATGTTATAAGTAGGGCAGAAAGTTGACTCAGTGGATAGAGAGCCAGGCCTGGAGAGAAGAAGTCCTGAGTTCCAGTCTGGCCTTGGATACTTCCTAGCTTTTTGACCCTGGGCAAGTCACAACCCTAATTGCCTAGCTCTTCTGATTTGGAGCAAGTACTTAGTATTGATTCTAAGACAGGAGGTAAGGGTATAAAAATTATTTTGTGGGGGGAAGAAATCAGTGTTTAATGATCAGGATTTTTTTTTTAGTTAATACAATTCAACATTTTTTTTGTAGAATAATTTCTTCTGAAATTTTTAGGAGTTTAAAATAAATCACCAAATAATTTTTTCCTTTTTTTTTTTAAAGAATCACTACATTTTATTTGAAAAACTTAATCCCTTTCAAAAGGTTATAAGTCTAATGTCACCAATACAAAAGAATTTCATTCCTAACATATAATTCTTTTTGACTGTTTTGAAGCTAGATTCACAAATTACTGTGCTATAAGGCACAGACTTATGAAGGACATTGTCCTAGGTTCTGAGAGAGATACAAAGATATATAAGATATTAATCCTCCCACAGGGACCTTACAGTTTTGTGAAGGGTATACACAAATATCTATTATAAAACACTATTAAAAAAAAGAGTGACTCTCTACTCTTCCCAGGTTGGAGATGCAGTGGCTTCTTGTAGCCCCAATCCCACTATTAGGCAACATGAGGAATTTGACTTGGGATCATTTGTTCCTCTTAGGCAATCCTGTGTCTGGCCTCTCGCTTTTTTGGAAATCATTATATTTATGCTAGATTTAGCACTGAATGCCCGAATGGATTAGCCCATTGCAACTCAGAGCTCCCAAGAATTAGAAGATAGTTGACTCTTTGGGTAGAACCCTGAGACTAAAGTCAAGAAATCCTGTTGAGTTCGGATCTTGTATCAGATAGTTATAAGCTGTTTGATCATGGGCAAGCTTCTTAACTACTATTTGCCTCAGTTTCCTCAAATGTAAAATGGAGATAATAATAGCATCTACCTAGCAAGGTTGTTGTAAACATCAGATGCAATTTAAGAATATCTTAGCCCAGTGCCTAGCATATAGTAAGGTGCTATGTATATGTTTATTTCCTTCTCCCTTTCTATTCTTCAAACTCAAAAGCTCTGTCAGCCTCTGCTTCCCTGGAAGCAGGAATTATAGATGTCCAATTTAAACTACTCCTTTTGAAATATCTTCTTTGATAGTATCATAAATGATTATGGATTAGAGTAGGCTGGAAAACCATAGAGCATGAGATTGCAGAAGTCTGGGTCAAATATTGGTCTTGGGTTTAGTAAACTGGGTTTTAATCTCTTCTTCATCACTGAATTGTTGGATGAACTTGTTAGGGAAAAGTTTGTGAGATTTTGAAGAAGTTTGAAGGAAATGGCTTCCAGGACAAAGTTACTGCTTTCAAATAAATCACAGGACAAAATAAAAGAGGGCAGAAGGGTTTGAAAACATAAAGTTTTCCAAGCCATTTTCGCTGTTAGCACCTATGCCTACGCAGATACTCGGACTTTGGATGCTTCCACCCATGCTCTGCTCTGGACATGTGGAAATGTGTTTGTGAATCATTGCCAAGGAAAGGCAAGAAAAGCGAACCATCTGGTGTGGGAGGTGCCTGCTGCTTTACTTGTTTGGGAAGCAGGTGGTTTAGCTGCAGGAGGTTACAAGGCTGAGAAGAGAGTGAGAAAGTACAGAATTCTTAGGCTTGATGGACATAGAGGCACTGGAGAACGAGAAAGGAAGCTAAATGAAAAAGGAGACACAATTGCTGGGGGGAGGAGGACTTTCATCTCTTGGCACCTCTTCACAGAGAAAGCTGCAAATAGCATTTATTCCTGGAAGGAAATGAGGTGAAACTTTATGAAGGAGAAGGAAGACTTGAGTGCCATGTAAGATTAATCTGTATGATATTAATAGCTTATATTTTAGTAGCATATTACTGTCTAAAAAGTGATTTTCACATGTGACCTTGCTTGATCTTCACCATCATCTTATGATATATAATTCAAACTTTCAAACTCCAGTAGAATGTAAGCGCCTTGAGGGAAAGGATTCTTTTGTTTTTATCTTGGTACCCTTAGAACTTAGCACTTATATTCCTGTTGAGTGTTGAGATAGGTAATGCAAACATTATGATCCCCATTTTACTGATAAGGAAGCTGAGGCAGAAAGACTTCATAGGATTATAGATTAGGAGTTGGGACTTAAGATGCCAATCTAAACAAATCCTCTAATTTTACTGAGGCCAAGAGAGGCCAAGTGACTTGCTCATGATCACCAGGTTGTAAAGAGCAGAGCCAGGATTCAAATTCAGGCCATTAGACTTAGCCCAATATCTATTGGTTCAGTAACATGCAGCATAACTATGGCCCCAGTTCAGGCCTTCAGTATCTCTTCTTTCCAGGAATGTCATGTTCCAAATCAGAGTAATACAATTCAGGTCCTCCATGAACACAGCTCTTATTGTAAGCACATGCATCATTTTACTGATGACCCTATTTTTCAGAGGCATACCATCAAAAGTATGCAACACAGGTCAAAGGCAAGTATATGTTTGGTAGGAAACCCCCCAAACATTGGAACAGTTTAGAAGCTTTGCCTAC
The DNA here is from genome assembly GCF_027887165.1 of Monodelphis domestica. NCBI lineage: Eukaryota > Metazoa > Chordata > Mammalia > Didelphimorphia > Didelphidae > Monodelphis > Monodelphis domestica. The sequence continues at coordinate 362,997,197 of NC_077228.1, forward strand.
TTTCCCCCAAATTCATAGTCCCACCATTTCTTTTCATTTCTCTCTCCTATCTGCCTCTCACCTGTGGCTCCAAGAAGCTGTAGCAGGAGCAGCAGCCACCCCCAGTAAAACCATCTCCACAGTAGGACTAAATGAGGATGAGGGTAACTGACAGATCTCAGACCTGTCAGTGATTTAGGGGATGTCCACTCCAGGCATGTGAAACTTCCCCCAGCAGAATGGGTGAATAAGAACAATTTCTTTCAGCGACTCTGAAGGGAGCTGATGCTGGCACTGTGGAGCACCTATGGCTTGGTCAGGAATGGAAGAAGCCAAGGTCTTCCCCTGCATCCTGGGACATCTCCATTTATGCTGACTTGTATCTTTCCTCTGGACTTTGGTGGCTCTGGGGGAGAGAGGTTGATGACTGAGCAAGTCTGCCTTACTTAAATCTAATGTCCTTCCCGTCAACACATCACCTCAAGAGGTCACTGGCTTGCTTCAAAATGAAGGACAAATAATATATATCTGTCTCTGTTTCTCTCTCTGCTTTTCTTTTTTCTCCATTGGACTGTCAAGTTTCTTCCCTTTTTTCCTTAAAAAAATGCTAAATTCCTATATCTACATAAGAGAGATGAGACAGAATGAAAGATAAGAAGAAGGAAGGTTATAAAGGGAAATCCTGGTTGTTGAGATCTAAAAGAGACCATAGTAACCTTTTTAGTCTCCCTCCTTCATTCTTATGATGAGAAAATAGAAGCCCAGAAAGATTCTGTGAATTGTCTAACATCATACTTCTAGTTAATGCAGAATTGGAATTCGAATCTCAGTCCACTACATTCTTTGTAATGCTTTTCTAACTCTCATAAATATCAGAAATAAAAAAAAAATACGTTGAGGGGCAGGGAGTAAAAGGAAAATATTCTATTTCATAAATACTTTGATTCCCCTCAGTTGCTCTCCCTTAGTATATAGGATCCAGAGCAAGAAGGGACCTCAGAAGTCATCTAGTGCTGTGCTCTCATTTCTTTGACTAGGAATGGTGATCCAAAGAGTTGAAGGGATTTGCTCAAGGTCCTATAGGCCAATGGTATTACACTTGAATAGAAAGAGCTAATAAACTCTACATAAAGCTCCCTGCAGGCCCTGCTGACTTACATACCAAATGCTAATGTTATCTTCATTTTATTATTTTTATTTATTTTACCATTATTTTTCTACTACATTTTTTCTATGTTTTAAAGCACACAAGAATGTTGTAGACAACTCAGGTGGCCCACATACACATGTATGGCACCTGTGACATAAAAGGCATGTCTGGAATTTGAGTCCAGGTCCTCTGATTCCAGTCTCAGTGCTTTACCTACTAGTTTTCTCTTGCAATTGACATCAACCTTTTCTTTTAGGTGAAAACTAGTCAAGTTAGAGAAGTGAATGATGGGTGCTGTGTGTTAAGTTCTATTAGCATATTTAAATGCAAATGTTGAGTAATCCTTCTAACAGTCTAACCTTTGATTTTGTCTTAGGTAGAACACTAAGCTCACAACCGTTTAATGTAAAAAACTTCATATTGGGCTGTCCTTGTGCAATATTCCCTCCCCACCAATTTAATATATCATATATCAGTCATTTCAACTCTTATTCTCTAATGAGATACTAATTATAAGGTGTGAGTTGCCAATGTGGGTTATATATATATATATATATATATATATATATATATATATATATATATATATATATATATATATACATGACTCAGTGAGTGTCAAAATGCAGCTCCTAGGCATATACAGAGATATATCATCTCTGGAATCTTACCCACCCCTCTCCAAGCAAGATTTTTTTTCCCCATGCCTGTAGGGGAGCAGAAGAATGGCGCCATGAGGCTGGTCTATTCTCTTTTTAGAAAGGAGTTATCAGGTTAAGATGTATCTATGTGTTTCTCAATATTGCTAGTCTGGAGGAAATAATGATTAGACACTCTTCTTGGTTGCTTTTCCTTAAGATGGAAGAAGTGCTCCAAGCTATATCTGAAGGCTTGAATCTCTTCCCCCAAAATGGCAGCTACACAAAGTTTATTAGAAATGTTTAATAATGAATAAACCCATTTTATCCAAGCTGAGAGTCAACAGAAATAAAAGAAGATTAGAAAGAAGAAAAAGATATGGGTAAATTAGTTCTCTCATTGGAAGTCATATACCTCAATGGAAAAAATGGAGGAAAATGGAGAAAAAAAGAGAGAGACTAAGACAGACAGGCAGGCAGACAGACCAATCAACTGACCCAGATCTTACCCAAGGAGAAAATCTCCAAAGAGATCAGGGGACTGAAAGTGTCATCTCCAGAAGATGGAAAAAAATTCTCCCTCTCCAAAGGTTACAGAAGTTCTGCCCTTCCCATAGGTAAATGCCAATTCTTTGGAAAAATAGAGTCTATTATATGTGTGTGTGTAAAAATACACACACACACATATATGTATAGATATATATGTGTCTGATATTTTCACATTCTTCCTTTGAACTGAAACTCTTTGAAGTCTTCTGCAAAAGTCAGTCAGGGAAAGTTTGAAACCTGTAATTGTACAATATGACTACAAACATTTCAAGTGCTAATTTGAAAACAAGGGTGTTTAAATTTAAAGAAAATATTAAAAACATATAACATTTAAGAAAGTAGAAATCAGTATTAAATAGGCTACGTATTTGTGTAGCAGAAGGTTACCAGGAAAGAACACAATCTATTTCCCTCACTGAGTCATCCAGTCTCTAACTTCACTACTCATAAATAAATATTTCCCTTTTCCCAGTCAAATTTGTTTTGCTTTGACTCATGCTTGACACTGCTGCTACTATCTCTTTGCCTTTGTTCATACTGCCTCCCATATTCATGGCATGAGTTCCTCTGCATAACCACCTGTGTCCCTCATCTCTGCTTTTGATATCGCTTTTTTTCCCCTTTGGAATGCCATTCAAAAGTCATCTTCTCTACAAATTTGTCCCTTTATTTTTCTCTGCTGTTGTAAGTAATATTCCCTTCCTCAATTTTCTCACAGGACTTTGTCTGGATTTCTGTTTTGTGTTTGTTATAATCTCTATTACATTGTGGTTAATTGTGTACATGTCTCTTTTTTCCATATTATGTTGTGGGAAGGCTCCTGGGAGGGATCAAGCATCCTTACTGAGTAGAAGGGAGTCAAATCTTCTTATGAGGACATGGTTGCTTGATCCCTAGCTAATGATGATTTAAATCTGACAGTATCTGTGGACCCAATAAGATATCAGAAGAAGAGTTTTAGGTGGTGAATTCTTACTCATTGGTAACAAGAGAATGCTTTTTAAGCTTGATAACAGCAACAGAAATGCCCATTATCTTCCCTGGGCATATGCCAAGACTTGTAAAAGTGGATTCCTTTTGTGCTCTTCAACTGGACAAAAAGCAATACTGAGAAAAGAAACCCAGGAAACACTGCTAAAGATTACAAAGTAAGATATGGAAACCCTGAGGTACAGGTGGTAGTACTTCAATGACTGTTTTCAAGGTATATTACTGTTTTGAAGATACAGTCTAGAGAAGAGAAAGGCAGATTTGGGAAGTAAGCAATTGATTATTAAGGAAAGAATGTCTATGAATGAGATTTAGATTTCTTGACCATGGCTTAAAATATAGGAATGGTAAACTCCTAATGGGATTTCACTCACAAGAGCTACCAAGAACTCATTTGCCCAGTCTTGCAAAACTAATCCAGTAGGTTAAATTTAAGAAGAGGGAAAGAGAATGCCACTTATGTGTAGCCACGACAAATATGGTGATAATATATAATCATTACAAAGAAGGAGGAAGTATAACAATAAAAATGCCTACAAATCCAAGAAAAGACAACATTAAAACTGATGACCTCAGATACAAACACTCAAAACATGGGTACCTAGGAAAGTGAACTAGCGAACCAAAATTTGTCTATGTAGCTAACAATTAGACAATGACATGAGACCCAAGACTGGCTAGAGGATCCTTATGCAAAAGAAATACAAAAGATAACAAGAGATTGAGTGTAATAGCATTGTATCTTTATGTACACTGGTGTGACCAAGGCTAGAAGGGAAACAACTGGAAGGAAAATTATAGCAAATCTCTCTGATAAAGGCCTTATGTCTTAAATATATAGAGAACTGAGTCAAATTCATAAGACTATAAGACATTCCCCATTTGACCCAAATCAGGCAGTTTTCAGATGAAGAAATTAAAGCTATCTATAGTCATATGAAAAAAAAAATGTTCTAAATCACTGTTTATTAGAGAAAAGGAAATTAAGACAACCCTAATATACCACCTCATGCCCATTTCACTAGCTAATATGATAGTAAAGGGAAATGATTACTATTTTAGGGGATGTGGCAAAAGTGGGTAGAGTTGTGAATTGATCCAACTATTCTGGAGCTTAATTTGGAACCATGCCAATGGGCTATAAAACAATGCATACCCTTTGATCCAGTAATACCACTACTAAGTCTGTATCCAAAAGAGATTAAAATATGGGTCAAAGACCTGATTGGAGCTTTTTTTGTTGTAGCAAAGAATTGGAAATTAAGAAGGATGTCCATTAATTGAGGTTTAACTGAGCAAATTGTGGCATATGATTTAGATAGAATTTTATTGTGCTATAAGAAATGATGTGCAGGATGATTTCAGAAAAAAATCTGAAAAGACCTACATGAACTGATACAGTGTAAAATAAGCAGAACACATTGTAAATTGTAATAGCAAGATTATATGATGATCAACTGTGAAAGACTTAGTTATTTTCAAAAATACAATAATCCACACTCTATTACAAATATGAATAATATGGAAATGGGTTTTGAGCAATAGCATCCAGTGGAATTGCTTGTCAGCTCCAGGAGGGGAGAGAAAAGAGGGAAGGAAAAGAACAAGAATCATGTAATCATGGAAAAATACTCTAAATCATTCAATTAATAAATTTTTAAAATTAAAAAATATAATAATCTAAGACAGTTTTGAATGACATGACAAAAATGATATCCATCTTTAAAGAAAGAACTGATGGAGTCTGAAGGCAGATTGAAGGATACTATTTTTTTACTTTATTTCATTTGTGTGTGCTTTTATTTTTGTAGGAGTATCCTCTTATAACATGACCAATACAGAAACAGATTTTTCATGATCATACATGTATAACCCAAATAAAAGTGCTTACCATCTCAGGGAGTGGAAAGGTATGAAAGGGAGGGAGAAATTTTGAATCTTATAACTTTGGAAAACATAAGTTAAAGATTGTTATTACATATAATTGAAAAAATAAAATATGAAAAAATTTAAATATTTACTCACATGAGGAATAATAGGGAAAAAATGAGGAAGTATGGTTGAAAGTAAATGGATAAACAATGGAGGCAGAAATGGAAGTTACATAATCATTTCAGTGTACTGACCACCTGACAAAATGAAGTAGATATCTAATAGATTTGAAATATGAATGAGCATGAAATAAGGAGATTTTAATTATCCACATATCTACTGAAGCTCTGTTTCTGTCTCTCTCTCTCTCTCTGTGTGCTGTAGATTCTTTTTCTGTCTGACTGTGTCAATATGTCTTCAAAAAGGTTAGAAACCCACAAAGGAAATAACTTCTTTGCTGGTATTGAATGATGGGAATTTGAGATAAAAGGCTGATTCATTTTGGAATCTATGATAGAGTAAACAAAATTTGGGTGTAGTAGGGTATATATGCATATTAGACTTTGAGTAAGTAAATTTAAATGGTTTCAGAGAAAGGGTAGGTATGATTCCATACTCCACATCCTACAGGGAAAGCCTTCAAAAAGTATGGGAAGCTCTTGTGAATTTTGAAGACATAAAACAAAACAATTCCAGAGAAGTTGTTTAAAGCAGATTTGTATTGAAAGATTTATGTGGCTTAATAAGGAACTCATCAACCAAATTAGATTTTTAAAATCTAATATGCAGAAATTGAAAACAAGTTCAGATGATGAAGATTGGATGCAAAAGTATTACATGGTCCAATAAAAATAGCATCAAGAATATTTAAGCTTAGAATGAACCAAGACTAGTAAGGAAAACTAAAAATAGTAAAAAGAAGATTGAAAAAACCTGTATTGGCAAAAGGGGAGGATCAAAGAAGAGATTGAGACCCAGCTTAGGTTGGATAGGATATTAATAACTAATAATGGAGCAAAGTTGACTGCACAATTTTTCTGTTGCTTCAGTTTTGTCTGGTAAATAAAATGCCTGGAAGGACAAAACAAAAATGTCTAATGGAATATAATTCAAGATAAGTAGGAGAAAACCTGAAAACATCCAGCTGCCTTTGATGAGTTTAGGTCACTAGGTCCAGATGAACCACATCTTCAAGTATTAAAAGACCTTGAAAAAGTGATTGCTGAACCACTTTCAGGGATCTTTGAAGGGCCTCAGAGAATAAGAGAGGTACTGTATGATTGAAGGAGGGAAAATGTGCTGATGATTATAAAAGGAAAAATAACAGAGTTTAAAAACTATAGGCCAGTGATCTAGATTTCTTCTGAAAATATTCTAGAAAATATTACTAAAGGGATGATTAATGACTTTTGTTGTTGTTCAGTTGTTTCAATCATGTATGGGGTATTCTTGCCAAAGATACTGGAGTTATTTGACATTTGGCTCCCCAGTTTATTTTATAAATGAGAAAACTGAGGCAAACAGAGTTAAATGACTTGTCCAGTAAGCTAGTAAGTGTCTGAGCCCAGATTTGAGTTCAGGAAGAAGAATCTCCCTGACTTCAGGTCGAGTACTCTATCTGCTTTGCCACTTAGCAGTTCAAAATTAATGGATGCCTTAAAAATTCAGTGATCCAAAAGATCCATTATAAATTCATCAAGAATGAATAATTTTCTTTTTTTGGACAGGTTTACTAATCTGAAAAATCAGTGAAATGTAGGTATCATGGACATGGGTTTTTAGCAATTCATTTAACTCAATATCTTATATGATTCTTATGGAAAATATAGACATGTGGGGGTTAGACGATATTATAGTTAGATACATTTTAAATTGGTAAAAAAATGGGGACTGAATGATACTTTAGTGTCTTCAGTGGACTGACCTAGGGATCTGTGCTTGATCCAATGATATTTTAATTTTTAACTTAATCACTTGGATGAAAGGCATGTACTTTAGGCTTATCAAATATTCAGATAATTAAAAAGTTGAAAAGGATTAATTAACCAGATGACAGAAATTATCCAGAATTTTTTTGAAAGGCTAGAACACTTGGTCAAATCAAATCAAATGTAATAGGATTAAATGTAAAGTCTTACACTTGGGCTTAAAAAATCATCTTTGCAAGAACAATATGGGACCATATGTCTGGACATCAGTTCATCTGAAAAAAATGAAGATTTTAGTATACTGCAAGGTCATGGGCCAAATAGAATATGACTGACAAGAAAATTGATGAGTTGTTAGATTCTATTACGAGAGACAAAGCCTCTAGAACTAAGGAAGTGATTGTTTTGCTGCTCTAGTCAGACCACATATGAAATGTGTTCAATTCTAGATGCCATATTTTAAGAAGGAAATTGATGCGAAGATCAATTGAAAAAGTTGGGAATTTTAATCTGTAGAATAGAAGAATTAGAGAGTATGTGATAATTTTTTTCAGATATTTGAAGTGAAGTAATAAATAAGAGGGCATAGACATTCTGTTTGGTGACAAAGTGGAGAACTAGGATCCATGGGTAGAAGTTACATAGAGAGATATTTAGGTTTAATATTAGGAAGAAATTCCAAATAATAGTAATAATAAGAGCTGACATTTTTTAAAAATCTGCAAGTATTTTTCAAATCTCATTTGAGTCTCACAACAACTTTGAGAGATCGGTACAAAAAGTAGCAATAATTAGAGTGCTTGTAGATTCTCCTCAGCAAGGAAAGCAAAGAAGGCAGAATTTGTTCCATTGTATGGCCAAAAGCAATACAAAAATTCAACTTAATGACATTAGTTATCTTCACTTTTAGTGTTTATGTAGTAAACTTAAGCAAAAAGACCATCATCTGTCAAGGGATGAAGAGGGAGAGAAATTTAACAAAGATCATATTAAGATGATTCTCCACACCAAATCATCATATACTTTGTGACAAAACTACAATATTGAGCAAAGGGAAAGATAGATAGGAAAAATGCATTGGAAAATAGAATCAAATGAAAAACAAAGATGCCAAATGAGCTGTAGAGAGCACTGATAGACAAAATGAATAGAGAAACAAACAGAATAAAATGCAGCACAATTTTATTTTTTATATTGATCATTATTATCAATGACAGAAAAGTAATACATTTAAACTAATGCTTTACTCTTTTATTTTGTTTCTATTTATTTTTAATTTTATTTAATTAGTTAATTTAAAATATTTTTACATGGCAACAAGATTCATGTTCTTTCCCTCCCCTCCACCAATCCCCTCCAATTCCACTGGGTTCTACATGTGTCATTGATCAAGACCTATTTCCATATTATTGATATTTGAACTAGGGTGATCATTTAGAGTCTATATCCCCAATCATATCCTCATCAACCCATGTGATCAAGCAGTTGTTTTTCTTCTGCTTTTCTGCTCCCACAGTTCTTCCACTGAATGTGAATAGCATTCTTTCTCATAAGACCCTCCAAATTGTTCTGGATCATTGCATTGCTACTTAATGCTTTACTCTTAAAGTAATACTATACAAGGCAGACATTGTGATTAAAAAAACAAAGTTGAAAAAGCCAGCTAACCTATACCAAATACTTACACTTCAAATATCTCTGCAGAGATATTTGGTAGATGATTTAAAATGCACCTAAAAGCATTAAAGAATTGCTTTGTTAAATATCTCAGGGGTGAAAAATAATGGAAAAATTGAGTGATATTAATGACCAGAAGGTAGTGATTAAGAGAAAAATCAATAATTACTGATCACCTTGCCTACTTTCACACCTTCATAAAATCCTCATACATCTCTCCAAACATAGCAAGATTTTTCTTGCTAAAAATATGGAAAAGAACAGTTAGGCTTTCAGCTAGGGGGTACAGTGTTGAGCCTAATCAGGAAGACTTGAGCTTAAAACTAGCCTCAGACACTAATTAGCTTTGTGATCTAAAAAAAATCACCCAACTGATATATGCCTCAATTTTTTCAACCATAAAAAGGGGATAATAAAAGAAGTAAATCACAGGATTGTTGTGAGGATCAAATGAGAAAATATTTGTAAAGCACTTAGCACAGTGTCTGGCAAGTGGTAGGTGCCATATAAATATATATATTCCCTTCCCTTTCCATTTCCCTTTTCTTTTTAAAACATATCTAAGCAGAGAACATTTTTTATAGTCACACAATTGATGAAAACATACAAAGAATATAAGATCCTATTTTGTTCTTTATTAATTGACCAAAAAAAGGCATTTAAGTCAGCCGAGTCAATTACAATAAGGAGTCTTCCATGTATCCATTAAAATCATACAAAATTCCTCAACAAATGCAAGCACAGAAATAATTCTATTATTGACTTGATTCTTAATCTTTTTTTTTTTAAATATATTTTATTTGATCATTTCCAAGCATTATTCGTTAAAGACATAGATCATTTTCTTTTCCTCCCCCCCACCCCCCATAGCCGACGCGTAAGTCCATTGGGCATTAGATGTTTTCTTGATTTGAACCCATTGCTTTGTTGATAGTATTTGCATTAGAGTGTTCATTTAAAGTCTATCCTCTGTCATGTCCCCTCAACCTCTGTATTCAGGCAGTTGCTTTTTCTCGGTGTTTCCACTCCCATAGTTTATCCTTTGCTTATGAATGGTGTTTTTTTTTTTCTCCTGGATCCCTGAAAGTTGTTCAGGGACATTACACCGCCCCTAATGGAGAAGTCCATTACGTTCGATTATACCACAGTGTATTAGTCTCTGTGTACAATGTTCTCCTGGTTCTGCTCCTCTCGCTCTGCATCACTTCCTGGAGGTTGTTCCAGTCTCCATGGAACTTCTCCACTTTATTATTCCTTTGAGCACAATAGTATTCCATCACCAACATATACCACAGTTTGTTCAGCCATTCCCCAATTGATGGGCATCCCCTCGTTTTCCAGTTTTGGGCCACCACAAAGAGCGCAGCTATGAATATTTTTGTACAAGTCTTTGTGTCCATTATCTCTTTGGGGTACAGACCCAGCAGTGCTATGGCTGGGTCAAAGGGTAGATATTCTTTTGTCGCCCTTTGGGCATAGTTCCAAATTGCCCTCCAGAATGGTTGGATCAGTTCACAACTCCACCAGCAATGAATTAATGTCCCTACTTTGCCACATCCCCTCCAGCATTCATTACTTTCCTCTGCTGTTATGTTAGCCAATCTGCTAGGTGTGAGGTGATACCTCAGAGTTGTTTTGATTTGCATCTCTCTGATTATAAGAGATGTGGAACACTTCTTCATGTGCTTGTTAATAGTTTTGATTTCTTTATCTGAGAACTGCCTATCCATTTCCCTTGCCCATTTATCAATTGGAGAATGGCTTGATTTTTTGTACAATTGATTTAGCTCATTATAAATATGAGTAATTAAACCTTTGTCAGAGGTTTCTATGAAGATTTTTTCCCAATTTGTTGTTTCCCTTCTGATTTTAGTTATATTGGTTTTGTTTGTACAAAAGCTTTTTAGTTTGATGTAGTCAAAATTATTTATTTTACATTTTGTGATTCTTTCTATATCTTGCTTGGTTTTAAAGCCTTTCCCCTCCCAAAGGTCTGACATGTATACTATTCTGTGTTTACCCAATTTACTTATGGTTTCCTTCTTTATGTTTAAGTCACTCACCCATTTTGAATTTATCTTGGTGTAGGGTGTGAGGTGTTGATCTATTCCTAGTCTCTCCCACACTGTCTTCCAATTTTCCCAGCAGTTTTTATCGAATAGTGGATTTTTGTCCCAAAAGCTGGGATCTTTGGGTTTATCGTATACTGTCTTGCTGAGGTCGTTTTCCCCCAGTCTATTCCACTGATCTTCCTTTCTGTTTCTTAGCCAGTACCAAATTGTTTTGATGACTGCTGCTTTGTAATATAGTTTGAGGTCTGGGACTGCAAGGCCCCCATCATATGTGTTTTTTTTCATTATTTCCCTGGATATCCTTGATCTTTTGTTCTTCCAAATGAACTTTGTTATGGTTTTTTCTAAATCAGTGAAGAAGTATTTTGGTAGTTCAATGGGTATGGCACTAAATAGATAAATAAGTTTGGGTAGGATGGTCATTTTTATTATATTGGCTCGTCCTATCCATGAGCAGTTAATGTTTTTCCAATTGTTCAAGTCTAGTTTTAGTTGTGTGGCGAGTGTTTTGTAGTTGTGTTCATATAGTTCCTGTGTTTGTCTTGGGAGATAGATTCCTAGGTATTTTATTTTGTCTAAGGTGATTTTGAATGGGATTTCTCTTTCTAGTTCTTGCTGCTGAGCTGTGTTGGAGATATATAGAAAAGCTGATGATTTATGTGGGTTTATTTTGTATCCTGCAACTTTGCTAAAGTTGTTGATTATTTCAATTAGCTTTTTGGTTGAATCTCTAGGATTCTTTAAGTAGACCATCATGTCATCCGCAAAGAGTGATAACTTGGTCTCCTCCTTGCCTATTCTGATGCCTTCAATTTCTTTATCTTCTCTAATTGCTACTGCTAGTGTTTCTAGTACAATGTCAAATAGTAGAGGTGATAATGGGCATCCTTGTTTCACTCCTGATCTTATTGGGAATGCATCTAGTTTATCCCCATTGCAGATGATATTAGCTGTTGGTTTTAGATATATACTGTTTATTATTTTTAGGAATGACCCTTCTATTCCTATGCTTTCTAGTGTTTTTAATAGGAATGGGTGTTGTATTTTATCAAAGGCTTTTTCTGCATCTATTGAAATAATCATGTGGTTCTTGCTAGTTTGCTTGTTGATGTGGTCAATTATGTGGATGGTTTTCCTAATGTTGAACCAGCCCTGCATCCCTGGTATGAATCCTACTTGATCATGGTGAATGATCCTTCTGATCACTTGCTGGAGTCTTTTTGCTAGTATCCTATTTAAAATTTTTGCATCTATATTCATTAGGGAGATTGGTCTATAGTTTTCTTTCTCTGTTTTTGACCTGCCTGGTTTTGGAATCAGTACCATGTTTGTGTCGTAAAAGGAGTTTGGTAGAACTCCCTCTTTGCTTATTATGTCAAATAGTTTGTATAGTATTGGGGTTAACTGTTCTCTGAATGTTTGATAGAATTCACAGGTGAATCCATCAGGCCCTGGGGATTTTTTCTTAGGAAGTTCTTTGATGGCTTGATGGATTTCAATTTCTGATATGGGATTATTTAAGAATTCTATTTCCTCTTCTGTTAGTCTAGGCAGTTTGTATTTTTGTATATATTCATCCATTTCTCCTAAATTGGTGTATTTATTGCCATATAATTGGGCAAAGTAATTTCTAATGATTGCCTTAATTTCCTCCTCATTGGAGGTGCTGTCCCCCTTTTCATCTTTAATGCTGTGAATTTGCTTTTCTTCCTTCCTTTTTTAAATTAGATTGACCAGTACTTTGTCTATTTTGTTTGTTTTTTCAAAGTACCAGCTTCTTGTCTTATTTATTAAATCAATAGTTCTATCACTTTCGATTTTATTAATTTCTCCCTTAATTTTTAGGATTTCTAATTTGGTTTTCTGCTGGGGGTTTTTAATTTGATCGCTTTCGAGTTTTTTCAATTGCATTTCCAATTGATTGATCTCTGCTCTCCCTTGTTTGTTAATATGAGCTTTCAGGGATATGAATTTGCCTCTGATTACCGCTTTGGCTGCATCCCAAAAGGTTTGAAAGGATGTTTCGCCATTGTCATTTTCCTTGATGAAATTATTAATTGTTTCTATGATTTCTTCTTTAGCTAAACGGTTTTGGAGTATCATATTGTTTAATTTCCAATTGGTTTTAGATTTGGTTTTCCATGTACCATTACTAATCATTATTTTTATTGCCTTGTGATCTGAGAAGGCTGCATTCATTATTTCTGCTTTTTTGCATTTGTGTGCTATGTTTCTGTGACCTAATGTATGGTCAATTTTTGTGAATGTGCCATGTGGTGCTGAGAAGAAGGTGTATTCCTTTTTATCCCTATTTATTTTTCTCCATATGTCTATTAATTCTAATTTTTCTAAGATTTCATTCACTTCTTTTACCTCTTTCTTATTTATTTTTTGATTTGATTTATCTAAATTTGATAATGGTTGGTTTAAGTCTCCCACTAGTATGGTTTTATTGTCTATTTCTTCCTTCAATTCTCCTAGTTTCTCCATTAGAAATTTGGGTGCTATATTATTTGGTGCATACATGTTGATTAATGATATTTCCTCATTGTCTAGAGTCCCTTTTAACAAAATATAATTACCTTCCCTATCCCTTTTGATCAGGTCTATTTTTGCATTGGCTTTATCAGATATCATGATTACCACTCCTGCCTTCTTTCTATCAGTTGAGGCCCAGAAGGTCTTACTCCATCCTTTAATTCTGACCTTGTGGGTGTCAACCCGCCTCATGTGTGTTTCTTGAAGACAACATATGGTAGGGTTTTGGATTCTAATCCATTCAGCTATTCATCTACGTTTTATGGGTGAGTTCATCCCATTCACGTTCAAAGTTATGATTGTCATTTGTGGACTCCCTGGCATTTTGATTGCCTTCCCTAATTCTAACCTTTTCTTCTTCGGCTCTACCTTTTAGTCCAGTGATTTACTTTGAATCAGTCCCCCTTGTCCCCTCCCTTGATGTTTCCCTTTTTAGTCCCTCCCTTTTTGTTCCCTCCCCCTCCCCCCTCTCTTTCCCTCCCTTTTTGTTCTCCCTCTCCCCCTCCCCCCCTTGGTTTTCCCTTCTCCTTACCCTTGTTGGGTAAGATAGAATTCAAGATCCCAATGGATCTGGATGTTTTTCCCTCTCAGAGTTGATTTCCCTGAGATTGAGGTTTAAGTACCCCCCCCCCTCTCTTCCTCTCCTTCTTATAGGAGTTTTCTTCCCCTCCCCTTCCCCTGTGAATCTTTGTGTGAGAACCATTATTCTATTTGGTCTTTCTTTACCCCCTATTTATACATTACATTTTCCCCACATATTAGTATACATAGGTTGATATAAATGTAGTCCTTATAGAAGAGAGTTTGAGTAAAAGAAGATAACATTTTTCCCCTTTCCTTAATATTTACCTTTTCAGGTATTCCTTGCTCTTTGATTTTCGGTATCAAACTTTCCACAGAGCTCTGGTCTTTTCTTTGCAAAAAGTTGGAAGTCTTCTATTTTGTTGAATGCCCATACTCTCCCTTGGAAGTATATAGTCAGTTTTGCTGGGTAGCTGATTCTTGGTTGGAGACCCAGCTCTCTTGCCTTTCTGAAGATCATGTTCCATGCCTTACGATCATTCAGCGTAGAACTTGCAAGGTCTTGTGTGATCCTGATTGGCATTCCTTTATATCTAAATTGTCTTTTTCTGGCTTCCTGTAGGATTTTTTCTTTTGTTTGATAGCTTTGGAATTTGGCAATTACATTCCTGGGAGTTGTCTTTTGGGGGTTTAGTGTAGAAGGTGTTCTGTGAGCTCTGTCAGTGGATGTATTGCCCCCTTGTTCTAGAATCTCTGGGCAATTTTCTTTGATTATATCTTGTATCACCATGTCCAGTTTGGTGTTTATTTCTGGCTTTTCTGGGAGTCCAATTATTCTTAAATTTTCTCTTCTCCCCCTGTTTTCCAGATCTATCACCTTGTCGGTGAGATATTTTATGTTCTCTTCTAATTTCTTGGTGTTTTGGCTTTGCTTTATTAGTTCTTGCTTTAAAGCCTGGTTTTCTTTTACAGTTTGGTCAAACTGGTTTTGTAGATGCATGAATTTCTTTTGCATCATTTCCCACTTTTCCTCCCAGAGGGCTTCCATCTTTTTGGTCCTTTCTGATTCAAATTCTTCATGGGTTTGTGGAGAGTTTCTATTTCCTTTGGAAGATTTTGGAGAATTTTCTTGTATATCTTCTTCTATCTGCTCTGTATTTTGTATTTTGGCTCCATAGAATGTGTCCAGAGTCGCCCCTTTCTTCTTATTTTTCTTGGTATTTTGGGGCTTCTGTGCTTCTGTGGAATTTGTCATCTCTGAACGTGGAGGATTGGCTTTTCTTGTCTTTGTCTGGTGATCAGTGGCTTTAGTCCTGGGCAGATGTTGGTTCTATGAGCGTTCCCTGGGTTAAACTGAATATGCCTCACTGGAACTGGAATGGAAGGGTCAGACCACGAGGCCACACTCTCCCCCTGGCTCGATTTCCGGAAGTTGCCTTCAGAATCCCTGGCCGTGAGGCTGTTTCGTCGGCCTGCGGGGGGATGGGCTGCCGCTTCCCCAAGCTCCGAGAGCACAGACTTTCACTGAGACTTGGATAGCAGGATCCAGCCCGTGAGGCTGTCTTGCCCGCCCTGAGGGTTGCTGTTGTTTTGACCAGCTCTCTGCAGCGGAGGCCCCAGGCAGTAACTTTCACCCGGACCTACCGGCTCTCTGCAGCGGAAGCCCCAGGCAGTAACTTTCACCCGGACTGGGACTTGGGTAGAAGACCCTGAGGGTTGTTGTTCCTCAGACCCTGCTCTCTGAGCCCGGCGCGGCTGCCGCTTCCGGGAGCCTTGGACTCTGCGCTCCTACCCCTGAGGTCCGAGGGATCTCGGGTTCTGGCTTTTAAGGGGAGCCGTACCTTTTGAACCGGGTCCAGGTCCAGGAGGAGGGTTCCCAGGGTCTGTGCTGTTGATCGTTTTGAATTTCGGCGCCTTAGGAGCTTCTAGTTTGAGATCGGTTGGGAAGGGTTTTCCGGAGATCTGAACTTCAGCTTTCTCTAAGCCGCCATCTTAACCGCTTGATTCTTAATCTTAACAGAGACAAAAATAGAATATTTCTAAATCCTCACTGTACAGACAGCTCACCACTGCCCATACAGCTCTTAAAGAATTTGTGATTCTGATAGAAGGCAGATTCCCTTTAAAGAGTGAAGACTTCATATCCTGTCTGATGATATTGGGCTGAATGCATCAAAATCCAGAATCTTGCTGGAAATTCTTAATGTGATTTATGATGATTCAGAAGAGATCATTTTCCACATACAAAAAAAATATTTAATGGAAATGCCTATTGGCCAAATGATGACATGCAGTTGTATGGCCAACATAGTAAGTCATACATCATTAGTACCTCAATTTGGGATGATCACTATAAGTAAATAATGAAATAGGGTTAGAATTGAATATGAGAAAGTTAGGAACCCTACATTGGAGCACTAATTTTAGGTGCTTGAGTATAACACATTTAGAAAACTCTATCTGCTCTTCAATGGAAAGATGCATCTTTTCACCCCAAATGTTCTTGTGATTTGTAACTCTTGTAATATCAATGTCTTGGAGAAATGAATGTCTTCTAAACATTGCTGAAAAAGTAATGGAAAGATGAAGGGTGTGCTCAGTTGTGACATAACCAAAAAAAAAACAAACAAACTATGCTCAAAAATAGGACAAGAGATAACATGAAATAAATGAGTGGTTAGAAAATAAGGTAGGCTGATCCCATATCATGGATGAGGGATAAAATGCATTATCTGAGTTTTTCAGAGATAGATTCCTGAACTAGAAAGATCCTAGAGAAAAGCACTGAAGTTGTGGATATTTTATTGAGGAAAATAAATGAGCATCACACAGGATGATGTTGCCAGACATGATGGGTCATGATCCTAATCAATGGGAGAAACATTCATGTAAATTTGAGCACAGATTCTTTGAAGTATCACTTAAATATACTGTTATTTTAGTTGTGCTATCTCTTTTCTATTATATGTGCATATTTGTATGAGTGTGTGTATACATACTGTATTTATTATAGATGTCCATTGATCTTCCTTTTTCTCCTGTTTAGTAGATTTGCTTGACTTTCACTAGCAGTATTTATCTTCTTTGGAGTAGGAGCAGAGAAAGTAAAAAGTAGTTGGAATTCAAGGTTTAAAGATGTATATAGTAGCATCAGGTCTATAGGAGAGGACAATGCAAAGTTAAACTAATTAACCCATATACACATTGGACTCATCCCTTAGCATCTAGGCCTTCTTTTCCTCTGTGTTGAAAATATGGTTTCTTTCTCCAATGTCTTGTACTGCTTTGCCTTTGTCCTTGTGTTATTTTTCCTATAGATGACTTTTTCACCTATGGCTCAATCCACATAAGGGCATTCCAAGAGACCTAAGCTGGTACCAAGACTCCATGCCACCCCAAATATCCATTTTGTTTCTGCCCTCAGTCTCCATATATGAGGAGGATGAAATCAGCAGGACACTGGAGCACCTAGTCTAGTGCCACTTGTACAATGGATAATTTCATTCTTTTGTGGATAATATTGAGACTAGTTGAATGAAATTTCCATGGACAAGGGCCATTAACCAAAGCTTAAGTTGATTCAATGGTGATCAATCAATCTTTTCATTTTCTAGAGCAATTAATAAGGTTATGGGTTAATTTCATTCTTTTGGGAAGATCTTTTGAGAAAGAAAATCAGTCCTCAAAGTAAATTATTGAAATGAATGGAATTTATCTTTGGCATCCTTCCATATAACTTCCCTAAGTCTTCATGTCCCTGGCTGGTACTTATGTGCTAATCACCACCAATCACCTACCCTGTCTTGTTCCCTTACTGGGAGGCAAAACAGCTAGTTCCAGCAAAAGTGTTAACTGATCTGATAGATTTAACTCTCCCAACTGGAAATAATGTGAGCCTTCTGAGATTTTTTTTAAGCAGGGCAGTGAAGCAATCACTGCTATGCACTGGAAAGCTTGGAAGAAGGAGAAACTGGACATGGAGAGAACTGAAAGAGATTAAGTGAATTGCACAGCATCACAATAGTGTGAATGAGCAGAGTCAAGATTTTAACTAAAATTCTCTGACAACAACTCTAGTACTTTTCCCACCTCACCCAGTTATCTCACATTTTCCTATTTATAGCCTTTACTTAAACCAATCCCTGACTGCCCACAAATCTTTTAATTTGTCAAGAATCCTGCCTCATTTTAAGGCCTACCACAAATGTTCCATCTTACATTTCCCATTCAACAGAACAAATATTTGCCAAGTGCTTATTATATGTAAGGTCCTATGCTTGGCACTGGGGATTCCTTTTACTTGCAACTTCCTTTGGACTCTGGTTTTGGTGCATAAGTAATTCTATAGAAGTGGTTCAGTTATTTCAATTGTATGTCATTTCATTCATCATTGAAAAAAAAAGACCTCATATTTAAAGCACCTAAAATTAATGTTCCAAACACCAAAGTATTTTTACTATATTTATATGCCACATTTTGTTAAAACATTCCCTGGTTGATTGACACATACTATTTAAAAAATTATTTTGTTATTGCAAAAAAAAAAGCTTCAATAAATATATATTTTTTGATATATTGAGGATCTTTTAGTCTTGGGTTTTCTGGTGAATATGCCTAACAGTGGGATGGATCACTGGGTCAAAAAATTAGAACAGCTTAATGACTTTTCTACCAGAATTCTGAATTGATTTCTAAAATGGTTACATTACTTCATGGCTCCACCAACAATTTATTCATGTATCTGTTTTTCCAATGTCCTTCCATCGATGAATAATTCCAACTTTAAAAATACAATTATTTCTCTCTCCCCAACTAAATGTGAAAACGACTTTTAACATTCATTTTTTTTTTACAATTCCCAGGTTTCATCATTTCTACCCAAGATTATTGTGAAGATGAAATTATATTTGTGAAGCATTTAGCTCAGTGCTTGACACATAGTAGGTGCTATGTAAATGATACCTATTATAATTATTTATTTCTATTGTTCATGCAATGAAAGAACAATGTATCTGTGATCAAAGGATATAGGTTCAAACCCAGAATGGTTCTTTCCTCCTTAATTATATGACTTTAAATAGATTACTTTTACTTTTGGAGGTCTCAGTTTCCACCTTTGTAAAATGAAGGGTTATACTGGATAACCCTCTCAGGTCCCTTCCAATTCTTAGTTCAAGATCTTATGTTGAAGAGGATTATGATTCTCCCAGGCATGCACTGGATAACTCCTTCCAAGTTTAATTCAATTATTAATGACTAGATGTTGGTTCCAGACATTGAACTATTTTCAAATCCATATAAATGATATTAACATTAAATCTACTTCTTGCTACCTTTTCCACAAAGGATAGTATGGCAAACTTTGTCAGTTGTCTTTTAAAATTCAGGTAAACCATACATTACCTTAATTTGTATGTTTAGTAACTGTTTTTTAAAGGTTAATGGAGACAACTAGGTGGCTTGATAGATAGAAATAGGAGGCCCTGGGTTTAAGTTTGGCCTCAAACACTTCCTAGCTGTGTGACCCTGGAAAAGTCACTTAATCCCCATTGCCTATCCCTTATTGCTCTTCTGCCTTGGAACTAATTTACAGTATTGATTCTAAGACAGAAGGTAAAGGTTTAAAAAAAAAAAAAAGGTTATGAGAAGCCTATGGAATGATTTGTGCCAACTCTCTGTGATCACTGCTTCATTTTCTAGAAATCCATTCACCAATCCCTTTATTATATATTCTTGAAATTTACTGGAAATCAATGTGAAACTAATTTGCCTGCATTTTGCAGTTCATTTTCTTCTCTTTTCTGAAAATGGAGACATTTGCCATTCACCCATATTGCTATTTTCATTAATATTTCCAAAGTCACTGATAGTAACTTAATCAACTACATATACAAGTTCCTTTATTATACTAGGATCTAGTTCATTGGGACCAGGTGATTTGAATGAATCAAAGAAAGGTTCTCTCTTAGTGTCTCCCTATTTATTTGGTACTTTAATCACATATCAGTAATTTTTGTCCTTTTCAGCCTAAATTGCATTATCTTTGGCAGACAAAAGAAAAGAAAAATAAGAGTAGACCTGCTTTTTCTTCTCCTCTATCATATTATTATCATTCAATCCACCAAGTATAATAGTCCTGTCTCTTCTTTGAGCCTCATTTTTTGGTAATATAGCCCCTTTGTTGTCTGGCTTTCCTTGCCCATTTCACCTCATTCTTCTTAATATAAGGATATGTTCATTTTGTCTCAATTAGTTAACAAATATTTAATTGGATCTTATTATATGCAGAATATTATAGATAGATGACTGGACTTTCTGAGAGTACAGTCAGTTTTCCAAACTCTTAACTGGTATATTTGTAGCCAAAGTTTATTACAGTTGTTTAGAACAAAAGAATGAAGAGGTCATGCATGAACTTTGTTTCTTATTGGGTACAAAATACTTTGTAGTGCTGCTGAACATTCTCCCTTCACTTTGGTCATTCTGAATTTACCCAACTGAAAGAAATATTATGGAGGGTTACAAATGTGATGGTGGGTTTGAAATATGCACTACCAGATTTTAGTTCTGATACCTTAACTAAATGAAAACTGTCTTAATAAATTATTCAGAAAAAAACAACCCTTGTAGACTAACCATTAAAAGTCTTTGAAAGCCATTGGATAAAGTAAAAATTATGCTAGAGAGGGAATCTATTCCAAGAGGCTAAGAAACTAGGTCCCACCTTCTGCTTTCATTTATAAATTATCAAGTGAATTGAGATAGGAAAGTGAATTACAGGAATTGGAGCATGTAGCTTTCCAATACACTTGATAGTAAACCATCAGGGATAAAAGAGAGAGAATGGTAGAATGGTAGAAGGGTATCCTGATATATTATATACCACATTTTTTCTATCCCACCATCACATTTATTGCCCTCCATGATATTTCTGTCAGTTGGGCAAATTCTGAAGGGCCAAAATGAATGGAGAATAGTTTTGTTCAGCAGCTCAACAAAGTGTTTTTAATATTCTGGAGGGAGGGGGATTCTAGAGACAAATGTAATAAGTAGTTTACATTTTCTTTTTACTTTTCTTTCAATCTCTTATAAATTCTTTAGTCTTATGTATTTTCTGTCATAGGTGACATAAAGGCTGTCTTATATAGTATGAAGTCTATAAGTAGTCTATAAGTCTACTCTCAAACTCAGGAACCCTTAAATTTTGGAAGTCTTGAATCCATTATTTCCAATGAGCCAATTTCCTGATACTATAAATGTTCAATTTCAGGGATTGTAGTCTCTGACATATGCACAAACAAAAAGGCAAAATAAGGAAACCAAGGGCTGAAGATCCAAGGATTCCCCTCTCAGACTTGTCTAGGAAAGCATAGTAGGGTCAATAAATACTTCTCTTTGTTGCCATTTCCCCCTTCCTTATTATATACTGGTCTGAAAGTCCAAAGGAGAGAAAGACATAAGAAAAGTGCAGAGCAGGGGAAAAAGTGGAATCATTTTTCATTTCACTGTTAAAGATGGGGGAAAGTCTTACTCTGATAAGAGTTCATCCTCCTCTGAGTCCTGGTCACTAGTCAGTCATATTGAAGACATTCCAAGTCTCTGAAGCCCACTCAAATGAGTCCCTTGTGCCATATCAGCAAGGTCCTAAGGCACATTTCTACCTGAATCAGAGGTAAGCTTTTTTTTTTTTAATAAAAAAAAAAACCTTATCCTCTGTCTTGGTAACAACTATAAAATAGAAGGGCAAGGGCTAGGCAAATAGGGTTATGTGATTTATCCAAGGTCACACACCTAGGAAATGTCTGAGTTTGCATTTGAACCTAGACCCTCCCAACTCTGCTGAGCCACCTAGTTGCCTCTGAGGTAATGTTTTGACAAGAGTGTATGTCTTATTCCACAGAGGTAGTCTCCAGATCACCATGGTTAGAGATAAAACATAACCCTCTCTTTAAAGTCCTTCATAACCTGATTCCAATCTATTTGATGTTACTCCTTTTCATACTCTGAAAAGTACAGAGAAACTAGACTATTTATTTGGCTGTACCCTGTATATAACAGTCTATTTCTGCTTCTAAACAGATTAATCCACATTCTGAGAGTTTCAGGAACTAGGTGGTACAGGGAAGAGGGTACTGGATTTGGAATCAAGATCACCTCGGTTTGAATCTAGTCTAAGACACATTGATTGTCTTAGTTCACAAACGCTCTTAGATTCAGTCTCCTCGTTTGTAAAGTGAGAATAATAATACCACCTATTTCATGAGATTGTGAGAATAAAATGTGATCATTTATGTCAAGCACTTGGAAAACCTTAAGGTGCTATTATTATGCTATAATAAATGATAGAGAATTCAGAAAAACCTGGGAATACTTTTATGAACTGGTAATGAGTAAAGTTAACAGAATCAAGAGAATAATTTATACATTGACCAAAATGGTGTAAGGAAAATACCATTGAAAGACATCCAAACTCTGATAAATTCAGTGACCAGCTGTCAGTTCAGAAGACTGATGGTAAAGCATGTCCACCCTCCCCCTGGCAGAGAGAGGGATGGTGGAAGATTGATGCATAGTGAAGCAAACATTGTCACATTTAGTCAGTGTGATGATTTGCATTGCTTTACTACCTCACCGTTACAAGGGAGGATTCTATAGAAGTGAGAGAGAATAATTTATAAGTGACAGCAATTTTTAAAAGGGCTTCAATAAAACATTTGATTTTTAAAAAATGTTTAGATGAACACAAATGATACTCTTTCTTCTCTTAAAAGAAATATATTTCATGTTAGCCCTTTGTTTTATTATGCATCTTTTCATTGCACCAATCTCAAGGTTCTTCATTGTATAGTCATGGGAAGTCAATGTTTGTCATCACCCCCTCTTGGATTGAAAGAAAAGGGGTAGAAAGATCAGAGAGGGTCACTGTCATGAAGAAACAAAATATATGTTATCCCAGCCAAGACTTGAAGCACAGAAGGTCTATTGGAGTTGGTATAGTAGGGTAGACTTAGGAAGAATGAATCTTTTACAAATCCCTCTGTTGATATTTCAGAAGGTTTTACAATGGACAGAGGTGTTTCTTCCTGTTCTTGTGATTTTAGTGATCTTTTTTGGTTCATTTTTTGTTGTTTTGAGGTGGGAGTGGAATGATTGTTTTGTTGAGAAGCAATCAAAATTGTATATTGGAAAGAGAACTGGTTCTGGAGATAGAGGACCTGTGTTCAAATTTGTCTCTCATATGTAACCTGTGGGAAGTCACTTACCCTTTCTAAGCCTCAGTTTCCTAATTTATAACATTAAATTTCTTTTGGGGTCTCTTCTACCTCTAGATCTGGAATTTATTATGACCTTTTTCTTAGACAGTGGATTGGATGCCCTTCTTAGCATTCTGCTACAGCTTACTTGTTCCCATTATTCATTCTTCCATTACTTTTGATACTTGGAATTTCAGTTCTTCTGAGATAATCATTTTCCAAGAATCCTCACCATATAATGCAACATGCACAACATTGATATGAAAAAGATTGGCATTTGTGGCATAGAACAATATGATATCCTTGAGAATCTTATCCCACTTAATGTGATCCCACTTAATCTCCTCTACCTAGATAGAGTTGCCTAAATGGGAAATGTCTAGAGGTTGGGGGAATGGGAGAGGACTCTTATAAAAGGTTGGAGTTGATATAAGCCTTGAAGAAAGCCCAAAAGTTAGTGTTGCTGCGCCATAGGGTAAATGGATGGGAGTAAAGTATAAGAAGTCTGGAAAGAGAGGAGGGAGGCCAGGTTATGAAAGCAAACAGAATATTTTCTATTTGATCCTGGACATAATAGGGAGCTACTGGAATTTATTAAATGAATGGGGGTGACATGTTCAGACCTGAGCTTTAAAGAAATCAAATTGACAGATGAATGGAGGATTTCCTAGAGTAGGGAGAGACTCAAAGCAGGGAGATTAATCAGAAGGCTATTTTAATGGCAAAGCTGTGAGGAGATGAGGGTCTTTGCTAGGATAAGAAGATTCTATGACAGGAGAGACAAAGGAGATGTATGTGAGAGATATCTTGAATGCAGAAGCAAGATGAGGCAACAGAGTATGTGGAGTAAGTGCTCATGAGGAGATGAGGATTACCAAGGTTTCTGCCACAAACACTATAGGCAGAAGACCTGACTCACAGTTTCCAAGGAAGTCTCTGGGGCAAAGACAGAGGCCAAAGTTAGGTGAACTGGACTTAGATCTTAGACTGGCCTGAGACAATCACAACTGAACACAATTATCCAGATGAGGTCTGGTGAGGTGTTTGGTTTGTTTGTTTTTTTTGGCTGCCAAATCACATTGCTGACTCCTAGATTTTTTCCCCAAAATAAGTTCCGTCTAAGCACAAGTCCTCTAGCTTGTTCTTATTAAGTTTTTCTTCCCTGAGGATGACTTTAAATGTAAAGGTTGTAAACTATATTCTCTTTCCTTTTTTGAAAATTAGAATATTTACCCTCCTCTAATCTTGTGGCACCTCTCCCATTTCCCACAATATTTAAAATCTGATTTAGCAATCAGATCTGACAGTTATTTCAGGACCTGGATATGTACAATAGTTGATCTTTGTCAAATGATTTAATTTCCTTAAGGTTTTAAGATCTAAGTCTTCATATTTTTTTTGTTTATCAATTCTCTGTTATTTTTGTTTTGTCAATTCTTGTGTAAAGGACATTCTTCTTGGAAAAGAAGTCATATATAAAATAAAAGTTGAGTGCTTTTAAATTCTCCTTTATAGATTGGTAGCATTCTGCCCAACTCAAAGATGCTATTACTTCTTTGATCCTTATTTCTCCTTCAATATATTTATAAATGAGCTTAAAATACTTATAATCAGAGAAATGAAAATCAAAACAACTCTGAGGTATCTCCTCACACCTAGCAGATTGGCTAACATGACAGCAGCGGAAAGTAATGAATGCTGGAGGGGATGAGGCAAAGTTGGGATATTAATGCCTTGCTGGTGGAGTTGTGAATTGATCCAAACATTCTGGAGGGCAATTTGGAACTATGCCCAAAGGGTGCTAAAGACTGCCTGCTCTTTGATCCAGCCATAGTACTGCTGGGTTTGTACCCCAAAGAGATAATGGACAAAAAGACTTGTACAAAAATATTCATAGCTTGGCTCTTTGTGGTGGCAAAAAATTGGAAAATGAAGGGATGCCCTTCAATTGGGGAATGGCTGAACAAATTGTAGTATATGTTGGTGATGGAATATTATTGTGCTAAAAGGAATAATAAGGTGGAGGAATTCCATGGGGACTGGAACAGCCTCCAGGAATTGATGCAGAGCTAAAGGAGCAGAACCAGGAAAACATTGTACACAGAGATTGATACACTGTGGTACAATCAATTTCTCCATTAGTGGCAATGCAGTGATCCTGAACAACTTTGAAGGACTTATGAGAAGGAATGCTATCCACATTCAGAGAAAGATCTCTGGGAGTAGAAACACAAAAGAAAAACAACTGCTTGTTCACATGTGTCAATGGGGATATGATTGGAGTTATAAACCCTAAATGATCATCCAAGTGCAAATATCAATAATATGGAAATAGGTCTTGACTAATGACAGATGTAAAACCCAGTGGAATTGTGTGTTGGTTATAGGAGGGAGTTCAAGGGAGGGGAGGAAAAGAACATGATTTTGGTAATCCTGTAAAAATGCTCTAAATTAATCAATTAAATAAAAATTAAAAAAAAGGCAACTTTATTGGACAACCTAAACTCATGCTAAACTTTAGCATTCCAAAAAGTATTTTTAGAGGAGCATACAATTCTCTCAGGGCAACTATGTGATACAGTGAATAGAAAACTAGACCTGATATCAGACTCATCTTCATGAGGTCAAATCTGGCCTCAGACATGTACTAGCTGTGTGATCCTGGGCAAAGTCACTTAGCTTGCTTGCCTCAGTTCTTCATCTGTAAGATGAGTTGGAAAAGAAAATGGGAAACCACTCCAGGATCTTTGCCAAGAAAATGTCAAATGAGGTCACTGAGAGTGGGATGTGACTGAAACAACTGAACAACAATGCAATACTCACATTCATGTTTGCTTCCCAGCCTTATTTCCATCTTCTGTAAGTTTTTAAAATCTTAATTGGTTGGTGTGTTACATGTCCATTTGTATCAGCCCTTTAAGAGAAATCTCATTATCTATACCAATTAAACTACCAAAAATATTTTATTGAACTAGAAAAAATAATTACAAAATTCATTTGGAAGAACAAAAGGTCAAGAATATTAATGAGATTAATGAAAAATGTGAAGGAAGGTACTGTATGGAAGAGCAGTAATCATCAAAACAATCTGATTTTGGCTAAGAAATAGAAGGGTGGACAAATGGAATAGATTAAATACATAATATACAGAAGTGAATGACCTTAGCAATCTAGAATGTGATGAACCTGAAGACCCCAGTTTTGGGGGTAAGAACTCACTATTTGACAAGATCTACAGGGAAACCTGGAATACAGTATGGCAGAAACTAGGTGTAAGGGGGCAGCTGGGTGGCTCAGTGGATTGAGAGCCAGGCCTAGAGACAGGAGGTCCTAGGTTCAAATCTGGCCTCAGTCAATTCCCAGATGTGTGACAATACACAGTATTGACTCCAAGATGGAAGGTAAGGGTTTAAAAAAAAAAAGAAAAAGAAACTAGGTGTAGACCAGTATCTCATACCCTATACTGATAAGGTCAAAATGAGTATATAATTTAGACATAAAGAATGATACATATGTACTTTAGAGGAGCATAGAATAGTTTATATGTCATATATATATAGAAGAGAAGAATTTATAACCAAACAAGAGAGAGAATATTATAAGATATTTTATTATATTGATTTAAAAATTTTATAACAAATTTATCTGATAGAGGGTTAATTTATCAAATTTATGGAGAAATAATTCAAATATATAAGAATACAAATCATACCCCAATTGACAATCAAAGTATATGAATAAGCATTTTTCCAGATAAAGAAATCAAAGTTATCACATAATCATATGAAAAAATGTTCTGAATCACTCTTGATAAGAGAAATACAACTTAAAACAACTCTGAGATACCATCTCATACCTGTCAGGAGATATGGCAAATTTGGTACATTAATGCATGTTTGTAAAGTTATGAACTGATCCAGCTGTTCTGGAGGACAGTTTTGAGCAATGAAGTTATAAAACTGTGCATACCCTTTGATCCTGTGATACCATTACTGGCGCTGTATCCCAAAGAGATCATAAAAAAGGGAAAAGGACCTACTTATATAATACAAAGATATTTATAGCAGCCTTTTTTTGTGTGGTGGCAGAGAATTGGAAGTTGAGAGAATGACCATCAATTGGAATTTGGCTTAACAAGTTATGGTACATGACGGTGATGGAATAATATTGTGCTATAGGAAACAATGAGCAGGATGATTTCAGAAAAAAAAAACAACACTAGAATTCCACAAACTGATGCAGAGTAAAATAAGTGTAACTAGGAGAACATTGCACATAGTAAGTATAATATTGTATGACCTCCTGTAAAAGAATTTGCTGTTTTCAACAACACAATGATCCAGGACATTTCTGAAGGACTTATAACAAGGAATGCGATCTAACTCCAGAGAAAGAACTGATGAAGTCAGAATGCAGATCAAAGAATACTATTTTTCACTTCAGTTGGATTTTTATTTCGCGGTTTTGTTTTATATGAGTATTCTCTTACAACAGTGACTAATATGGAAGCATGTTTTGCATAAAAATACATGTATCACCCATATCAAATTGCTTACTATTTCCAAGGGGGGGAGGGAAGGGAGGAAGGGAGACAATTTGGATCCTGTAATTTGAGAAAGCATACGTTGAAAATTATCATATCATAGCATGCAATTTGGGAAACAAAATATCTTTAAAAATAATAAAATAACAAAGAAATTTCATTTTACTTCTTATTGCAATTATTTCCTTTTTGTTTTCAGAATTTCATTCTTGAGCATCTCTCTTCCCTTTTAGGCTCATTTCCAATATAATTTTAGTGCATGAGATCTCTTAACCCTTGAAAACTACTTTCCCTATATCTAGAGTGACAAGTTATATTATGCCTGGATTCCCTCTCCCTATTCCAAACTTTAGGAGAGAATGGTTACTTCTACCCACAGTTAGCATCATTTTCACCATAGTAACTTTTTATTTATAGTCAGATGCAGACTAGAATTTATCTTTCTTGGTTCCTTTATCTCTTAAAAGGAGGTAAGAACCAAGGAAGGAAAAAAAGTAGAAAGAAATGGAAGAGGAGAGAAAAGAACAAAGGGGAACAAAGAAAAGAAGAAAGAAAGAAGGAAGGAAAAAAGAAAGAAGAAAGAAAGAATCTTTTGGTACTTTTTTTGGTTTTCTTCTGCAAGTATGTGTGTGTAGCAGGGTTAAAGGTGTGATGACAATTTGTGAAGACACTTCTGATTCCCTAATCTCTTCATCCTGGACCTCAGTTGAAGAAATCAGAGAAAAGGAAGGTAACAGAGATAACAAGATGTTAATGTATTAAATGAAATTCAGATATGTCTATACTTGGTCACCCCTTTATTAAGTATAAAGAAATTCTCATGGAATTAGAGAATAAGTAGCTATTATATAAAGATTTACCAAAACCCTCTTTCTTCCTAGGCCTTCCTAAAGCAGAAAATCCTCCCTAGAACAATAACCTCCCTAACTGTTTCAGGGATCTCCTCCTTGGTAGGAATGGATCTAGGAGACCGAAAGTATTTTCATAATAACATTGATATTAAATTCCAATATGGAAAATATTAACAGACATAACCCCATAAATAAAAACATTGATGGAGAAGCCCTCAATAATTTTAAGGAATATAAAAGGGTCCCAAGACCAAAAAGCCTGAAATGCTCTGCTCTTGAGAGACAATTGTGGCAGGAAGCAGTTCAAGGACTGTGGAGAGAGAACCATAGAAGAGAACCGGTTATGGACAAATAGCCGGTATGGACAAATAGCCCAGCTCTTGAGAAGAGATTGATCTTTGCCCTTTGTCTTGTCCCTTCGCCATAGGGCAGCACATAAGTGAGGGCTTTTCTCTCTTCTCCACTGCTGGCCATGGAGCTTTGCATCCTAGCTACTTGCCTAGACACTGCACCCAGGAAAGACTAGACAGTCAATGGAAGCAGTTTTGAGAAGCTCGACCTCTCTCAGCAGAGAAGCGAGCCCACCATGGAATCAAGAGAGAATCCTGGCAGTCTCTTATTGAGCTATAGAGAGGAGCAAGCCCAGGGAGCTCAGTTGGGGAATAGGACTGCTAGAGATGGTATACCATGCAAAGTATCTGGCACCTGTGTAATGAGGAAGAATCTTCTATTTGGTTGTTGAAATGGAAGAGCTGATGACTGAGAGAAGTTTTTATTTTTTATTTTATTTTATTTTTTAAAAAACCCTTACCTTCCATTTTGGAGTCAATACTGTGTATTGGCTTCAAGACAGAAGAGCAGTAAGGGCTAGGCAATGGAGATTAAGTGACTTGCCCAGGGTCATACAGCTGGGAAGTGTCTGAGGCCAAATTTGAACCCAGGACCTCCCATATCTAGTCCTAGCTCTCAATCCACTGAACTACCCAGCTGCCCCTTGAGATGAGTTTTTTTAAAAGAGTAGATAGATTCAGATTATGTTGGCCACAGCTATCTAGGTGATGAGATGATGCTCCAATGAAAGGCAAAGAAGTTTGGTTCCCTATTCCAATATATTGGTGATTCTCCAACAACCACTATTAACCTAGTTGATGCAGGTGATCCTTGACAGACTATGCCCTATTGTATTTGTTCTCAAATGAAAAGTAAATATCCTGAGAAAGAAATGTCCCAGAGATCTTGCAAAAAAAATCTAGAAAAGATTCCAAGGAGCCTGTGGGAAATCCTTACGTCATTCTAGATTGGTGTTTGGAACGGAACCGGAAACAACAGTATGTCTACCAGAAATGAAGGAACTGATGGCAGAAGAAACATTTTCCTTGGAGAGGGAAGCCATTAGCAAAAAAAGATTAAGCTTGGCAATTGATTGGATAGTATCTAATGTTGAAGTAAAATGTGAAATGTCTAACGAGCAGTATTGTCTAACATCTTTGGTTTGGTATCCACTGATCATAATGGAGTTATAAAATAAACCACTGAATGCTATTCTAATTATTCTGTCAAAAAGCACTGTTATGGTTTCCCTTTGTGCCCAAGTAAACTACTTGTATCATACTTAAGTTATGTCTGCACACTGAGAACTTTTACTCCTACTCCTTCTTTCAGAGGAGGCCTTAGATTTGAAAAATAAGGATTAATGAGTTTAATTAATAATTAATTAATTTTAATTAATTAATTAAGTTTAATTATTAAGTTTAATGAGCCAATGAGCATGACAGTGGGGGAGACAAATACTGTTTCCCTGACTTGAACTTTATACAGAATCATACATCCAAGTATAGAACAGGAAGGACTGGATACTCTAGCTCCTGTCCACCCAGAAGGAATACCTCTAATTTGGAAGTTCCATAGATTCTGGCAAATGAATGGTATCCTGGGCATTTCATAGAACCTGGGAAATTTAAAAGTTTCATGGCAGCATGAAGGTATGAAATTCCTAGAAATGTAACAGGACTCCAGGTTACTCCCCTTGAGGGAAAATGGAAATATAAAGCACATCATAAAAGTTTATTCATTCATCAAATATTTATTGAATGTATGTGTCAAATACCTACTACCACCAGGTACTGTTTTAGGTACGTTATTTAACATTTTATTTAGCTTGGAGCAGATAATTTTTGACAATTGACTTAATGAAAGTTCAAATACATAAACCTTCAAAGATGATGATTCCCAAATGTTAGAGGGTTAGAATAATTATATTTATAGCTACTACTTATGATATAAACAAAATTAACTTTTTTTTTCTTTGTTACATTAGTTTTAGATTTTTCTTCAGGTATGTGTGCATTTATGAAATTTCTTTGATTTTGAGATTCACTTTCCATTCTGCTACTTAGGAAAATGTTTTGTAGTTAACTCATCCTGGCAGGTCCATCAGGATGCAGTTTTCTTTTAAATTAGATATTCCAGGGAGGCCATGCTAAGGTTCTTTTATGGTCAAAACAACCAATTGGTAACACCTGCCCTGATCATTTTTCAAGCCAAAATTGTTTCTTCCATGCTTTATGGCACAGCACTATAGGGTTTCCACTGAGTACTAGTTGAAGTGCTTGAGCAGATTCTAAAGCTCCTTTTGGAGAACAATTTTGGCCCTATGGTGGGGGCCCGCCTCCCCACAGAAGTGAGATGGCCCTCCATCTGGGCGAGAATACAAGTCAGCCTCCTAAATTTTCACAACAGAATGTCAACTCTGCCTCCCACACGTCTGGTATCTAAAGCATATGGATCCTACTTTAATCAACAACACAGAATATCAGCTCTTCAGGCACTCATCAGAGACGTTCGCCAAGAATTGGCCATGTTCCAGCCCTTGCTGAAAGCTTACTTGAGACATTTGATGTTTGAAAGGGGCTGCCTAATGGGTGTGATTACTATCCCATTCTCTATATTCTGTAAAGTCTGTCTCCATATTAATTTAGATAATTAGAAACTATGTACCTGGACCACATTATCTTAGCTCCCTGCAGATACACCTTTCCTAAGCTATTTAATATTATGAAAGAAGCATTTATGTGAAGTCAACATAATAAACATTCATTCGAAGAATATTTCTCTACTTTTGGCAGAGCTGAGTTAGAGACATTGTCTGTTATGTTACCCCAAATCCCTCTTACAAGGATTTACACAATAAATTTCTTTTAGAATTCAGTGCTAGGAAAGTTGTCCCTCTAGAACTCATATCAGACAATAAGAATTACATAGCTGAACATGTTTCCATTTATATCCTAGTTGCCAGGAAGCTCAGAGCTAAATGCAGCATTCAACTACAGTTGCTAATTCATCCTAAGTGCCTAGTTCAACGATTTCTCTGTTCTATTTGACATGTTTTCATTCTGTTTTCATTTTAGGCATTGTTATTTTCTGTTTTACATATTTTACATTTTTTTAACTTTGTGAGTCACCCCTGATCTTTTTGGGAAGAAATTAGGGTGCAATTTCAGTTACTTCAGACCTTTGGAAAATTTATTAATTTGTGGATGAGCCAATTGTTTCTACCCAAACAAGTTACAATTTTTTATGTCTCAAAAACTGATCTTTCTGTTGTTGTAGCTAAATAAATTCATCACCTGGTGGCCAACCATTTGGGAATGAGGGTTTCTCAACTGAGACTAATTCCCAGATCATATAGGTAGAACTTGGACAGAAGTCTTTCTTGCTTAGATGTCATGGTTGCATAATAGGCATATATTTTAAGATAATCAACAAGATATATATTTTGAAACAGATTGAAGACTTTTCCACCTTGGGAACTCCTAGTGAGAAAACTCCCTTTATCAGTATAGACTCACATATATTTAGTAATTTGAAATCTTAAAGAATTGTCAGGAGCATTTACAGCCTGAAGAACCTGCCCCTGGTGCCATATTCAATGTGAGTCAGAGGTGGTTCTTAGAACCAGGTCTTTCTAACTCTGAGGCCAACTGTCTATCCATGATGCTACAACTCTTGCTCATAATAAAATTTAATTTTCAACTCAAATTTACTCACATTTTGAAAAATTGAATTTTATTTTCAATTTTAATATTTTTCCTCCTACCTCCTCTCTCATTTATTGAAAAAAAAACACCAAATATGTATACAAATAAATATAGTTGAGGAAAATAAATTCGTTCATTAGCCATGCCCAAAAAACCATGTTTTCATCTGCACTCTATGTCCATCACATTTGTTTCAGAAGGTGGATAATTCATTTCATCATGACTCCTCTGGAACTGTGGTTGGTTTGAATGGATTCACATAGTTTTGATGATCATTTCTTTAATTCAGCTCAAATGAGTACATATTTATTAAGCACTTGCTATGTTCCAGGGACTATATGATAGAGACAAACATGAAATAGCCTCTTTTCTTAAGGAACTTACATTCTCCTGGAGTTGAATATAAAAAGTAAATACAAAGTAATTTCAGAACAGGGAAAGCAATAATAATAATTGGTAGGTTCAGAAAAGCATTTGCATGAGGAGTATATCTGAGTTCATTTAGAGACCAGGAAATTTGTTTTGAGATTTAGAAATTCTACACATTTATAAAACATAATGCTATGCCAATTGGTACACATTTCACTCCATCTATTGCAATATCCCGCTGTTGAGTCTACCTACCTCAAATTTTTCCCTATTCCAGTTCATCCTCCATTTAACCACAAAAGCAAAAGTGGCTTTTGTAAGGCATAGGGCCAACCATGTCACACCCTTACTCAGTAAACTCCAATGCTTACCAATTGCCTCTAGGATTGTAAACCTTAAAATTTCTTAGACTTATAAATGTTGGAAATTTCACCATTGGGAAATTTCATACTTGGAAAATTTCTTACTGATAGTCTATTGGAATGTGAACCCCATTGGCATGGGAGGTTCCTTCTCCTCCCTACTTAAGATTACTTTAGGACAGAAACCTTTTGCTGAACAATGGAAAGGGCTTTGACCTATGCTTAAGCATAGAACAGGAAGTTCTTTGAGTCATGATTGATTTTAGAATTGATACAATAGAGTTACTTGGAATGACAGAACCAGGTCTTGGAAAATACAATTTCCACCCTACTCAGTCCTAACAGGATTTAGGAAGGGCTGCAGCAAAGGATCAAGATTTAATTATTTGAGAATATGACCTTCAACAGACATGTGCAAAGCCACAGACCTCTGGGCGGTCCTGGGTTAAGCTAGAGCCACCATTGGCACAGGGAAGACATGGACAGTGATTGGTAGATGTGAGAACTGAGGGGAGGGAACTTGGATGGTTTCCTTAAAGATAGAGGGGTCTGAGGACTGAGGGGGTTTGGTTGGAGAGGTTTTTGGTCTGAGAGGTGGTGCTTTGAGAGTTGGCTCTGAAGGAAGCTGGAGGTAAAGGCCCCTGAGGCTGTTTCTCCATTTTGGTCATGTGAGTAATAGGGACTGATCTCCTTTCTTTGCCTCAGCTATCTAAGGGCTTGGGCCTTTTGGCCCAGCCTAAACAGAAGGGGTATTTAAGCCCTATTCCCTTCTCTCCCTTTTCTCTCTCCCTCTCTCTCTCTATCTCTAATTCCTTTCTTCCTCCTGTTTGTAATTAAACTCTATAAAAGGTTGACTGCTGACTTGAGTTTTCATTTAGGAATTACATAGCTGAATTCCTTGGCGACCTTAAATTAATATATATCAGTCTTTTAAAGTGATTTCCTTGTCACAGGATCAAATACAAAATCCTCTGTTTGATGTGCAATGCCCTTTACAATCTGGCTTCCTGGTCCCTTTCCAATCTTGTGCCATCTTATTCCCCAGACGTATACTTTTTGATCTAGTCACACTGGCCTCCTTATTATTCCCAGAGCAAGATAATCCACCTTTAGACTCAGGAATTCTCTCTGGCTCTCCTCAGTGCCTGGAATGTTCTTTCTCCTTATCTCCACTCAATATTTCCATTTTTAAAAAAGTTTCAACTATAATACCATCTTTTGAAGGAATTCTCCTAATCACTCCCAATCACTATGAATTATAGTGTTCTCCCTCTCTTATTTATTTTTTATTTATCCTCTATCCAGTCTCATTGTACAAATTTGTTTGGTTGTTGTCTCCCTGTTGGATTGTGGATTTCTTGAGGGCAAGGA
Source organism: Monodelphis domestica (assembly GCF_027887165.1). NCBI lineage: Eukaryota > Metazoa > Chordata > Mammalia > Didelphimorphia > Didelphidae > Monodelphis > Monodelphis domestica. The sequence goes on from NC_077228.1 coordinate 363,031,899, forward strand.
TTGACTTTTGTCTTTTTTTTTTTAATATCCTTGGTTCTTAGCAGAGTGCCTGGCAAATAGTAAAAATTTAGTGAATGATTATTGACTAACTCTTCTTAACTGTGATTCTGTGTCCAATGGTATAGAATTAAGATCTACAAGAAGATTATCTGATCTACTATTATGCCATAGATAACATGATGGAGAAACAATAATAATGTCTTAGCAATGAGAAGAGATTCATATCAATCATATTATATCTCTTAGGATGTGAAGTGATTCACTATAAGGGTAAGAAAAAAATTCTTTGGTGGTTTTAGAACATTGTTGTTCTGGGTAGTTATGTTCTGACTTTCACATAAGTTGCATAGGAGAAACCCTGCCTTGTACTCATGCCACTACTGGCCTTGAAATACCTCCTTCCTCTAGTTCTTTACTGATTCCTAGAATGCCACTATTAGAGATTAATTCTTTTAGCAACTATCTTTTATTAAAATAAAAAATCTTCTAGAAGGGGTAACATATGTAGTAACTTACATTTACATAGTTGGTTATATTTTGCTTTCAGGCTTATGAAATTCTTCACTCAAAGCATCACTGTCAGATTGGTCTTGTGGAAAAGAAGCTGCCCTTGTTAGCAAACCAAGTTCAAGAGTTTTGGAACTCATCCTTGCTGAGAGAGAAATCAAGTAAAGTCAAGAGGCATTTATTAAGCACCAGGTAATATGCTAAATTCTAATGGGGGAAGAAAATATTCAAATATTTAGCTATGAGTAGATACAGTTAGGATAAATTGGGGATAATCAAATGGCAGAAGGCACCAGTATTATAGTTTTAGAAAAGATTTCTTGTAGAAGAGGGAAGGAAGGAAACAAGCATGTAAGTACTTACAATGTACCAGGCAGTTTTCCAAGGTTTTTTTTTTTTTTAAGATAAGTGCTATTATTATTGCCTCTTTTTAGGGTTCAGGAAGCTGTGGTGAACAAAGATTAAGTGAATTATCCACAACCACACCATAAATTGTTTTTTTAACCCTTACCTTCCATCTTAGAGTCAATACTGTGCATTGGCTCCAAGGCAGAAGAGTGGTAAGGGCTAGGCAATGGAGGTCAAGTGACTTTCCCAGGGTCACACAGTGAGGAAATGTCTGAGACCAGATTTAAAACAAGGACTTCCTATCTCTAGGACTGACTCTCAATCCACTGAGCTACCCAGCTGCCCCCCCCCCTAAGTTTTTAAGACTAGATTCTTCCTGACTCCAGGTCCAGTGCTCTATACTCTGTCTCACTTAACTGACTGATATTTTAATTGGGACTTGACAGAAAATAGGGAAGCAAGGAGAAGGATGAAGAGGAAGATAATTCCAAATTTTGGGAATAGTCAATGAAAATGCCCAGATTTGGGAGATGAAGTAGCTAGATCAAGGAACACCAAGGTCAGTATTACTGGATTTCAAAGTTTATGGAACTGAGTAAAGTGTTAGAAGACTAGAAAGGTAGGAAAAGGTCAGGTTACAAAGGATTTTAAAAGTCAAACTGAGGATTTGATATTTGATCATGGAGGTATTAAGGAGCTGATGGAGTTTTTTTTAGATGGACCAATGATGTATTCAGACCTGTATTTTAGGAAGATCACTTTGATAGCTGAGTGGAAGATGGATTCTAGTTGGGAGATACTCTCTAGCAATTCCATGTTCATTTCCTTTTGGGTAGGAACCAAAGTAAGACTCAGTATAAAGGAGAAGAAAATTGTGCCAACTGTTTATGGGCTCTGATGAGTCCTTTGGTTTCTGTATTTTCTTCAAAGTGAAAAAAAAAGCCTGTTTCCTTTAATACCTGGCATCTGGGGATGTTTTAAGTCTCCTCAGTGTAGATATAGAAATAAGTTATCTCCTAATGTTTCTATTTGGGTGAAGGGTTATGAGACCAAGAGATGATTTGGGATACTACTGCCAAGATTGAATACAGTCATACCAGAGCCTGAGTAACTGATCCACACATATGGATTAGGAAACTGAGGCTCAGAGAAGTTAGGTACTTGACACCTTGCTGTGAATTGGCATGCCACTTTATCCCATGGACAGCTAATTCTATATTTCATCCAACCTGACTTTTTCCTGTTTTTATTCTCTGTAGTGCCATTTCTACTTCTTCATAAGCAAACCTGGGATTGAGATGTAAGGGTCTAAGTTTAGGGATTCTATTGTCCTGATTAGAGATAATGGTTTATTATAATGATTTTCACACACCTTTTCAGTTTCCTTCTTTTTGTAGTCTTCGTTCCATTTCCATTTCAGAATGCCTTTATAATACTTTATTGATTAACTGTCTTGACAAAAGGTTTTTCTTTAACCTGGTTTTTCTTTTCAATGCTTTTCTCTCATTTATGAAACTAAACTACTCCTAATTTTGTCAATCATTGTGGTTTTTTAAATAGATTTTACAAATTAGTCTGTATTTTATGGTAGCCCTATATTATCTTTGGTAATTATCTCACTGAAGTTTAGCAGGTTATTTAGGTGTTTGCAATAAAAGTGATTTTCAGACTCATTCTGTATCCTTTCTGTGATAATGAATTATATTAGCTTAACTTCTGACTAAAACAATTTTAGTTGTTTTTGGTATTTCGATGATCCATTTCCTATTTTTCCTTTTAGTTAGTTGTTGAAATAGTTCAGAATTATGTTTTTGCAATTATACACCATCATTTTCTCATTATTATTTTCTTTTCCTTTTTCAAGGAGTATCATTATTGTTTAGTCCTAACTTATTCTTAAATTATCTCTCCTCTACATGTTATCCAAGTCACTTGTTTCTAATATCAAGTAACTTATATTTCCTTCTATTTAAAAAAAAATCTCGGTTTTGTTCTGATATTTCTTGCTGTCTTGCAGAGTCACTGATTTCTGTTTCATCTAGGATAATTTTCAAAGAGCCTTTTTTCTTGGGTAAAGTCTGATACTTTCGTTTCTATTTCTTTCCTCAGAAGCTCTTATTTTATTTTATTCATTACTTCCTTATGGGTAGTCATGTAGTCCTCTGGAAAATACATTATTTTTTTTCCTTTGAGTTACTGCTTGTAGTTATAGATTTACTTACTCCTTTTGGGGATCTCTAAGTTTACTGTAATTCTTTTTTCTAAATGGAGTTTTCTTTGATTCACTGATCTGTTCAGCTTCAGTTCCTTGGTTGGGATTTCATGCAAGAGCAAGCTCTGCCTTCCCTGCTTTATTTGAGTAGTATAGTCTGTTCTTTTCAACCTTATCCTGCTTTCCTATGTTCCTGGGCTGATCTGCATCTCCTAGATTTTTTTTTTTTGGATTTTTAAGATTTGAAGCTGTTGTTTATCAGGGTGCTTCACAGAATCTCAGGATAGAGTCCTGGGAACTTTAGAGCCCTTGATCACCTGGGATGTCCAAACCTAATCACTGCCACTCTTATCACTCTTACAATAGTTTCCAAGATACCCAATTTGTGGTTTTCTAACCTTTTTAGCCTCCCTGAAATTTGGATCAGGGGAAGGGGAAGGCCTCTGCTCTTGCTGCCTTCAAACATAGAGCCTTCCAGAATATGTATGTTTCTGGTCCATCTCTGGTGGGACTAGGAGGCTGATGACTTATGTGTCTGTACCTGTGTTAGATTTATTAGAGGACCCCCTTTCCTATTTCCCATTGGCTTCTGGTTGGCTTTATGTTAAATTCTCTGTTAGAAGAAATTACTCTAGTTTTTTGTTGAAATTTTTTCATCATCATTCTTCTTTGGGCAAATTTCAGGCTTTGCTGGAAAACATAGCAGCTAGGAATACTAACCTCCCATTCAGGTAACCATCTTGGCCAGAAATTTTCTCATTCATTTATAACAAGAATATGAAGTTTGATAAGATTTATCCATTCCAGCAACATATCCACTTATTTATTGGTCATTAGATAGAGATCTCATATTTAGTGTACCAATAGTAAAATTAAAGTTCATTGGTATTCTAAAAACTGGATGATTCTGAGAACCCTCTAACCTCTGTAGTGAGGAAATTAGGATATTGATTAAGTATTGATTAAAATAAGATATTTGATAAAGAGATCTCTGAGGGTGCAGGCAAGGCAAAAGGCTGAGCATGAGACCAGAACTTAGAAGGAGGAACACAAAAAAGTTCTGTCAGTTGGTGAGATCTTCTCACTGGGTCACTGACTGAGTTGGGGTCTCCAACTGACTCACTCACTGGGCTTCAGTGGGTGAGCTGACTTTCTTTGGCTGCTGGTGGAGACAAGCATTTGTGACTTTACTTTTGACTGGTGGAAGGGAAGAGAGACCTTTGAATCCCATCTGAAAAGGGTTTCCACTTTCCTGATTAAGAAGAAGCTGACATCTGCTTTGCTGGATAACAGTTTTGGAGAAGGAGAAAGATTGAAGCTGTTTGTCTGATCTTTGGGCAATACCAGGGTGACTGAATTGTCAGTTAGCATCTGCCATCTTAGCTGACTGAATTTATATGTGGTTGGAGACTCTCTTTATCAAATTATGTTAATTAAATAAGGATTTATAAGTAGATTTATCATCAGATAGCATTTTTGTTATTTTATTTTTTTAGTAAATACTAGGCAGTTTTAGTGCAGCCAGAAGAAATGAAGGTTCTGTCCTGAGACAGATGATGAAAATGGATGGAAAGTTACTTCCCTGTTAGTTTAAGGCTTTCCTTATTTCCATATAATCAAACATAACTAACTAAATAAATAAATACATACCTTCAATACTGATCCAGGGAAGGAAAGCCATTCTTGGCTTTCCTTCAGAGAGGAGAGTTAAAAGATATTTTGTGAACACCAAAGTATCTTATCACATCATCCTCCCAACTCCAATTTATCAACATTATTTCTTCACCTCTTTCCCATCACTTTGGGACCATCTCTGCAGAAATAGAAGAGGGTCATATAGGATTGAGAGACAATTTCTCTTCTCTTCTTTTTTATGGATTCTCAAAGACATATATTATTTTGGAAGTATATACTTATAAATATATACACTCATATATTTTCACATATACATACACATGTGTGCTTGTGTATACATGTGAACACATGTATGTGTATAATCTTAGATGGAATTATAGTTCATGTCTTTCTTATTCTTTCACACACAGATTCATTTGTGGCACATATGTAGACACATACCTAGAAAGACATAAAATTCTATACAGGAACACACAGACATGAAAGCACAATTCACATCATCTTTATAGGGATTTAATCAAGGTTTACATGATTAGATGACTACATTGCCAGATGGCCAGGCTACTTATTGATGATGTGACTCCTTGTAGTTAACTCAGTTGACCCTTGGAAAGCTATTGGGTTCACCCACACCTCATGGTAACATATTGGAATAGAACTTTGGGGAGAAGACTATTTATTTGAACATTATTAAAAAAGTTTTATTAATGTCTTTATTTTTATACCAGTCATTTCCTGGTTTCAGTCCCCTAGCATGAAAACTTCCTTTGTACAAAACAAAAGCAATTAAGCAAAACTAATGAACAAAATGACATCTTATATCAGAGGCAACATTTCACTCCTGTGGTCTCTCACCATTTTCTGAGTGAAGGGAAGTGTGTTCTGTCATCTATGTTCTTTATGACCAAGATTGGATATTGTAATTAATATGAGTGTGGCTGCTTTTCGGTGTTGTTTCTGTTATATTATTAGAGACATTTTGTACCTGGATGTTCCAGTTTTGCATATTTTCTTTATGTTAGTCCACACAAATTTTCCTATTTTTCCCTGCCTCCCATTCATCATTTCTTATGGAAAAGTAAAAGTACATTATCAAGATACTGGGATTTAGAAATTATATTTGTGACTTGGGGGCCATAACAATTGTCTGGATGAGGAAATTCCTTTTGCCAGTGTAAGTTGATATCTTCTCTGTGACTTACAGTCTTAAAAATTAAATAAAGTAAAGATATGAAACACCCAGTCCTCTGGTTTCATTGCAGATCACAATAATCCCTAGTGCTGCCCAAATCTTATTAAAATGAAGTTGGGAGAAATTTAACAATATAAATAAAAGAACAATATAACATAAATAATACTAATATCTGATTTTCTAAGTCATTATGTGCTCACAGGGATCCTTATATAAGACTTAACAGCCCCAATTTTATTTGAGTTTGACACCACCAGTATAGAGAGCACTGAGAAAATAAATGACTTTTTCAGGGTCAGAGTCATTTATATGTCAGAAGTAGGATCAGAACCCAGTTCTTTTTGGCTTTAGGTTTGGCTCTGTATTAACATACCATGCTACTTCTCCATTATTATATTCAAATACCATAATTTGTTTTCAGCTGTTTTCCAATTAATTTACTCCCACTTCCTCCCTGAGTCTTTGGCTAACAAAAAAGTGTTATAGTAAGTGTTTTGATGTGCAGAGAAATATTTCTGTTATTGACTTTCTTGAGGCAAATGTCTATGCTATTCAACCAGTTGGAATAGGAGATAAAGTTCTGGACATAGTCAGCAAGACCTGGGTTTCAATTATTACCTGTATGATGTTGGGCAAGTATTTTTATTTACAGCTTTAGTTTTCTCATCTCTAAAATGGGAATAATAATATCATCTACCTATTCATTTGTTTTGAGGATCAAAGGAGCTAACCTGTGAAACATTTTTTAGACATTAAAGGGCTAGATATATACCAATTACTATTATAAGAAGGACAAAGAAAAGCTAGAGGATGTACATAGAAGGGCAATGAGAATAAGAAGACCTGAAGCCTTGCCATTTGAGCCCGTGTTGAAATAAATTATTTTATTTCACCTATAGCAGGGGTTGGAGAACTATGTCCTGCATGCCAAATTTGTCCTATGGTCCATTTTTGTATAGTCTATGAGCTAAGAATAGTTTTTACATTTTTTAAATTAAGGCATATTTAAAAATATAAAATCAATTATTAGGTCTTACAAAAACAGATTCCCAACTTGGCCCTCAAGTCCTAGTTTATTGATCCCTAGGCTAGGAAATCAGGATTTAGGGGAATGTGGCATAATGACTATCTTCACATATCTAAAGATATATCTGCTAAAAGATAGGTTATTTATTCTTGGTTGCAGAGAGCAGAATCAGAACCAATAGGTGAAAGTCTCAGGGAAACATTCAGATCAATATAAAGGAAATTTTTTGAATAATGAAACCTTCCCAAATAAAATGGATTGATTGCCTTGGGAAGTAGAAAATTCCTTATTACTTGGGGTCTTCAAACAAAGAGTGGTAGACAATTTATAGGAATGTTGTATGGAACATTTGTTCCATATTGCTGTTCCTAATGGTTACATCAGGGCACAGTTCTACCAACAGTGTATTAGTGTCCTGGTTTTATAACATCCTTTCCAACATTTATCATTTTCTTTTTTTGTCATTAATGGCAATGATATGAGGTGATATCTTACAGTTTTTAAAATTTGTATTTCTCTAATCAATAGTGATTTGGAATATTTCCTCATATGACCATAGTTTTGATTTCTTCTTCTGAACATTGCCTCTTCATTTCCTTTGACTATTAATCAACTGGAGAATACTTTGTATTCTTATAAATTTGACTCATTTCTCCATATATTTGGAAATGAGGTCTTTGTCAGAGACCCCCCTTGTAAATTTCCCCCCAAAGTTGTTTTCCTTTGTAATCTTGGTTGATTTTTTTTGTTTGTACAGAAACTTTAAAATTTTATGCAATCAAAATTTTCCATTTCATTTTTCATAATGCCATCTACGTCTTGTTTGTTCATAAATTCTTCCCTTATCCATAAGTCTGAAAGGTAAACTTTTCAATGTGCCCTCAATTTGGAAACCTATTCTATATATGGTTTCATCCTATATTTTGAGATCAAATAGTCATTCTGAGTGTATCCTGATATACGGTGTGAGAGGTTGTTTTCTACCTAGTGTTTACCATACTTGTAATGGTAGTGTTTACCATACTTCCTAGTAATTCTTTTCAAATAGTGAATTCTTTTCCCCAAAGCTTAGGTCTTTAGTTTTTTGAATACAAAGTTGCTATGGACATTAACTAACAAGTTCTGATTACCTACTCTGTTTCTTAGCCAGTACCAAATTGTTTTGATGATGACCACTTTATACTATAATTTGAGATCCGTTATAGCTAGGCTTCCTTCCTTCATATTTTTCATTAATTCTTTTTATATTCTTGACTTTTTGTTCTTCCAGATAAATTCTGTTATTATTTTCCTAGTATTATGAATAATTTTTGAGTAGTTTGGTGTGGCACTGAAAAGGTAAATAAATTTAGTAGGTAATGAAATAAAATAGTAAAATGTGAGGAAACTACTACTGATTAATAGAGAATGGTAAACTGAGGGGAAACTGCTGTTTTCTGGCTATGACTAGAGAGGGCTGCTACAGGAACCTGAACCTGAACCTGCTTATTGGTAATGGAGGTAGAAATGAGAAATGCTGAGGGATGCCACCACACAGAAATCTGGTACACAGGGACACTGCTCTGGGGTTCACTCTCAGGTTTGCCTATTGATCCCTACTGATTGCTGATGGATCAATCTATTTCCTAACCCCCTTCCTCCCTTCCTTCCTCCCTTAACCAACCTCTCCCTTTTGCCTTTCTCACCTCCCAAATCTTCTTGAAGCTTTTGCTTCTTCCCTCCCTCCAGAGTGAACTATGAAGATACTCCAGTTGCTTTCTGAATCAGGGATAACATTGGGATAACAGGATGGGAAACTGAGGTAAGAGGGATGAGGAATTTCCCTAATCTAAATGAGATAAAATTGAGGGTTTGGGGAAGTCACAAGTTTGACTCTTAGACAGTTAGGAAGATGGAGAACAGCAGCCCTTTCAAAATCTTCTTTCTTCTTCTTCACAAATTAGTCAGATCTCTCTGCTTAACCCCAGAAAGAAACAAAGTCCAAAGTCTCTCCCTTTCTCCTGGCCAGCTCAGCTCTCCTATAGACCACCAACTCAAAGCTTCTCCCCTGATCAGCTCCCACTGCTCAGAGCCAGAGAAACAGAGACCAAGTCCCAAAAGCCAAGTTTTTCTTCTCAGTGTCAACTTTAACTGCTCAGAGTCAGAGAAAACAACAACAACAAAAAAATCAAATCAGCCTCACAAAAGTCTTTCAGCCAGTTTCAAACCTCAGGGGAGAGAGGGTGTCAACTCCCAGTCAGAGACAAAGTCCAAAAACCCCTCCCCCCGTCAGCTCAAGCTACCACCAACTGGGGACATTCCATTGGAATCTTCTCTTGCATCTTGGTCCAAAAGTCCTGCAAAACCTCTCTCACGTCTCTATCACAATGGATTGTCATTTTTATTGGCTTGACCTTTCCATGAACAATTAACATTTCCCCAAATTTTTCGGTCTGACTTTATTTATGTGAAAAGTGTTTGGTAACTGTGTTCATATAGTTGCTGGGTTTGTTTTGTAAGTATACTTTTAGGTATTTTATATTGTCTATAGTTATTTGACTGCTGTTTGCTCATTTTCCTGCTCAAGGATTGGGAGATCTGCAAGGTGCTGGCCATTTTTGTCTTATTTTCTGGCTCATGGGGTTTTGTCCTGGGGATATCTTCATTGCCACTGCAGAGGCTTGAGAGTTCCCAGTGTTATGGAGTTCTGAACTTCACTTCCAGAGCCTGGGACTTCCCAGGGGTAGGCCTGTGGTGTTTTTTTTTTTGTTTTGTTTTGTTTTGTTTTTGGTATAGCCCGAGTCCTGGGATCCCGAAGTTGCCCAGGTCCTGGTTCTGTGTCTGGCTTGTGTGGTGGTGGTGGTGGTGGGGTTTGACCTGCAATTTTCCTTGTGCAATTTTGCCTCTAGTTTCTCCTTATACAGTAGAAACCCACTTTCTCTACCTACATTTCACATTGTGTATACTGGGAGAGCCCTTTTGCTCATCCTGCTTTGATTCCTGTCTTTTTGAGGCACTTTCTAAAGATTGATTTGGAGGGATATTCAGGAGAGTTTCAGGATTTTGCTGCTACTCAACTACCATCTTGGCTCTGGCCCCTACAGTTCTTTTAAATGGAATTTCCTTTTTTATCTCTGGCTGTTGAACTTTGTTCATAGTAAATAAAAATGCTGATGATTTTTGTGAATTTATTCTGTATCCTGCAACTTTGCTAAATTTTTAATTATTTCTATTAGTTTTTTGGTTGATTCTCTGGAGTTTTCTATGTATACCATCATATCATCTGCAAAGTGTGATATCTTTGTTTCCTCATTGTCTATTCCAATTCCTTCAATGTCTTTTTCTGTTCTTATTGCTAAAGCTAGCATTTCTACTATAATGTTAAATAGTAGTGGTGATAATTGGAAAAAAATTCTAATTTATTCCCATTACAGATAATGCTGCTTAATGGTTGAATTTGGATGTCCTTAATCACTTTAAGGAAAGCTCCTTCTATTCCAATATTTTCTAATGTTTTTATAAGGTATGGGTGTTGTATTTTGTCAAAAGCCTTTTCTGTATCTATTGAGATAATCATATGAGTTCTGTGGATTTTGTTATTGATGTGGACAATTATATTGATAGTTTTCCTAATATTGGATCATCCCTGCATTCCTGACATAAAACTTACCTGATCATGGTGTATGATCCTGATGATATAATGTTGTAATCTCCTTACTAATATTTTATTTAAAAAATTTGCCTTGGGGGCAGCTGGGTAGCTCAGTGGATTAAGAGCCAGTCCTAGAGACCAGAGGTCCTAGGTTCAAATCTGACCTCAGCCACTTCCCAGCTGTGTGACCCTGGGCAAGTCACTTGACCCCCATTGTCTAGCCCTTACCACTCTTCTGCCTTGGAGCCAATACACAGTATTGACTCCAAGATGGAAGGTAAGGGTTTTAATTAAAAAAAAATTTGCCTCAATATTCATTGGGGGGATTGGTTTGCAGTTTCTTTTTCTTTTTAGCTCTTCCTGATTTATGTATCAATATCATATTTGTGTCATAAAAGAAATTTGAAAGAATTCCTTCTTTTTCTCTTTTCCCAAATAGCCTATGTAATATTGCAATTAATTGTTCTTTGAATGTTTGGTAGAATTCACTTGTGAATCCCTCTGTCTCTGGAATCTTTTTCTTAGGGAATTCTTTGTTCAATTTCTTTTTCTATTATAGGGGTGTTAAGTATCCCATTTCTTCCTTTATTAATCTGGATAGTTTATATTTATCTTTTTCACTTAGGTTTTCATATTTATTGGCATATAGTGGGGCAAAAATAGCTTCCAATAATTGTTTTAATTTCTTTTTCATTGGTTTTTATTTCATCTTTTTAATTTCTGATAGTGACAATTTGTTTTTCTTCTTTCCTTTTTAAAAAATTGTTAACTAATGACATCTATTTAATTTTTCTTCATGAAGCAAGTTTGTCTTATTTATTGGTTCAGTGGTCTTACTTTAAATTTTATTTACCAATCCTTTGATTTTCAGGATTTATACTTTGGTCTTCAATTGGAGATTTTTAATGTTCTTTTTCTAGTTTTTTAAGTGGCATGCCCAATTTGTTGATCTGCTCTTTCTCTATTTCGTTGACATAAGCATTTATAGATATGAATTTCCTCCTAAGTACCACTTTGCATCTCATAAATTTTGTTATGTTGACTCCTTGTAGTAAACTTCTTTAATTAAATTATTTATTATTTATTTAATTTGTTCTTTGACCTATTATTCTTTAGAATAAGATTACTTAATTTCCAATAATTTTTTATCTTTCTTTTTGCTGCTTTTTGTTGAAGGAATTTGCAAACAATGAATTTTATATTTTTGTTTTTCTACATTTGGTTTGTAAGGTTTTTGTACTCTATTATATGGTCAATTTTTGCGAGAGTGTCATGTACTGTTAAGAAAGTTTTGATTTCTTTCTATTCCCATTTAGCTTTCTCCAGAGGTCTATCATAGCTAACTTTTCTAAAATTTTATTTATTTCATGGACTTTTTTTTTTTGCTTGGATTTATCTACTTCTAAGAGGGGGGTGGTTGAGTCCCCAACTAGCAATGTTTTGTTATTTCCTTTTGTAACTCATGTAACTTCTCCTTTATGAATCTGGGTGCTATGCCATTTGGTGCATATATGTTTAATTCTAATACTGTTTCATTGTATATGGTACCTTTTATCAAGATGTAATTTTTTTCCTCATCTCTTTTGATTTGATGGGTTTTTACTTTTGCTTTGTCTGAGATCATGATTGTTACTCCTGCTTTTTCACTGCTGCTGAAGCATAATTAATTCTGCTTCAGCCCTTTACTTTTACACTATGTATGTGTTCCTGTTTTAAATTTGTTTCTTATAGTCAGTGTATTGTCAATTTTGGGTTTTTAATTCACTCTATCATTTTCCATTTTATGGGTAAGTTCATCCCATTCACCTTCATAGTTATGATTTCTAATTGTGTGTTTGCCTCCATCTAATTTTTCCCATTTACCCTTTTCTCTTATTAGCCATTACCTGTTCAGAAATGCTTTGCTTCTGACCACTACCTCTCCCAATTCACCCTTCTTTTGGTCCATTCTCCACTTCTATTATTCACCTATTCCTTCTATTTCTCCATAGGATAAGATAGATGTCTATAGCTTGCTGAGTATGCGTGTTATTCTCACTCTGAGCTAATTCTGATGAGAGTAAAGTTCAAGCATTGCCATTCCCCCATATTTTCCACTGTACTGACTCTTAGGTACTTCTTTAGGTGAGATAATTTAAATCTTTGCTTTTCTCTTCTTTCTGTGTTCCTCTTTCCCATTCCTGGAATTATTTTTTTTTTAATATACATCCATCCTATTCATGTTACTGCCTTTTTATTGTTGTATACTCCTTTTCTTTTTGCCCTCCTAGCTATAAAGTTCTTAATTAACTATCTAAAGTACAAGATACTTTAAGTATCTTGAATAATTTAAGTATCTTATATGATCCACGTATTATATATGCATATATCTAATTATCAGCTTCTCAAGTATGAATGTAATCATTTAAAATGTATTGAAACCCATACATTTTCACTTTTCTATTTACCTTTTTATGCTTATCTTACATGTCAAATTTGCTCAGTGAATTTTCTTTTCAGCTCTGCTTTTTTCCCCTCAGGTATACCTGGAAATTCTCTATTTCATTTGACATAACTTTTTGCCTCTGGAGGCTTTTACATGCTCGGTTTTACTGGGTTTATGATTCTTGGTGGTAGGCATAGATCCTTTGACTTTCAGAATATCATATTCCATGCCTACAAGTTCTTTAATGTGGAATCTTCTAGGTCTTGTGTAATCCTGACTATAGCTACATGATAGCTCAATTATTTTCTTCTGGCTACTTACAGTACTTTTTCCTTGGTCTAGGAATTTTTGAATTTTTAATGCTTTATGGAGTAAGTAGCTTCCATTTGCTTAATTCTAGTTTTTAGGGAGTTGTTTTCTTTCCTTTCCTTTTTCTATTTAACCCTTTCTTGGCATTAATATGTTGCTTTCTTCAGTAGTTTTTTTTTTAATTTTGTTTGTTGCTCCTGTTCCACTTGACCCATTCTGGGATTATAGGGATTTTTTTTCTTATGTGATTTTTTGGCCTGTTCTAGTTTCCAAATTGTTGAATATCTCTACCATTTCTTTTATTCTTTTCTTTTTAATTCTTTTGAAATTCTTTCAAAAGAAGTTTTTGGGATCTGTCCTCCTTTCTCAGTTTTTCCTTTGAGGCTTCACATGTTTCCTTTTTGCCATTTTGTCTTCTAAGTTTACATTTTGATCTTTCCTGTTAGTAAATTTCTAAGATTAGGTTTTTTCTTTGTCTTCTTTTTCTAGATATTATATTTTCTCTCCTCATTACTTTATCCATTGTGGTCCTACTCTTTTCCTCAGGTAGAGGGAATATTGTTATAAGCTTGGAGTGTAGCCTTCTCTAATGCTTAGGATAGATTGGACTATCTTTGGGGCTCTCAATGTGCACTTCCAGGGAGTGAGCCAATTGGCTTCTTGTGGGGAGACTTACAGAAAATTTTCCTAGCTGGATTCCACTCCCCCTACTTTTTGTTTCCCTGTTGTCTTCTGTGTTGGACTGATCCCCACTCTGCCCTTTTGTTATTTCAAGCTATGTGGACTCTGGTAGGCATAGCATTAGACTGCTCCTTGACTTTGCATTCTTGCTGCCCTATTCTGTTTGTCAGCAAGTTGGCCTGCTCCTTGTTCTCCTGATTTGATTGCCTGAGGCTACACATAGGGGTATTTGTGTCTCTGAAACTTCCTTACTTCAGACCTCTGTAGGACTAGTCTTGGGCTGGGGATGTTTTGTTGAGTCAGGCTTCTTGGGAGCAAGTAGGGCTGTGCTATGTGCACTCTGCAAGCTCTTCTCCACGTATGCTCTGCAAGCTCCCTCCTAATGCAATGCTCACTAGTTTACTCTCCCTTCTAACTTCTGTGAGACATGTCCTTCTTGCTTTCCTTTATTTTAAAACACTTTATTTTCTATTTTTGTGTGTTTGAAGGATTTGAGTGAGCTGAGAATTCCTTACTTTGTCATCTTAGCCCCTAGCATTGAGCATTCATTGTTTAAGTAAGGATTTGACTTCTGAAGTCTGTTTTCAATCCTAGAACTCCGGGATTCTATGAAGAATAAATCACATAATTCTTCAATTCTATTAATGAGATTTAACCACACTTTTGTAGTCATATAATACATCTACAAATATTAACTGCTGATACATTAAAATGGCACTGATTTTTGTTTACTCATAATTATTGATGCATTAATTATTAAACTATTGCCACTATGCTTTGTGAGAATGATTTTTCTGGTCCTTTGTAAATAGCATAGTTGAGAACAATTCTTGACTATCTTCACAATAAAACATAATAAAATAGGTTTGTTTAGAGAGGGTAAGAATGGGGAGACAGAAATACAGAGGTAAGAGAGAATTTAAGGAAGGTGGGATAGTATGGAGTGCCACAGTGAGGATTTCTGGGAGGTGGAGGAGATGGTATGAAAGAGTGAGAGATGTCAAGAGGAAGAAGGATGCTAAAAGTCAAATTGGACACAGAAACTTGATCCTACTTCATAACTTTCCTAAGGGTCAGGAAGGCATTGTGGGATTGGGTGGGCTATAAGGAACAAGCAGGGTTTCTATTGACAGGGGAAATGGGTACTTTGGACAGAAATAAAAGCAAAGTTGTGGCTGTAGGAGGAAATAACATGATAGTGATGGAATTAGAGGCCATATAAAGAGAGAATTATTAGGAACCACCCCAATGAGAAAGTGTCCTACAATCCAAGCCCTCACAGCAGTCAGTGTGTCTACACTAGCACTAGTACATGTATGGGTCTGTAGCTACTACTAAGCTAAGAACTCTAGTCATGCAAATGAAGGGAGGGTTTCAGTATATATTATTCTGGTGCATATGAGAGCCAGTGTGGTACAGATTTATATATGGAAAGGACCTTGGATTCTGTACTGTGCAAACTGCTCATTATCTATTTTTAAGCCCTTACCTTCTATCTAAACCCTTACCAGATTGATACTAAAAAGTGGTCCCAAGGCAGAAGAGTGGTAAAGACTAGGCAATTGGGGTTAAGTGACTTGCCAAGGTCACACAGCTAAACCTTTCATTTCTGTAGAAAATGAAAATTAATCTAGAGAGCATAAATTGCTCAAGGTCACACAGGGAGTAAGTTTCAGATAGCTCACTTCAAACTTCAGACTTATAATACCAAGTTCAAAGTAGTTTCAATTGCACCATCTGCCTCTCTGAAAAAGATCTATATTTAGACTTGAAGGACCTGAGTTTGAGTAAAGCTCTGTCATTTACTGATTGCATGAATTAAAAAAAATATTTATCTAATTAGTTAATTTAGAATATTTTTCCATGGTTACATGATTCATGTTCTTTCCATCCCTTCCTCCCTCCCCCTCCTGGAGCTGACAAGCAATTCCACTGGGTTTTACACGTATCATTGTTCAAAAACTATTTCCATATTATTAATATTTGTAATAGAGTGATCAATTAAAGTCAACATCCCTAATCATATCCCCATTAAGACATGTGATCAAGCAAATGTTTTTCTTCTGTATTTCCATCTCCATAGTTCTTTCTCTGGATAAGGATAGCGTTCTTTTTCTTAAGTTCCTCTAGATTGTCCTGGATCATTGTATTGCCTCTAGTAGAGAAGTCCATTACATTCGACTGTACCACAATGTATGTACAATGTTTTGATTCTGCTCCTTTTACTCTCCATCAATTTTTAGAGGTCATTCCAGTTCATGTGGAATTTCTCTAGTTCATCATTCCTTTCAGCACAATAATATTCCATTGCCATCAGAAACCACAATTTGTTTAGCCATTCCCCAATGAAGGGCATCCCCTCATTTTCAGGCTTTTTGCAACCACAAAGAGCATGGCTATAAATATTTTTGTTCAAGTCTTTTTCCTTATTATCTCTTTGGGGTATAAACCCAGCAGTGGTATGACTGGGTCAAAGGGTAAGCACTCTTTTAAAGCCCTTTGGGCAGAGTTCCAAATTGCCATTCAGAATGATTGGACCAATTCACAACTCCACCAGCAATGCATTAGTGTCTCAATTTTGCCACAACCCCTCCAAAATTTATTACTTTCCTTTGTGGTCATATTGGCCAACCTACTGGTTTTGATTGCATTTCTCCAATTATGAGAGACTTAGAACACTTGGTTGCATGATCTTGAGTGAATTACAATTTCTATAAGACTCAGTTTCCTCATCTGAGAAATAGAAATGGTAGTTATCCCACTTATTTCACTGAGTTATGGTGAGGACAGTTTGTTAACCTTTATATAGTGTTACTTACTTCATGTCAGCTAAACACTTTAAAATCATTTAATCCTCACAACACTAGGAAATAGGTGCTAGTGTTTTCCCCATTTATAGAAAAGAGCACTGAGATAAATAGAAGTTAAGTGATTTTCCCAAGATCACACAGATTGTAAGTGTCAGAGGTCAGATTTCCTTAGCTCTTGCTGGCTTTGCTCAAGTCTGCTGCTCGATTTGGTCCACTGTGCTACTTAGTTGCCTATAGAATATTATAAAGCTTCAAGTTATTGTGTTTTGATCATTTTAGGGAGGTCGGGATATTTTTTTGACCTAATGTCTGCTCACAGATTTCCTGGGACAACTTAGTAGCCCAATGAAGAGGGAATATTTTCATTCTGAAACTTTGTGTTTCCTATGAAACCTCTGATATTCCTCTGTAGTATAACCATGTGTTTCTCCAAGACTGACAACTGGATAGAAAGTCTTTGAGTGAACCTGAGACTTCTCTGAGTTTCTCTAGCAGTTAAAGTAAGGGCCAGGTAAGCCTATATTAAGGGATGTTCCAAAAGTCTTGTAATTTTAAGCTTTAATAATGGCAGGTGCATAAAGACTACAAATTATTACTTTTGTAAAAAAAGTTAATTATTGATCTTTTAAAAATATTGATATATTTCTTATTAGAATTTAATTTAAACACATTCCATGCTATGTATCATTCTAGTTGATTCTTGAAATTTAACAACTTTTTTCAGGTATTGCTCAGTGACAGAAAGGACTGAATTTGTAATTGTGGTTTTATGATCATCCAATGAATGAAGTTTTGAATCACATTCAATAGTTTTGTGGTTATTCATAAGAAAAAAACATAATGGTGTGTTGAGGGAAATTCATTCCCTCCCCTTCCTGGGTTGCTGACCAGTTCATCAATATTCTTCACATGCTAGAGTCACATCCATTAATGTCAATAAAAGAGAGTGGGCAAAGCCCACCTGAGTCTTTGGCATGGAAACTGAGCTGGAGGAGAAGATGAGGGAAAGATTCTTGCAGGTTAGGTGACGTGGTCTGAAGTTAGACTAAGGAAAATACTTTAAATTTATGCTTCTCTACCTTTTCTATCTCAAGTGATTATTACTAAACCTTATGAAAAATAATAACAGGTAGATATATTAATTTTAAATATAACAATGGAGATTGATCAGGTAACTGAGAGGGGTCAATAAAGACAACCTCCTCTACTGAATCACAGGTCTGAGAAAGTATCATCCAGAAACTGTGACTCATTCAAAGTATGATGTCAAATGCATAATGTCTTGTCTTTGTTAAAAATTAAAATGTTAAAAATCCATTATTCAAAATTCATGATCAAATCGTCCTATGATGTTTTTATAAATTTGCAGCATTTATATTTCTGAAGTTATTAAAAGTTACAACTGAACTAAGATTTTTGGGACATGCTATAGTTCCACAGCACTATAAGTTTTTCCCTTTGTTTCTAGGGACAGCCAAACTCATGAGTGAAAATTGATATATCTCTGGGTTCTCCAATGAATACTGCCAAGCATTGGCCAAAGAATTTTGTATCATGCTTTTAGTGGAATCTCTTTTTGGTATGTTTGCCAAGTAAGTTTACTGTGAGAATCGTTGAGAGAAAATAGGAATTCACAAGACCATTTTAACAGTCAATTTCAAGTGTAACTGTGCTTTAAGAAATGACTTACAGTTTTGTTGGTTCAAAATTAGTGTTTGGGGACATAAAAAATCACATACAAATAGCTTTCTACTTTGTGTAAAAAGCTAAAATGATTTATCTTTTCACATTGGGATATAAGCCAATATTTTTCTTAATTATAAACATAAAATATGACTAGAATATATCCCTGAGCTACGATGCAAACAAACAAGGGCAATGAATTTGATAGTGATGGAAGTAAATAAAGTAAATGAGATTTTGGATATATGTATCTATGGCAGAGAAATAAGCAGGATGAATATAGTTCCAGGACTCATAACATAGTAAACATCCATGTTTGAAATTTGTTGTCTTTAGTTGTATTGTAGAAGGGAATAGTCACATAAGGAGTGTTTTAGGTGGCAATAATGAATATAATTTTTGCTAGTCAAAAATATAATCAACATGATAGGAAAAACATGCTGGTATAATGAGTTTTCTCCTGATACTTCTTTCCCATTTTAAAGAGAATTCTTGTTAACATGAGAGTGCTGAATTTCTATGTAAAGGAAAAGTTTGTTATAACTTTTCACCAAATTCATGTAGATGAAATCTAGATAACATGATTCCTACTTCTGCCTTTATCCAGTGTGAGTTCTGAAATGTTAAATGGCATTCTTAATTATAGATCAATAACATTCTCAAAGCTAATAGTATTTAGAGTGAAGGTGAGGTAGAGAGACAGCAAGAGGTGGATATTATCCTACATTCATTTTCCATACAACTGGGATGCTATTTCTGTGGCCACTCTATATAATGGAACAATGTCCACTTGGTTTCCAGACTACCTTAGGGCTTTAAAGGGATGCTAGGACTTCCCTCCTCCCCACAAAGACCATTATTCTCTCACCCCCAGTCCAACTGATTTGCCCTTTAAGAAACATTGGTACTGTAAATAAAAGTACTTGCAAATGTTTTCCAAAGGACAGTGATAAAGGTGCCTTTGTGGAAGCAGTTCATGGTAGAATCCAACATGGAAAGATGCATTAGTCAGGGACTATGACACTAGGAAATATTCACACTGAAGACTTTAGCTTGATATAATTTCTTTCTTGTGGAATATATGCTAGGCATATATGTATATACTTATTTTTCCTATTCTGTTCCAGGCAGGAGATGTCTTGTTGATTTCAGTTAGCTCATTAAGTTGAATCTAAGATGAAAGAATTTATATATACAAATATAAAACTCTGCATTTGGGTTAAAAATGAACTGGTGGGTGACAGTATGTCTAGGATGAAAAAGGGACTAAAAACCAAGCAACAGTTGGTTGTAGAAAATGAAGTTGTTGTGCCTACATAAAATGAGACTTAAGGGAGGAGGAAGTTTACATAATGGCATGCTTTCATGAGCTCCTAACAATGTGAGTAATCCTTAAAATTATAGATTTAGAACTGGAAAGAACCTTAGAGATCAAAAACTCTTACTCCCTCCTTTTATAGAGGAGAAAAACTGAAGTCCAGAATGGTTAAATTATGTCCACAATCATATAAGACATAAATGCCAGAGCTGAGCTTTGAACCTGGGCATCATCCTTCACCATCATTCCCACCACTAACTCTCCACTCCAAATTCAGATCTCGTCACCAGGCCATACTACATACACTACCTCTCAGCCTTCTAACATCATCTTCCATTTGTATAGAGCATGAGCCATTGATGGTTTCATATTTTCCTATAAATCCTCTGTAGTTGTCTATTTCATAAGCTCACTTAACATTTCACAGAAACTAGATGATCACATGGACAGTCCATTGCCTTGCTTTCTCCAGACCATTGTGCCATCTTTTTTTTTTTTCCTGGGCATGTATCTCTAATGACCCTCCACATTTTTTTTGTCACTTCTCATTTGTGATTTTTTTTATTAGTAAAGCACTGTAGCCCTTTCATATCCACCATGCACCTCGTCATTGCCCTTTTGATAGAGAGCTATCTTAAAGTATTTGAAGAGCTGTTATATGAATTAGACACTTTTTGTCTTACTTTCAAAGAGAAGAATTAGAATAGATGAATGGGAGATGCAAAGAGGAAGAATTAAGTTTCATGTAATGAAAAACTTCCCAATATTAGGTCTATGTGAAGGCTGAATGAACTATTTCAGAAGAGTACAAATTCATCAAAAGTCAAGTGGAACTTGTATGGCCTCTTGTTAGAGATGTTATTAAATGTTCCTGCTCAGAGATGGGTTCTATGTGACTGGAGAGATCCCTCCAACTCTGAAGTTCTGATTGATTGATCTGGGTGTGTTTTTTTTTTTCTCCTGATCTGTGTCCTGGTCATTCTTCTTCAGCCATTGAAGACTTCCATAGTTCTTCCTGGACAACCTAGGTAACACTGGGTTCCTCTCCCAATCTGACTAGTAGTTGCAGCTCTCCTAGAAATTCAACTGCTTTAATCATTAGATGACAGAAAAGGAATTTCCCCTCTTGGAGCTCCATCTTTCATTTTACAACTCAGATTTTCATGCATGTTAAAAATCAGTCATGGCTTTTGTTCCTTGTCACAATGAAATATATTCCTTCTAAAGACCAGCTTCTTCCCTGAGCTACAAGAGAACTAGCAACACTATTTGAAGATGGGGTAAACTGACTTCCATCTTGATGTCTTGCCTATATACTAGCATTAAAACTGAACATCCCTTTTGTTACTGGTCCATAGGTTGGCAAGATATTCTACTTGTTCTTAAATAACCTTGGACTCTTAGAAATGCTCTCATGAAAGCATTTCTTTATATATATATTATTTCTTTATATTTGTGGATCATGTTCAATTGGCAGTGTACATTCTGAGGAATAATGTTTTATTTGGAGTCAAAGGACATGGGTTCAGAACCTGGATCTGCCACTCATTAATTGTGGAACCTTGGAAAGGCATTTAATCTTTGGTTTTCTTATCAGTAAATTGAGGGAATTGGAGTCAGAGAGAATAAATGTCAGCATGTCAGCAAACAGTAAGCACCTACTATGTGCCTATATCCTGTGTAAAGTGCTGAGATTACAAAGGAAAGCACAAGATAGTCCTTGTTCTCCAGGAGCTCAGTCTAAAGGGTGAGACTATATGCAAACAGATCCACATAAAAAAGACGGAATAAATTGAGGATAATCTCAGAAGGAAGACAAAGAATGGCTTCTTGAAGAAGGTAGTATTTTAACTGTGATTTATGTAAAACCAGGAAAGTCAGGAGGCAGAGATAAGGAGAGAGAATTCTTGGAATGAGAGACAGCTAACAAAAATGCCCTCAGTAGGGAGACAGGAGTGTTGTTTGAGGAAGAGTAAGAAGGCCAAATGATTCTGGATCTCAGAGTACAAACATGGTAGTGCATAAGACATAAGACATCTATAAAGGTAGGAAGGGGCCATATTATTAAGAGCCTTGAATGCCAAACAGAAGATTTTTATATTTTATCTTTGGAGTAATAGGGAGCTACTAGAAAAGGGAGGTGACAAGAGTCAAATCTGGACTTTTGGAAGATCACTTTAACAACTGGAATGAAGAACAGGAAGAGACTAGAGTAAGAAAAAGCAGCCAAAAGGGTATTGAGGAAAAGAATATATTTTCAAAGAAAGTTGTTAGTCCAAGTTAGCTAAATACTTTGGGACTGCATTTTCATATATAAAGAAAAAGCATCTACCATTACAATGAGGGTCTGGAGTAATCTTGACTGTGATCATTCTCATAAGTACCATATTGCAAATTATTACCTATGCATTTTTATTATTGAATTATTAATGAATTATATATGTAACTTCAATATTTAGCTAGTTCTAGCAGATTAAAGGATTTAATATGATTTCTATCTAATAGAGATGAGTGACTATTATTAGGAAAGGAGATTTCTCTAGTTTATTAAATAAATAATATTTGATGAGCTGGAATGAGAGTTCCGAGGGAGCTAAGTTGAAGTTATATTAATAATGAAATATACAAGCATACTCCTGGATTGCCTTAGAATTTGAGATGATAAAATTAATTATGTGGCTAAATTAAGTAGCAGGCAGAGTGGTTGGTGACTTGTATAACCTTGTTACATTTAAGAAGACACCATACTAACTGTCTTATACTAGACCAAAAAGGCAGTTTAGCAATAAGATAATTAAAACTGCTTATTTTACAAATGAGAAAACTGACCTATGGAGAGAATAAAAGAATTGCAAAGGGCCATAAAAATAAGCCTATGATTAAGGTTTTTTTTCAGGTGTGATCAAATGAATCTCAGATATTAATGCATATGATCTAGTCATTTTTTTAACTTTGCTATTCAGAAAGGCATCTTTTTTCAAAGAATTAAATGAATTATATAACTATATTTTCAAGAGTAGAATAGAAATGTGAAATGCAATTAGGAGAGACATTTAAAGAGAGAACATTAAGGTATTATGTAGTTTCTAACTTCTGTAAGTTGTTCAGTATGACATGGCTCATCATTCTGGGCACTTTTTTCAATGGTAGAACTAAAATTTTCCCTTGTTTTTTATCTTATTCAATTCTTTTCCCGTTTCTCCTATGAATCCTTTAAAAAACCTTTTTGACTAAACTTCAGGTTAAAAATTTACTAATGTCAGAGGTTTTCCTGGGCTATGCTAAGATCTCTTATCTGTGGCATCCATTTTTTACCCTTCCATATTTGCTCTAATTGAGAGTTGCAGATAGTACAATGTCTTTCCTCTTTCAACTACTGGATTTGCTTTCTCCAAATAACTCATTTCATGTAAGCCTTCAGCTTACTCCCCACCCCCCACTTCTATTGGTCAATTATTTCTGTTTTAACAGGAAAAAGAGAGAAAATAATTGTGAACTTAAGCCTACCTAAACCCCCCAGTTTCAAATTAGGAACTTATTTTGATAGCTAATCTTTAAATTTGAATAATTTCCCAGTCTTCTTTCCAAGAAAATCCCTTGGTTTGTTTTCCTATTCAACCTCCTAACCCAAACCTATTTATATTTGTATATTTTTATGATACAGTTAGTTTCTGTACTGAAGAAGCAAGCCAGACCTCTATATGACCTTTGACATCTATTCTAACTCAAAAACTTTATGACACTAATTTCAAGGTTTCTTTTAAAACAGACTTTCTTCTCTCGAATTTGGTTTCTAAAAAGTGCTTGGGCCCATTTCCCCTTCTGTTAAACTTTCAAACATACTTTGAATAGGGTCAGAATATTGGACATATGGAATTGGAAGGAAGTAGTCCAGAAAACAGAGTTCTTCATCCCACCTCCTCCTCACCATCAAACATAGGATGAATATAAGGCACGGGGGAAGATGATGTGATTCAGAATAGGAGTTTGGATGTTTATATCTAAACAGGAGTTTACTCCTAAAGAGGAGTTCACACCACCTATTCAATTTGCCATAGTGGTGTAATTGATATCTGACTTCCTGGGTTTCCATTATATTGTCTCTTTTTTATTTAGTATTTTTTAATAATAGAATTTATTTCCAGGTAGCTCAGCCCTTCCCTCTCTATGCAATGGAAGGCATCATCTGGCTAAAAGCTCTCTCTCTCTCTCTCTCTCTCTCTCTCTCTCTCTCTCTCTCTCTCTCTCTCTCTCTCTCTCTTGTCTTTTGTGTTTCCATTTTCAGTACATTTTCTAGAGGTGAACATTTTATTCTCTTAATATTAAATCTGTATCTGTATTTAATATTCTCTTGGAATTATTTGTTTTGTTCTTCATTATCTTATCTAGTTCTTTCAAAGATTTTCAAAAAGACTATTATGCTCATTGTTTCTTATGGCACAGTAGTAGTGTCTCCATTTTCCACATCCCCTCCATATTTGTCAGTTTGCCCTTTTGTCATTTTAACCCATCTAATGGGTGTGAAATACCTCAGAATTGCTTTGGTTTGCATTTCTCTAATCAGTAGTTATTTAGCACATTTTTATGGGTTTGATTTCTTCATATGAGCACTAATTATTTATATCTTTTGCCCATTTATCAATTAGAGGATGATATTGTCTCGCAAATGTTGTGTTTTTCATCTTCTTTCTTTGTTGAAACTTGGCTAATGAAAACATTCCTAAGCCTTCTGGAGCATACTTGGCCAAATTACTTTTTCCCCACTTTGGCCATTACTTAAAGGTTTGGGGGAGAAGGAAGCTTCCTATTATTGTCATCTTAAGCTTCAATGGCTAGTGCATTCATCATTCTATCCTTTAATTGTAATGACCTATGACAAGCTTCTATTGATTATACATCTACTTCTCAAGTACAAATCTTTATTTCTAAGGAATCACCTCTTCCCTATGGAGGCAGTGCCCTTGAACATTAGCCTGTCTAGAAATGGAATGGAAATGCTTTTCCATTAGTTCAGTATCAATATATTGTGTTAATAATGACCATACCTAAAGCCTTAAATAGGATAAATTTGAAGCAAACTTCCTGAAATTATTATTGTAATTTAGAGATTTGTAATCTGATTTCCTTTTATTGCCTCTTGCTACACCTTTGCTAATGGATTACTTTTCTTCTTTTGACACTGGGGCAATTTCTATACTCAGCAATCTATAGATGATATAGCAAGTATCTGAGAAATTATCATTTCCTTTCATATTTTACTCTCCTAATAAAGGTGCAAGTCTTATAGAGTCCCATTAAAAAGAGAAGGAAATACTAAAGAACAAAATGGTATAGTACTTCTATCAAATCATAACCTAAGATTAAAAAAAAGAAACAAATTTTCCTTTATTATTGAAGTTTGTGGACAAGCAATTAAAAATATTCTGTCACTCTAATAATATGCTATTATATCTTTCTCCCCATGGGTGGGAATATTTCAGGCTTAAGAAATAGACTTCTAAATTCAGAGATCCAAAAATACTTCTAGAATGGATAGTCAAAAAAGCATTTTTAAGCATTCCCTCTTGAAACAATTTATGCTATGTAAAAGATGAACAAAGAACATTGGTACATCATTCAAACTCAGATATTTTAAAATTATCTAACATATATTGAGTATTTATCAGTCTAAGAAATATAGTGTTAGATTATTTCAAGTACCTTTTGAGCATGAATTCAGGGGAAAATCTATTTCTAGTAGATGATATTTTCTATTCACTCAGCCTCTTGGAATTGCTCAAGCTAGTTAATTAATATTTTTGCTAATTATGATAACCTTGTGATTCTATAGAATTAAAAGAAATGATGAAGATATATAACTTCAGACAAACAATAGAATTCAGGTACAAAGCTCTGAGTAAGGTCATTTAGCAGAGACTTAAATATAGCTCAAAAGAGTGACTCTTGTCAGCCCCAAGTCCTGTTTATGCAAGGTCTATAGAGAAGATTGCAGGGAAATAAATGTCTATATTAAGAAGCATATGTACACAATCATGACACTATAATATAGTGCACAGAGGGAATCCCAAAAGGCCTGGTAGTATGTGCTTCCTCTAAGACATACTGGATATGTGATTATGGTCAAGTCAACAACTCTCAATGCTGAAGACAACTTTGTAATTTATAAATTACATTTAGGTTGCCAATGTGTCTTCACTGAAGGAGTTTCCACATGAAACATTCCTCACACAATGGAAATCACAAGAATGGATTACAGAGTGGGTAGGTCACCTCAGTGGCCATCCAGTACAACCTATATGTGAAAGGAATCTTTTTTTGACACATTTGAAAGTCATTTGCTTCTTCCTGAAACCCTCCAAAGAGACCAAATCCAACCTCTATTAAGATAGCCAATTCCACATTTAGATAGCTATAATATGAAAGAAAATGTTTCCCATACACATTGGGATACATCTACTTGCTTGTTGCATTCTTCTAGTATTCTCACTATCTAATTCTTCTCTCTTCCATATTATATATAAACAAGTTACCTGACCAAAACCAAAGCTGACTAAAAGTAATTTATTCTTTCCTCCCCTCCATTTAACCTTATGAGTACTATGAATAATACCTTGATTAACTGCAACTCTCTAAGTCCTCTGAGGCATAGATTCAGAAACATAAGGAGGAGATGGAACCTTGTCTCCTCACCTGTTAAATATAGGAGATTGTAAACTGGACACCAAGAAGCAGGGGTTGAGAGAAAATAACCCAGAGGCACACCCTCTAAAATATAAAAGCACAAAGACTGTGGGAACAAATTAGTTTACTTTATTTCCATGGGAAGGTCTTGATGAGTCTAGAAGGCATGGCTTAGAATTAGAAAGTACAAATTGGGACTTCAAGAAAGCTATGCCATTTCATTCTGATCAAGGACTGATTTACTACATTTTCTGTATCATTAATGCATCCTTGAATTGCATTAAACCAAAGAAATATGTATGAATTTATCTCTATTACCATGCTAAAGGGTGAATTTAATTTTTCTAATTGTGTGAAAAATACCAAGGTGTTAATCATCTCACCCAAACTGGTGAAACTGGGTACTTGCTTCCCCCCATTTGGAATGCAATCATTTGGTGCTATCTCAATGCAAAGGGTATGACACAATTTTATTCATCATGAGATTAGGTCACACTTAAATTATCCAGACTCTCTGTGCCTGGAGTTCAGAGTAGCTGCCACCAGATGGTGTTCTGTACAATGGAATAAAGATGTCTTTAGGCAAGGCCATTGACATATAAGAAGGATACCATTTTTAAAAAAGTCAGTTTTCTGAATATCATTTGCTCTTTTTACATCACCTAAATTTCCTATTATCCTTCTTCCTCTCTGCTTCTAGTGAGCTACCTTTTATGACAACAACTTTGAAAAAAAAGAGAAAAAAATTAATTGAGAAAAACCTGACATCATATATAATGTTTGACACCTGTGGATGTCTACCACATTGTGTCCCCAACAGGTCAGTACAAGCACGAAGTTGTCTTCTCATATATGTTCTTTGGCACTATGTTAATTCTTTGTAATTTTATACCATTCCTTTAAAATTATTTTATATTTGTTTTTTTTCTGTTTATATTGTTCTAGTTGTGTACAAATTCTTAAAATTAGAATTAAAATAAACACTAAACTGATCAATTCTATGCTTTAATAAAATGATAAAATTGGAAAACAAAAACATGACATTTGACTAAATAGCAAAGCTCGCCTTGTAATCACTTTCCTTTATATTATCCTCATTTTCCTTGAATTACAAAACAAACAAAGCCCCAAACCTTTGGATTCTCTTGGAACTCAGGTACAAATTTATTCTGAAACTTCTTTCAAAGTCAAAGCCTGCATAAATATCTTTTGTGGGTTTCCTACCTCCTCTCTCCCTCCCTCCCGCCCTCCTCTCTCCCTCCCTCCTTCCCTCCTTCCTTCCCTCCCCCATCTCTGTCTCTCTCTGTCTCTCTGTCTCTCTCTCTGTCTCTCTGTCTCTCTCCTGCCCCCTCCTCTTCTCTCTGAATCTATCTCTGTTCTTTGTTTTTTCCTTTTCCCTGTCTCTTTGCCTTTCCCACCATCCTCTCTCTGTCTCTGTCCCCTCCTTCTTCTCCTCTTTTATCTTCTTTCTCTTTCCTCCATCTCATCATCTTATTAAAGTTGATCATCACTTTAAACTTTTTCTCAAATGGGGAGAGATCATCAATGAATAGCTGAACTTTTATTAAATTCTTAGGAAAGACCTCAAATTGTCTTTTCACTGCTGGGTATTAGAGAAATGTTGCAATGGTGAAATCAGTAGGTCTTGGCAAGAGATTGGTTAGAGAGGGTGAGTGATAGCAAGAGTCAAGGATGACTTCTAGATTGAGAGCCTGAGTGACTAGAGCCTGAGTGATGATGTTGCCCTCAAAAATAACAAGAATATAGGAGGGGATAGAATTTGGGGAAAATATGAGTTTGGTTTTAGATATTTTGAGTTTCAAATGCTTTGGGGGCATTTAATTTGAGACGTCTAGAAGTTGGTTAGGGATGTAATATTAGAAGTTAGCAAAGAAGCTGAAAATGGATAGGTAGATTTGGGAATCCTCAGCATAGAGATGGTCATTAAATCCCTGGGAAATAATGAGATCATCATTTGATGTGGCATAGAGGGAGAAGAGAAGAGGGCCTAGGACAGAACCGTGTGTGAACCCTATGGTTAGAGAGCATGGTTTGGAGAAGCATTCAGCAAACGATAACTAAGGAGTGATTAGAGAGGTAGGAGAACAAGAAATAAGTGAAATCTTGGAAATCTAGAGAGAAGTCAAAATCAAGGAGGACAGTAAGCAACAGTGTCAAAGGATACAGAGAGGTCAAGAGGAATGAGGAATTAGAAAAAGCCATTGGATTTGGAAATTAAAGGATCAGTGGTAATTTTGGAGAGAGAGATTGGAAGTCTGAATATAAGAGTGAGAGGTGGGAGAGTAGTAGCCACTTTTGCATATAGCATTCTCAAGGATTTTAGCTGCAAAAGGTTCAAGAGATGTAGTATGAGAGGTAGTGGGAAAAGGAGGATCAAGTGAATGTTTTTTGAAGACTGGGGATGTGTTGTTTGTAGGTAGCAGAAAAGGAGCCAGAATACAGAATACAGGGAGAGATTGAAAATAAATGAAAGCATGGAGATGATAGAGTCAATAATCTGTTGGAGGAGACAGGATGGAGTGAAACTCCTTTGTAAGGAGTAACACCAATTCATCATATGAGGTAGGGATGAAGGAGGAGATAGTGAGTGGAAGGAACCAAATGAGTGAAATAAGGAAGAAGAAGCTCAAGTCAAGGCAAGTGGCCTCAGTTTTTTTCAGGAAAATATGAGACAAGATTCTCAATTGAGAGGATGGGGGGAGGAGAATCAATGGGAGGTTTAAGAAAGGATAAAAAGGTTGGGAAGAGCCACTATGAAGAGAGGGTTAGTGAGTTGATGAGGTAGGTATAGTAGGGAGATTGCTTAGCAGCAATAGGGATCCCATTGAGCTTGGGTAATACAAATTTGTAGGAGACTCCAACAGAACCATTGTATGATTTTCTCCATCTTTGTCCAGCATACACACATAAGAGTGAGGATGGCAGATGATAGGAGCGATCCAAGAGAGAGCTTTGACAGGGTGCAATCAGCAAAAGGAAACCATTTCCTCTCTGTGTGTGGATGATTGTCCTGGCTGACCTTCTTCCTTGTTACTGACCTTCACTTGTCTGCTTACAGTCACAGAAAAAGCAGAGTCAAGACAATGTATGTATACTCTGGGAGCCTGAAATAAATGAAAAAGGTAGATTAGTAGACTAAAAGCATTTGCATTTGAAATTTTATTTTTATCAATACCTATCATACAAAGGTGCCGTTTTACTGATATGTTGAAAAATTAGAGTACTTAGGTGTTATATTTGGTGACTTTCAAAAAGTTCTTCATATTGAGTCTACTTATAAAAAAAACAACACATCCAACACTGAAAGAAAAGAACTCTTATTGCATGCTTTAGACTTCAAAAGCATCGAGCTCAAATCCCAACAGAGAGGACATTTTTATTAAAAATGTATCAGAACATTATTATCATGGTCAAGTGGATGACTAAACTTTCAACATTTATTTTCATCCCACATACTTTCTATTTAAGGCAAATATTTTTTTAAAATATTTAAAGAATATTTACAGTAGGAGAACTTCTGGTTGCTGTGCTCTCTCTATGCCTTTCCTTTTACATAATTCTAAATAGCAGATGGCAGAATTCAGAGGACAGGGAATTTAACTCATTCTTTTATCTCTTATTCATAGCTTCAAATTTAGAAAGTTAGACTGAAAGGAAAGGAGAAATATGATCAGTATAGCTTGTAGTATATTTTCTTTCTCCTTTTCTGCTTCCATATGAATAAATGTAGGCATATCTTTATGTGGTAGAAGTGCATTTTTATCTTATTTGGGGTTTTTATGCATGAGAAATATTTTGGATCTAGTTATTGGCACCCCATCAAACTCTCATAGGCTTTCAAAGCTGATTAGATTTCAGCAGATCTTTCCAAACCCTTAAAAAATCCTTAGACAAAGTAACAGTTTAACACTTTCACAATTTCCTTCTGGCTTTGTCAGTCAACAATTCTTGCTTCAGACCTAGGGTGGGCAAAGTGTTTTTTTTTGGCGGTGTTGGTGCTGGTGTGTGTGTGTTTTGAGTTGAAGGAGAAAGAGTTACAAAGCACAACCCTTATTATTTTCATGTTTATAAATTTAATTTATAATTTATATTTATATTTAAATAGGTTCATAACTGTATTTAATTATAAATTATAAACCATAAAATAAAAAGTATAAAGGGAAATTGAGGCCCCAAGACACCAAATGACTTACAATTACATAGATAATAACTGAACAGACAGACCTAAGATTTGAACCCAGGTACTTTGATTCTTAATCCTGTACTCTTTTCACTGCAGTCCACTGCCTCTCAAAAATAGAACTCCAAAATACACAATGCATCCTCATGATATCTTTTGGACCAAACCACTTCTGTGATTTTTTTCCCCTTTCAGTAGACCTGTGACTTCATCAATCTAAATAACTATTGGTGAGGAAAAATCTTTCCCACAATGCATATCAGCAAGTTACATATTATTTACAGTCTTTGAAAGTTGCCTGGATCACACAGAAGTGAATTGACTTGTCCATGATCACACAGGTAGTATGTGTTACAGCAGGAAGTGAACCAAGTTTGACTTAGTTCTAAGGCTGCTTACACTAAGAAAGGGGGGACCAAAAGTGTGTAGGGTCAGGACAGCAAACTTCAGAGCCATCAGGCAGTTGGAGCTATGTTCTTCAATGAATGTGTCAGAATAGTAGGCTCTATCTTACTCTTCTAAACTCTGATTTCCATGGGGGAATAGGAAGCTCAGGTGAGATATAGATAGTGCTGATAGTCTTGTTACAGCTCTATAAGTTTCTCTCATTCAAGTTACTAAATCACATTTTGAGAACACTGAGGCATACATGTAAGAGATAATATATTTTACACTGGTCCTACAGAATCAGTGGTACTGGTTCTTGTTTTTTCTGGGAAGTAAATTATATTAAATACGATTTAATGAATTTATTATTTATTCTGATGAAGCCAAGAAGTCTGTGGCTGGGATGAAACAAATGAAGCATTCTGTGGTTCAAGAAAAATGTAGGCAAGTTTCTATGCCTTAGAAGAAGCTGGGTATAGTGGATAGTGTTGAAGGTGTGACCCTAAAGACCAAGGTTCAAATCTCACATCAGGTACTTTCTAGCTCAATGATCCCTGGGTCCAGCATTTTATATCTTTAAACCTCAGTGCACTCATCTATAAAATGGTGATAATAATAAGCCTACTTCACAGAGTTATTGTGAGATAATGTATATATATATTAATCATTCTGTACATATTAAAATACCATGGGAATGTCAGCTGTTGTTATTAGAAGGAAGCAGAGAAGGCTTTGGTATTAAATGGGTAAACTTGGAATCAGTTAGTGATTTTGGGGAAGAGAACCAGTGCTTTATGAGGGAAGAAGGGTTAGGAAGTATTCTAATGCATTTTTGGAGAAAAGATGTTGTCACAGGTTCAATACTCAAGGAAACATCCTCATGGCTGCTTTTTCAGGTCCAGGTCCATTATATATGTATACATCCATATATATTATATATTTTTTCATATATATCAGAGAAAGAGAGACAGACAGAGAGAGGGAGAGAGGGAGAGAGAGAGCGAGAGAAAGAGACAGATAGAGAGACAGAGAGAGACAGAGATAGAGAGAGAGAGAGAGGAGAGACAGACACACAGACAGACACACAGACAGACACACAGAGAGAGAGTTTTAAATTTGTAATCCAGGTAACTTGAAAGGGAGTAAGTGTACCTAGCAGAGTACCTGACACATATTTGTTGATTGAGTGGTTGTGGTGCAGTTGGGATTGGACTCTATCTTGTAGTGATAGTGGGGCTTAGAAACTTAGAAGCTTAGATAGGATCCTTCTACCTTTAGGGCTAAAACTGTCCAAAGGCAGTAAGCTTAGCCATCAAGGAGGACATGGAGGGCAGGATCTATGATGCACTGAACTGGAGTGTGATGTAAAAAGTCAGCATCCTATCATAGATAGGTCCTTGGGTGATAACAGTACAAGGCAGGTCTAGATAGGCCAAGATTGAGACAAGAAGTGAGCTGGCCATGGTTCAGTCAGTTAAACTAGATGCCATAAAGTCTTATTCTGGTGTCCCATTGTGGTATGGAGGTGTCTCTGGGCTCTTGGAGGCAATGCCGGGTACTATTGTGCTGAAAGGGTTAAATTATGGTGTCAAGACAAGATTTTTATCTGCTTTCTGAAGCCAAGTTTGCCTCAGTATGGAGAAACTCATTTCGAATAGACTGCCCATTGTGTCATTGACCCTTTGACCGCAATAACACAGGAAACTAATAAACAAATAGACTAATGTAAACTTAAAAATTAATATACAACATCTCCAAGTATTATATTTAATAGGATTTATTAATAATAATTTGAATGAAAGGAAAATAAAAAAAAAACTAAAGAGGGAGCTAACCCAGCCACAGTCATGAGAGAAGAGAGAGAAAAGGCAAGAGTTACAGCCAACTTATAAACAAAACGTGAGGATGCAATGTGGGGGTGAAAGAAAAAGGAATTTTGCGATGAGGAAAAAGAATTCTGGAAGATGGAATCTTCAGGGTACAACATTCTAATTACACACTCTCAGGCCAGGCCCTTTTCTTCTTTTGTAATGCAGGTGGGGGAGTGGTAGAAAAGAGTGAAGAGGGCTCTTAGAAGCATGAAGTTTTCAAAGTATATAATGTTAGCTATTGGTACTCTAAATTTTGAGATGAGCAGATATACTACTAGATGATTTGAATCATATTGAAGTTCCTAGGGCAGGAATTGTTTTATGTTTTGATTTTGTATCCTTCTTGCCTGGGAAAGTGCCTTGTACATAGTAATCATTTAAAAATGCTTGTCAAATTGGGTTGAATTTTTACTGAAACCATAAAATAAAGAGCATAAAAAGCATTATCAAAGAAGTATGTAATTGGAGAGGGAGAAGGGCTGTCTCATAAAAAGAGTGAGGGATAACTGCATGTTGTTCTAACTCCTCAAGCTGTGACAATTATTGCCAGACAAGGATGTATAAATGGAAAGAACTTGGATCAAGAGACAGATGAAGTAGAAACTTCCTTGTGCCTTGTTGAGGACAGAGAAGCCTGCCAAAGCTGATCCCACTTAAGGGGCATATCCACTCACATGGGGAAAGCCTAAGTCTAAAAAGTCCCCTTATCTTAACTAATACTCAAGCAGTGAAGGTCCCAAGGGAACTAAAAGGGGCCCAAAGTTCATTAGGGGTTAGATATCTCGTAACCAAGCTGGACCATTCCTGGACCTGGGATCCAGAATACAAAGCAAATGAGTGTGATAATAAAAGGCTGACCCAGGCACCAGAGAAATTCTAGGACTCTTCAGCTAGTCACGAAACTAGATGATGCCCCAAAGGTAATAAATGTGCACACTGTGGTACACTGAAGATACTTTGTATATAACCCTAAAATGGTATCATATTTTACATGTGGCACCTGTGTTTGATCTACTACTCCATGCAACTTTGTTGTGTGATTCTTACTATTATGTACCTATATATCGCTTCTGTATCTGAAGTGGCATACTTGCAGTCCTACATATGTGAATTAAGGTTTATTGAACATTTATGGGCAAATTATGCCCAATGGCTTAATTATGACTTGCAACATTTGCAAAATTTTATTGAGAGGAGAGCATAAAGGCACCAACCTAGTTATAGGTGCAAGAATGCATAGCAAAGATAGCCAATGGGATAGGAAAAGAATCAATTCACTCCAACTCAGATATTGGGTGATGCTGGGGAATTTCTCTCCAAGGTCCATCAAGTGTGTAGTTAGAAAAAGACTGACTCAAAGTAGCTAGGCAGTGCACTGAGTAAAAGGCTGGATTTGGATATAGGAATGCCCGAGTTCAAATCTGACCTCAGACTCTTACTAGCTATGTGATCCTGGGCAAGTCATTTAACCTTTGTTTGCTTCAGTTTTCTCAACTGTAAAATGAGAATAATAACAGTACTTCCCTCTGTGGGTTATTGGGAGGATGAAATGAGATATTATTTGTAAAACATTTGGAAAATAGTACCTACTTGCTTCCCTTCTTGAGGACTTGTTTCTTTTTTTCTGTTCTAAGGAGTGAAACTTTGAGCCTAACAAAAGAATTGTACAATCTTTTTTAGGCATTTTTTGAGTGGCTGTTACAAGGGCAATAACACTATTTTTGAGGTAAAAGAAACCCCAGCAGCTGATATAATTCTAATAGATAGCATCACATCAGTAAAGAAGACTCAACAGAAGACAGCAGCAATTGTACAGAGAAAAAAATCAGCAACAGCTTTGAAGGCAGAAAAGAATGGTAGCTATAGCAGTGGTACTAAGAAGAGGTATCAAATTCAAATAGAAATGGAGGCCACTAAACCCCCAGATTAGGATGAGGAAACCAATGGGCCACATATTGATTTAGTTTTAAAACAATATTATTGAAATTTTATTGTATTTTTATTTATTTTGTTAAATATTTCCAAATTTATATTTTAATCTTGATTAGCTGACTTCAAGAGTGGGCCTGCTTGTTTGACACCTCTGAGCATCAGTGAAGTACAAATCGGAGGACAAATTAAGGCCAGGTATGTGGTACTGTGTATAGAGTACTTCAATCAAGAAGACATCTTCCTGAGTTCAAATCTGACCTCAGATCATGTGACCCTGGGCAAGTCATTTAACCCAGTTTGCCTCAGTTTCCTCATCTGAAAAATGAACTGAAGAAGGAAGTGGCAAACCACTCCAGTATCTTTTTCAAGAAAATCCCAAATGAGGTCACAAAGAGTCAGACACGACTGAGCATGAACAGAGTATGGATGGGCTTGAACCTACACATATGCACATTTAGCTAAAGTGGGATGATGAGGGAACAGTGAACAATGGGGCTGCTGACAATAGCTTTATGATTTTGGAAGGGTGCCATTGTCAGTTCTGTGCAGTAGCCAGTTCCAAAGCTTTCTGGACAGGGTCTTGCTGACTATTGAGGGTAGCAAGATAGATGCCACAGTAATTGCTATGATTAGGATCTCTGTCTTTCTTCTTGAGGATCTTGAAATAAATGGTTGTAGAAACTCACACACATGCCCTAAATAGTTATTCAATAAGCTTTCAATTATCCACACACTGGCTAAATGTAACTTTGAGTGACTGTCCTAACTTTTCTGGACCTCAGTCTCTTCATTTTTAAAGTTTTGTAATTCTACTCATGGAGAACAGGGAAAATTTTGCAAGTCAATGAAATCTGCAGTTAATACAAAAGCTTCAGGTATAGTATGATAACAGTTTCTTTCTAAGTAAAATGACAGAATGATGTGGAATAATTGTGCAGGCTGAGTCCCAAAGCTTATGTGTATGGGACTTTCTCTTTACTGATAGAGATCAAGGTGTAAGCGGTGAGGTGGAGATGATGTGAGGGGAGAGAGGATAGCTTCAGCCTCCTTGATCTCTGCAGATTCTTCAAACTCTTTAAGTTTCAGATGCTTTACAGTTATTGCATTTAATACTCACATTATCCTTGGGAGGTTGGTGCCATTATTACCCCCATTTTACAGATGAGCAAGTTGATGTAAACAGAGGACAAATGACTTGCTCAGGGTTACATACCTCTTTCTGAGGTCAAATTTTAACTCTGGCCTTCCTGACTCCATGTCATACCACTATCCCCTGTAGTAACTAGCTGCCTAAATAAAAGTAAAATATCATTGAAAGTTAACATCTACACTACAAGCTTAAATGCATATTTTTTTTAAAAATATTATTTTATTTGGTCGTTTTCATACATTATTCACTGGAAACAAAGATCGTTTTCTTTTCCTCCCTTCCCCTTCCCCCCCCCCCCCCCCCCGCCTTTCCCTCTCCCATAGCCGACGCATGATTCCACTGGTTATCACATGTGTTCTTGACTCGAACCCATTTCCCTGTTGTTGGAGTTTGCATTATAGTGTTCATTTAGAGTCTCTCCTCAGTCTTATCTCCTCCAACCCTGTAGTCAAGCAGCTGCTTTTCAGCGGTGTTTTTACTCCCACAGTTTATCCTCTGCTTGTGGGTAGTATTTTTTTTTTAGATCCCTGCAGATTGTTCAGGGAAATTGCATTGATACTAATGGAGAAGTCCATCACCTTCGATTGTAACACAATGTATCAGTCTCTGTGTATAATGTTTTCCTGGTTCTGCTCCTTTCGCTCTGCATCACTTCCTGGAGGTTGTTCCAGTTCACATGGAATTCCTCCACTTTATTATTCCTTTGAGCACAATAGTATTCCATCACCAACATATACCACAATTTGTTCAGCCATTCCCCAATTGAAGGGCATCCCCTCATTTTCCAATTTTTGGCCACCACAAAGAGCGCAGCTATGAATATTTTTGTACAAGTCTTTTTGTCCATTATCTCTTTGGGGTACAAGCCCAGCAGTGCTATGGCTGGATCAAAGGGCAGACAGTCTTTTATCGCCCTTTGGACATAGTTCCAAATTGCCCTCCAGAATGGTTGGATCAATTCACAACTCCACCAGCAATGAATTAATGTCCCCACTTTGCCACATCCCCTCCAGCATTCATTACTTTGCATAGCTGTCATGTTAGCCAATCTGCTAGGTGTGAGATGATACCTCAGAGTTGTTTTGATTTGCATCTCTCTGATTATAAGAGATGTAGAGCACTTTTTCATGTGCTTATTAATAGTTTTGATTTCTTTGGCTGAGAATTGCCTGTTCATGTCCCTTGCCCATTTGTCAATTGGAGAATGGCTTGATTTTTTGTACAATTGATTTAGTTCTTTATAAATTTGAGTAATTAAACCTTTGTCAGAGGTTTTTATGAAGATTGTTTCCCAATTTGTTGCTACCCTTCTGATTTTGGTTACATTGGTTTTGTTTGTACAAAAACTTTTTAATTTGATGTAATCCAGATTATTTATTTTGCATTTTGTAACTCTTTCTAATTCTTGCTTGGTTTTGAAGTATTTCCCTTCCCAAAGGTCTGACATGTATACTATTCTGTGTTCACCTAATTTTCTTATAGTTTCCTTCTTTATGTTCAAGTCATTCACCCATTTTGAATTTATCTTGGTGTAGGGTGTGAGGTGTTGATCTAAGCCTAATCTTTCCCACACTGTCCTCCAATTTTCCCAGCAGTTTTTATGAAATAGTGGATTTTTGTCCCAAAAGCTGGGATCTTTGGGTTTGTCATATACTGTCTTGCTGAGGTTGCTTGCCCCCAGTCTATTCCACTGATCCTCCTTTCTGTCTCTTAGCCAGTACCAAATTGTTTTGATGACCGCTGCTTTGTAATATAGTCTGAGATCTGGGACTGCAAGACCCCCTTCCTTTGTATTTTTTTTTCATTAATTCCCTGGATATCCTTGATCTTTTGTTCTTCCAAATGAACTTTGTTATGTTTTTTTCTAAATCAGTAAAAAAATTTTTTGGAAGTTCCATGGGTATGGCACTAAATAGATAGATGAGTTTGGGTAGGATGGTCATTTTTATTATATTGGCTCGTCCTACCCATGAGCAGTTAATGTTCTTCCAATTGTTCAAGTCTAGTTTTAGTTGTGTGGAAAGTGTTTTGTAGTTGTGTTCATATAGATCCTGTGTTTGTCTCGGGAGATAGATTCCTAAGTATTTTATTTTGTCTTGGGTAATTTTGAATGGGATTTCTCTTTCTAGTTCTTGCTGCTGAGCTGTGTTGGAATTATATAGAAATGCTGATGACTTATGTGGGTTTATTTTGTATCCTGCAACTTTGCTAAAGTTGTTGATTATTTCAATTAGCTTTTTGGTTGAGTCTCTAGGATTCTTTAAGTAGACCATCATGTCATCTGCAAAGAGCGATAATTTGGTCTCCTCCTTGCCTATTTTGATGCCTTCAATTTCTTTTTCTTCTCTAATTGCTACTGCTAGTGTTTCTAATACAATGTCAAATAATAGAGGTGATAATGGGCATCCTTGTTTCACTCCTGATCTTAATGGGAATGGATTTAGTTTATCCCCATTGCAGATGATATTAGCTGATGGTTTTAGATATATACTGTTTATTATTTTTAGGAATGACCCTTCTATTCCTATGCTTTCTAATGTTTTTAGTAGGAATGGGTGTTGTATTTTATCAAATGCTTTTTCTGCATCTATTGAGATAATCATGTGGTTCTTGTTGGTTTGCTTGTTGATGTGGTCAATTATGTGGATAGTTTTCCTAATGTTGAACCAGCCCTGCATCCCTGGTATAAATCCTACTTGATCATGGTGGATGACCCTTCTAATCACTTGCTGGAGTCTTTTTGCTAGTATCCTATTTAAGATTTTTGCATCTATATTCATTAGGGAGATTGGTCTATAGTTTTCTTTCTCTGTTTTTGGCCTGCCTGGTTTTGGAATCAGTACCATGCTTGTGTCATAAAAGGAGTTTGGTAGGACTCCCTCTTTGCTTATTATGTCAAATAGTTTGTATAGTATTGGGATTAACTGTTCTCTGAATGTTTGATAGAATTCGCTGGTGAATCCATCAGGCCCTGGGGATTTTTTCTTAGGAAGTTCTGTGATGGCCTGTTGGATTTCTTTTTCTGATATGGGATTATTTAAGAAAACTATTTCTTCTTCTGTTAGTCTAGGCAATTTATATTTTTGTAAATATTCATCCATATCACCTAGGTTGGTATATTTTAAATGCATATTTTACCATAATGCCTAAATGCTTAATAAATTACTTAAATGCAAGTACACTGTCACATAAGAATAGTTCAGATAACTGTTTTTTTAAACCCTTACTTTCTATCTTAGACTCAATACTATCTATTGGAACAATAAAGGCTAGGCAAGTTAAGTGACTTGCTCAGGTCATATTTACATGGAAGCATCTGATGCCAGATGTGAACCCAGGAACTCTAATCTCTAGACCTGGCTCTTCATCCACTGAGCAGCCTAAGTTCTCCCCATGTAACTTTTCTTAAATGCATTTTACCTTTTAGCATTTTTCATTTCATTTCCCTCAGCTGATATAATTTTGATGAATATTCTTGATTATTTTTGGAAAATATATGTGGAATCATTTATAAGAATAGTGCATTCAATACTGGAAGTCCTGGGATATATGTCTAGGATCAAGGCTACTTTCTTTCATTCATCTACCACTTGTCACCCATCTTTGCCAAGTAGTAAGTGAAAATGGAACCTGTCATTTCCGTATCCACATTTGCTTCAGAGCCTGAAGGCAGCCCATTGCAGTTCTGCTATCTTAGGCCTTTGGGCTTCCCACTGCCCTTTGTAGTTATGCTCTATCTACACTTGACATTCAGATTTGTTTGTCAGATTTTGTCTTTCCTGTCATACTAGAAATCTGAATTAAATTAAAAGGCTCCTCATTCATTCGAGTTGTCTGTCTTCTCAAACATAAGCATAAAGTCTTGTATCTTCTCAATTATATGGGTATATAGCGTCGGTAAACTGACCAGCAAAAATAATCTGAAATGTGTATATTGGATTTAGCCAGTTGAATTTAATTCAACAACAATTTATTAAGCACTTAGTGTGTACTAAGCACCATAATGAGTTTTGGGAATACGTAGACAAAAATTGATCAATTCCTTTCCTCAAGTAGCTACATTAGGGGTGGAGGATGATGAGAAATCAGGTATGCAGATAAATAAAAATATAATATATACAAAAAATGGGGGAAATGATAACAATTTAGAGTGGGAAATCCCTTTGGCTGAACTTCAATTGGAGCTCAGGATTTCAAAAAGCAGAAGTGAGGGTTGAGAGAATTCTTAGGCAAAGACCTGGAGGCAGGAGGAGGTTATTACCTTTTGCCGATCTATACATTCAAGGTGGCTGTGTAGGAGCTGAATCTGCAAGTGCTTTGTTGTACTCTTTATAGAAGAATTTTGATCTCAAGCTCATAAGTACAACAGAAATAACTTGGCCAATTGGATTATCAAACATGTGGCCACTGAAGTTTCTTTTTTTTCTTTAATGATGCATTAGATTCATTCAGATCATTGAAATGACTCAAAGGTGGGTTGACTGCCATTGTTTCTTCCCTCAGTATTTTAAGAAAGTATAGTCATTATGAACTCTTGAGAAGCCCTTAATTGCCTTGTAACTTCTGAGATGATTGGTGAAGTCTGTTTGGATTTTGAAGGAACTACAACCTACCAGTGTCTAAATGTCATGTCCACTGGGGAAGATTTTAAAGATGATTTTTTTTTCCCTTCTCCGCTTCTTGAAGTTAGTTTCTTATCATTAGCCAGAGTGCTTCAAAGAAGTCAAAACTTTAAATATCCTAAGGGATTGTTTTAGTTAGTAAGATCTGTTCTTATTAAATTCCTCTTCAGGAATTTTTTAGGGTGTACATCATTGACTGGAAACACTCGGGTGGTTTGAGGAATGCCAGCCTTTAGTGGATCAGCAGTGTTTTTTACAGCTTTAGACAAGGGCCCTGACTACAAATATATTTCTAGTTAATTTCTTACATATTGATCAATGAAAATAGTAATTTTATTAAATTAATGACAGAAAACAGGCATAGTTTAAGGTTCAATGGCAAACACCACAGTGTGTTGGATAGCTTAATATACCTCGGTGGAC
Organism: Monodelphis domestica; assembly: GCF_027887165.1. Classification (NCBI taxonomy): domain Eukaryota; kingdom Metazoa; phylum Chordata; class Mammalia; order Didelphimorphia; family Didelphidae; genus Monodelphis; species Monodelphis domestica. The sequence continues at coordinate 363,072,944 of NC_077228.1, forward strand.
TAATATAGCACTTCTAAATAAATTACCAATGACATTAGAGCTATGGTAATTTCAGTGGATTTGCAGCTCAAAATATCTGAGAGGTATCCCTAAACAATACTGCTTCCAAATCCCTGCAAGGATTCTAAACTTGTCTTGGTTTTCTTAACCCTAGGAGGAATTTGTTAGTTGATACTTTATTTTGTTATTTGACTCAATACTCAATGAAGCTTAATTTATTCAGTGCAATTTGATTCAGGATGGAATCAGAATGAACTCTTGAGAGATGAGCCTCCTGAAGAATCACTTTCTCCTCAGTAATTGGTGGCCATTCTTTCCTTTGCCTTCTTATTCTCCAATATATTTTTCTTGACTCCTGGCCAAGGGAGAGCCTGAAAGAGTCATTGGTTCAGTGAAGGCAAGTTCTATTGTTTTCTCATGTTTTTTTTTTTTAAAGGTGTATTTATGACTTCTATTTTTATCCTACAGTCATTTACCTTCCCTTTTCTCCAAACTGAAACCTTATTGTAATGAAGAAAGACAACCAAACAAGAGGCCCTATATTGAATCTGACAGTATATACATATTGCCTTCTATGTAGTATTCTAAAACTTCACATGAGGAAGAAGCTATATTTCACTACCGATTCTTTGGGACTATTAATGTCTTCTTAGTTACTTAGAATTTAGCTTCCTACTAATAATCTTTTAAAAATTATTTTATTTTTATTTACAATCATATATTATATCTTTATTTTTTATTATTATCAGGAATGTTACATTGCTGAAATAAGTGAGTTTATTATACTTTAGGTTATGATTTATTTCATTTGGCATTGATTCACTTTTCTTTGATTTCTTCATTTTTTATATTTTTAATGAATAAAAAACCATTTCATTATATTCATATACCACAATTTGTTCAATTATTCATCAATTATTTCATACCTATTTTCTTTCTTTTTTTTAAACCCTTACCTCCTGGCAATATTGTGTATTGATCCCAAGGCAAGAGAGTGGTAAGGGTTAAGCAATGGGGGATAAGTGATTTGCCCAGGGTCATACTGCTAGGAAATGTCAGAAGCCAGATATGAACCCAAGACCTCCTTCTCAAGCCTTCCTCTCAAACCTCTGAACCACCTAGCAGCCCCCATTTATTTAATTTCTAATGTTTTGCTACCATGGAAAATGCTATGATTTCTGGTAGACAGTGCATCTCTCTTTCTTTGACTCCTTTGAGGTATGTGCCCTCTAATGGCATCACTGAGTCCAAGGGCTTATATAGTATAGAAGAGTATCATGTAGATATAGTATAGCACTCTATATAGTATAATATGGCACAGTAGATTAATTACTATATGATATAATGTCAAGATCTGCTCGATAAATTACTCGTGGGTCAACCAACTGGGATGAGAAAAATGATTCTGGGATTACAGGTGGGCCAAACTGACAGACTGACAGACATGCAGAGTCCTCTTGCCGATCAGTGACAAAGCTTAGTGATTTTGGAGGACATACTTTATATCGAAGATGGCATAGGCTAACGGATCAGATAAGCCTTTTGCAGGGACAATGGTTAGTATTGATTTACAAGATAGAGGCTGGATTTAGATTACCTCAGTGGTTCTAAACAGAGTTTTCTTTGGTGATAATTCAAAATGTCACTGTGTAACAATCTGGCTAAATTTCTCATAGAATTCCTGTACCAGAGATTTCTTGGAAAAGCATATAATATTTGTGATAGGGAAAGATTTGCTTTTCTCATGCTGGGGAGTGGACTACATGTTTGGCAATTCCTATGCTATGGCTGTGATTTTCTTTTACTCTCACTAATGGAGGCTACAAAAAATGCTGAACATATATTTTTGCCCTTGTTTTCTTTTAACATTTTGTAGTTGTGGGATCAAATCATCCCTTTTTATCTTTTTCATCTCATGGCCATCAAGGGTTTTGCTGTACAAATCTATTTTGTTATTGTTCTGTAAAGTATCTTCTTTGTGATTTTGGTATTTTTATTTTTGTAAATATATTACATTATTCCCATTTGCATTCAATTCCCCTTTAATCATGAACACTAAATATGTTTCCAATTAATTCTTCCTTTATTTCTGTATAGGACTTGTTATATATCTAACATGTATCTTGGCAGGTTCATTTCCAGGTATATTATTCATTTTATAGCCATTTTAAATGCAATTTATCTTATTATTTCATTCTAGGTTTTTCTAGTAACATATAGAAATGGTAATGGAGATTGAGCATTTATTTCACATACTGCTACTTTGCTGAAACTATTAGGCAGAGAGTTGCCATAGTTGATAGAGACTGAGTCAGGAAAGCCTGAGATCAAATCCTTCCACAGATACTTTCTTGGAAAATGACTTTTGTACCAGAAAGGGGTGGAAAAAATTACTAATAGGGAGTGGATATTTAAGATAAATAGGGAGATAGTAAGAAACACCCAGCTGAATTTCTAGATTTCAACAAACCATGTCAATATGTTGACCTGCTTGAATACTGAAAGAATGGACAGATATAATTGTTGATTCACTGTCTATGATCTTTGAAAAATTATGGAGGATGAGAGTAGTACCATAGGACTGCAGCCTGGCAAATATTCCTATTCTCCAAAAAAAGAAGAGCAGAGAAGAGATTCTAAAAAAAGATAGGCCAGAGAGTTTGGCTTTGATTCCTGGCAAAATTCTACCATGTATTATTGAATGGAGAGAGGAAGAACCTGTGATTTCATTGATTTAGGGACCTCTCCAGGAAGGAAATTCCCTCTACTGAAATAGGTCAGCAATTTCTCTGTACCTATAATATTGGAGAATTGCCTTGAGCATTGAGAGATGTGCTTCAAAAGGATAACTTGAACTCAGGCCTCCTTGTCTCTGAGGCTAGCTCTCTGTTTACTATGTAAGCTGCCTCTTAAGGGATAAACATCTAGGAAAAGAAGCAACACTGGCATGACTTCTTCAAGACCAGGTCCCACTAGACTACCCTAGTTTTCTTTTGACAGCTTTACTAGCCTGGCAGATAAAAGAGATGCTGCAGATGAGAACAAGTATTTGACAAAGGTCCCCTTGCTATTCTTGTGGATCAAGATAGGGGGATGTGGGTTAGGGGATAATAGCTAGCTGGTAGGTTTAGAACTGGGTGAATAACTAGACCAAAGGCTAATTTCATGTCAGCTTGGAAGATCTCTGGGGGAATTGTTCAAAAGTCTCTATTTGATCTAAGGACATTCAACATTTTTATAAATGGCTCAACTAAGAGTATCCCAGTCTCACAGGTGGACTAGAAGGACTCTGAGATTCTGTGATTTCATAAACTCTCTGTGTGAAGCTGGGTGGAGCTAGAGGGAAAGAAGTCTGGTCTTAAGCTTCTTAAGATATCAGAGATTGAGGAATCTTTATCTAGGCTAAGATCTGGGGATATGTATTTTTGTATGTACACAATACTTAACAGGCATACTTATTATAATGACATGCTTTTTATTTTCATTGAAATTGAGAGTGCAGGAGAAAATAAATGATTTCTAACTAAAAATTAAAATAAGCTTAAAAAGAAATCTCCATAAATCCAGAGTTATGTTGTTGTTCAGTTGTCTAATCATATTTGACTCCACCATTTCATGCAGGGCCCTTCTAACCTCTACTATCTCTTGAAGTTTGTCCAAGTTCATGTTATTGGACACCTTCCAACTGAGGGACTCATCTTCTGATAATCTTTTATAATTTTAATACTGTGATATTTATGCAAAAGATAATGGAATGGCTTGCCATTTTCTTCTCCAGTGGATCATTTTTGTCATAACTCTTTGCTATAACCCAGCTGTCTTGGGTCACCTTGCATGACATAGCTCACAGCTTCATTTAGCTACATAAGCTGCTCTGCCATGACAAAGTAGTAATCCAGAATCATAATCAAAGAAATTATCTTGTCTAATTCCCTCATTAAATACCTATGAAAACTGAGGCTTGAGGAGATAAAATTAATTGCCCAAAATCTCATAGGATAATGTGGCAGTGTCAAGATTTGAAACCTGGTCTCATGACTCTAAATTCAGTGGTCTTTCTGAAACTTTACACATATCTGCTGATAGAGAAAACAAGTTCAGGGGAGAAACAAAACCTATCACAATTAGGACAGGACACAGAACTGTCAAAATCATGAGAAATGTGTTTTGGAATAAAGATTTACTTTCATATTGCATGTCCTTTTCTAGATTGTCTGTAGTCTAAGGAATATACATACACACATATACACATACATACATATATATGAATGCATGAGAATAAAAGCAAAGAAAATCATTTTATCTAAAAGGTATATCCTCATTCATTTATCCAGGATATTAAGCCCCTGCCATATGTAAGGTACTGTGACTACATTAGTTGAGATTCATTAATATTATACATATATATGTATATAATTTTATATATTGTATTTTGGAAAATTATTAGTTATTCTATGAAAGGAAATATAAGCAACTAGGCACAGTGATCCCTCACCTATTTTGGGAGTTATGTTCCAGAGACCCCCATGATAGGTGAAAGTCTGCAAAGTAGTAGTATTATATTTATTTTAGTACTCTTCGATGGTAAGCATCTTCCTCTGGTGCTTGGGTTTGCCACCAGAATCCTTAGAAGGAGCAGGATGTTTGGGTGGCATAGGATTTCAAATAAATTCAAACTTTCCCAGAAACTTCACAAAAACACAACACCTTAGAGCAACACTATGCACAGCAATCAGACATCAGTGTGAAGTGGATAAGGAGAGATGCTGAACATATGGGCGCAGTGTGGGAGAGCAAACAGAATGATGCCACAGTCACTGAGCCAATCATCACCTAGGATACAGAACACTGTGCTGTGGTTGGCCACCTTCAATTCCAGCATCCAATAGTGTGTGTGTACAATCTCACATTGGCAAATTTGCACAAGCAGTAGTGGCGTACTACATTTCCATTGTATACAGTACAGTATTCATCTGCAAAATCCTGTGATATATCAAAAACTCCATGATACAGAATCATATATATATATATATATATATATTTATATTTATATTTTTAAACCCATGATACAATGAAGCTGTGATAAGTGAACCATGATATAGTGAGGAACAACTGGATATAAAGTATTGAACTTAAAGTTAGGAAGATCTGAATCTAAGTCCTATTTCCCTTTTCATTTTCAGATAAATGAGCAAAATAACTCCTAAAAATTGCTTTAATTTCATCTTCATTGGGTGATATATTCACCCTTTTCATCTTTAATACTAGTGATTTGGTTTCTCTTTCTCTTTTTTTATTAGATTAACCAATGGTTTATCATTTTTGTTGATTTTTTCATAAAACGAACTTCTAGATTTATTTGTATATTCAAAGGTTTTCTTGCATTCCATTTTATTGATTTTGCCTTCAATTTTTAGGATGTCTAATTTGGTGGTTAGTTGAAGATTCTAACTTGGTGTTTTTTCTAGTTTTTTAAATCACATTCCCAATTCATTGATCTTTTCTTTCTCTGTTTTTATTAATATAAGCATTTAGAGATATAAAATTTTGTCTTGTTACTGTTTTTGCTGTATCCCACAGGTTTTGGAATATTACTTACTAAAATTATTTATTTCAACAATTTATTTTTTAGTATACTAATTCTTTAAGATTAAATTATTTAGTCTTCAATTCATTTTTACTTTTTGTTTCCATGATTCACTTAGTATATACAATTTTTTATTGCATTATGGTCTAAGAAGGTTGCATTTGGTATTTCTACTTTTCTACATTTAACAATAATATTTTTTGTGCCCTAACAAGTGGTCAGTTTTTTGCAAAGGTGCTGTAGACTGCTAAGAAGAAAGTATGCTTCTTTCTATTCCTATTCAGTTCTCCTCAGATATCTATCATATTTAACTTGTCCAAGATTCTATTCATTGTCTTGAGTTCTTTCTTATTTATTTTTTGGTTAGGTTTATCTAGTTCTGAGAGTGGGAGATTGAAGTCTCTCACTATTATTCTTTTGTTATCTATTTCTATTTATAACTCATTTGATTTTTTCCTTTAGATGAACATAGGACTTTTGGTACATTTAAATTTAAATTTGAATTTTTTTTAAACCCTTACCTTCTGTCTTGGAGCCAATACTGTGTATTGGCTCCAAGGCAGAAGAGTGGTAAGGGCTAGGCAATGGGGGTCAAGTGACTTGCCCAGGGTCACACTGCTAGGAAGTGGCTGAGGCTAGATTTTTGAATTTGTTTTAAAATTAAAATTCGAAATTGAAATTGATTTGTATATATGGTGCTTTTCCATATAATATGGTGTCCCTGTTTGTTTCTTTTGATTATAAATATAAGCTTTAACTTTGCCTGAGATCATGATTGCTTCCCCTGATTTCTTTGTATTAGCTAAGACATGATATATTCTGCAATCTGCAATACTACCAGCCATTCACTGCCTCCTCCTTTTCTCCATGGAAATTCCTCCACTCATCTTTCCTCCTTATGAGATAGCCATTCCACCCAAACTCCTCCTGATCTACTTCACTGCCATTTGGGCTCATTGCATTGCATTCATCTGCGTCTCAAGTTTTCCATTCATGCACACCCCTTCAAAATATCCCAGCAATTATGCCATTCCCAGGAGTCATAGATAGCATTTTCCCATACAAAAATCAAACAATTTGAACTTTGGGTGGCTTATGATTAGTCTTTCATAATTACCTTTGTATGTTTCTTATAGATCAAATTTTCTACTGAGTCTCTGGTTGAAACTCTTTGAGTTCATTAAGTATCTGTTTTTTGCCTTTTATAATCATGCTCAGTTTTGCTGGATATATTATTCTTATTTGTAAGCTTAGGTTTTTTGCTCTACAAAATGCTGTGTTCCATGTCCTATGTTCTTTTAATGTTGTGGCTTCTAAGTCTTATGTTATTCTGACTGTAGCTCCATAGCATCTAATTTTTTTCTTGTTGCTTTTGTATTTTATTCTTAACCTAGATGCTACAGAATTTAATAATGATCTTCCTATGCATTTTCATATTTGGGTATCTTTGAGGTAGTGGTAATCAATTAATTTTTTCCAATTCCTGGGCAGTTTTCCTTGATGATTTCTTGGAGTATGGTATCTAAACTCTTCTTAAAAATCATAACTTTTCAGGAGTCCAACTATTCTTATATTGTCTCTTCTTGATCTATCTTCTGGGTCAGTTGTTATTGTGATAAGATGTTTAATATTTTCCCATTATTTCACTCTTGATTTTGTTTTATTATTTATGTTTTCTTAAGAAATCATTAGATTCTCCTTGTCCAGTCCTCATTCTTAATAGAAAATAGAAAATTATTTTATAATTTTCTTGATTTTCTTTTATTGCTCTTCTCTTTTTCTATTTCTTCATAAACTTCTCTCATTTGATTTTTGAGGTCTTTTAAAGTTCCTCCAAATTCTCTTTTTGAGCTTGTGGCCAATTATTGTATTTCTTTGCTGTTTTTGAAGTTGATGTTTTTACTACATTGCCTTCTGAATTTGAACCAAAATCTTCTCTGTCTCTATAACAGTTATCAATAATTTGGTTTTTCCTCCTTTGGGGTTGCTTTTCTTCTTTAATTTTAGTGGCCGGGCCAATAGACTTCATTATTGGCTTTTTTTTTGCTGGATTCCCAGAGCTTCTATAGCATTTCCATAGATTATCTCAGGATTTTGGAATTTTTTTGTGCTATATTTTCCTGGACTCTATTTAGTTATTCCAGTTTTTATAATCTAGGCTCTTATGTAATCCCTGTGTCCCCCACTCAAGCCCCAGTCCATGATCGATCTCAGGTTCTCCAACTAGAGCCAGTGGACAGTTCTGCCATGCAATTGCAAGTAGACAGGCCACATCTCCCTCACGTATCAACAGCAAGGCTTAAAGTCTTGTCCTTAGGATCTGTCTCTTGTGGACTCTGTGTTATCCATTCCCTCATTCCTTAGCTTCAGGCCAGTGGGTGTCTCCCAAGCTGAGGCCACTATCAACACAGCTGCTTCCAGGACCCTCCACCTGCTGATTCCAGTGGTATCTTCCTACATGGAAGATCCTGGCTTAAGGAAACAAGGAGAGGTTGCTGGTCCCACCTTCAGGAGCTACCTTGTTGATTTCACTCTTTTTGCTCAGTTCCTACCCCCAGAGCTTATAGTATGGGACTGAGGACAGGGAAGTCAGAAACCTTCCTCTCTAGTTGTCTCAAGCTGTCAGCTTCACTCTTGATTCTTATCTGTTTATGCCACTTTTAGCAATGATTCTGTGGAGTTATTTTTGGTTGTTTGTGGTGGGTATTAGGAGGGCAAAAAAGTTTCATGTCCTACTCTGTAATCTTTCCACAATCCCGATTTCAAATCCTGTCTCAGGCATTTCTTAGCTATTTTACCCTGTACAACACACCTTTCCTCTCTGGGTCTCAATTTCCTCATCCACAAAAAGGGGGTAGTAATATCTATCTGACAGGTTTATATTAACCAAATTAACCAAATGTGACAATAGCTTTAATATACTATATAAATACTAATCATTGTGATGTATAGGGCATACTTATAGAATTTGGTATGTCCTAAAAATTTCCCATAAAGAAATGTAGGAAAAATTATTTTGAGATCTTAACTGAATTAGTGAAAGCACTAGATATATTGCTTAATTTATGTTGTTATTTCAAAGAATTTGATTTTATTTAAAAATTACTCTAATTCCAAGAAGAAATATCTGTTGCTGTTGTTTTCTAGATAATGGTTTATGATTTGATTAGAAATGTTAATACAAGAAAGGGTCTATTGAGTTCTGCTTCATAGTATGAAATCCAATGCATGTGAAATTTGAACATTCTTGTGGAAATTTCAATACATTTTAATTTAGTAATATGTGCAGTCAATACAGAACCTCTTACTTAAAGAAATGGTTTGCTTTTGAAAGAATAATTTACACAGAATGAGGTAATTATTTTTTTCCCTGTTATGGACCTTAGCCAGAAGGACAATAGCCCTCTTTTAGTCTAAGCTTATATTCATGTATCACTATCATATTAAGAAAATTGAGTAGTTTTTCCTGCATGATCTGTACAAAATAACACATAAATGAGAAGACAAAATGACAAACAAAATGACAGTAATCCAGACACATAATGTCAGTAAAGTAGAATCTATCATGTCATGCACATCATTTGCTCTGCACTGGTAATATCTTATGAAATGGAAGATGCCAGAATCTAAAAGAAGAATCTTCTTTGGCCAGCTCCTGAATGTAAAAAAAAAAGTGAATGGTTAGTTCATTAAATGATGCAAATACTCAGTGGTGGGGATGCGAAGAACATTTGCCTGCATCAGTGTTGATGCAGTAGAAGGATTAATGGCTTACAACAATAAGATATAAGTCTAATTCCCAGCTCTAATTTTTTAGCTCTGATCTTGGGTAAATTATTCTTTCTCTACTTGTATGGTATAGCGGAATGAACAGTGGTTTTAATGTCAGATAATAAGTTGATATGATTTCATATCATATCTTTTCCACATACTTAATTGTTGAATTTAGACTAGTCACTTGACCTTTCTAAGCTTATTTACTTATAAGTAAAATGAAAGAATTGGACCTAAACATCTTTAAGGTTCCTTCTAGCTCTAGATTTGATAATAATTGGTGTTAAATGAGGAAAGTGGAATAAGTCGTTTCTTCTAGTTCTAAAATTCTATGATTCTATGACAGTATATAAATTCTATATGGTTTACAACATGTCAAAATGTGTTCTGGATATTAGAAGAATATCACCTGAAGAAAGGAGAATCACAAAGAAGGTGGTATTGATGGCACACTTTTGAGTAGTGTTAGAAATATTTCATCTTCACTCCTCAGAGCTTCCCCATGAGGCCTCTTTGAAAGGGGTAAGATCACTTTGGACAGAGAGCCAGTGTTAGGTAGCAGAGGAGGAATATGGAAGAAAGGAGTACAATATGAGGAAAAACCAAAGCAATGAACCATCCCTTCTCCAATATTTTCTCAATTGTGAATAGAAAGTCCTTGCACAATTGGTTTCCAGTTGCCTTTTTAGCCTTCTTTCATAGTATTTCTTTTCAAGGTCTTTTTACTCCCTCCAGACTGGACTACTCATTGTTCCTTAAATTCTTTCTTCTGTTGCTCTCTCCCTCCCACCACCTCCATCTTGCCATCCAGCACCCACCACACATATCTCCAACAGGTTTGTGTTTTAATTTAAATTTATTTGTTATATTAAAATAACCAGTTAACTCCTGCTTCCCTCTTCCCCCATTAGAAAATATATCATTTTATAAAAAGATATATGTGTATATATAAAATTATATCCACCTCCAGAGGAAGAACTAATAAATAGAAATATGTCATAGTTTTATATGTATATAAAACTATGTATATAAATATGTCATTTATAAATATATGTATATATACATACAACTATGACTTATTTCTGTTTGTTAGTTCTTTCTCTGGCGGGTGGTATACACAAGTTATTCTTCAAACAATTATTTTGTTGTGGTATATAGTGTTCTCTTGGTTCTGCTCATTTCACTCTTCATAATTTTATGTAGATCTTTCCATGTTTTTCCAAATTAACCTGACCATCATTTCTTATACAACTGCTTTAGACATTTCCCAATCAATAGATTTATTTTATTTTAAAATTGTATTTGAGGGTAAAGGTTATAAAAAAGAAGGGGTATGGAATAGAAAATAAATACAAATATAAGCTTTTGATCATTATTTTATAATAGGATTTATATTTATAATAGGATAAATATTTACTAAGTACCCACTATGTGCCAGACAGTATACTGTACACTGGAGTTTGCAAAGAAAGGTAAAAGATAATTCCTGGACTTAAAGATTTCATGATCTGATGGAGGAGACAGTATGCAAGCAACCATATACAAACAAGCTATATAGAGGAAAAACTGGAAATAGTTAAGCAGAGAGAAAGCACTAGAATTTGGAAGGATTAGGAAAAGACCTCCTATAGAAGGTGAGATTTTAGCTGGGATATGAAGAAAGCCAAGGAAGCCAAGTTACAGAGATAAGGGGAATGGGCATTTTAGATGAAGGATAACCAGTGAAAATGTCCAGAGCTGAGAAACTGTGTTACTTATTCAAGGAAAAACAAGAAGTCAGTGTCACTACAATGAAAACTATTTAGGAAGAAACCTAGACTACAAGTTTGGGGATACTTAAGTACATAGAGATAAAAGATGTAAATATAGAGATCTTCCCAGTGCAGGACTGAAGATTTTCACCTCAAATATTTGGAATTTAGGCCATAGACCTTGTTAATAGAATGGATTCCTGGGTAGGCAGCATGATTCATGATTTAACCAGATGTCAACAAGAGAATGGTGATTTGTGCCTGGCAGATGCAAGATAAACTGTTTAGTCTTATGTCATATAATTGCCTAAGTTCTTCTCCACAGTGCAGTTCCAGAAGTATAGTAACCTCCATCCCCTTTTTCATCCTCTCACTGCTCCCCCCACCCCAAAGAAAGAAACATTAAAAGGTTATTGAAACATTTTTTTTAAAAAATGCAAACAGCAGAAAGAAGGCCAAAAAGCAGTATAGACAAGCAAGGTCAGCTTTGAAACCTTTAGATTGAATTTTTAAGTTACTTTAAAAGAAATTTAAGCTATAATTAACAGATCAAGTTTCTTTTCTATTCTACTCTGTGTGTATACATATATGCACATATATGTAAATGTTCATCTTATTTAGTAGTTAAATTCAGAAAAAAATTCATGTCAACAGGTTTGGGAGTTCTGGATTTGATGGAAAGCAGAGAAGAGGGAACCCATTGAAAGAGGAAAGAAGATGTAAGAAAATGAAGAAATGACAAGAGGAACTTGTTAGGTTGTGTATAAATGGAGATTTTGAACCTTTGACTTCATTCCCCAGAAGTCCTTAGTATTTCCCCAAATTCCCTATAATCTCTCCTGCCTCTCCATGTTGGCAAGATCATGTTATTGGTATTTAACTGGATAAGACTCCTCCTATGCTCTCTCTTTTTTTAATGTGACCAGGCAGAGTTCAGGTATTTCCTTTTACTTAGTTATTACTAATAAATCTTTTAAAATAAAATACTTAGCTATTGATTATTAATTTTAATCATTACAGTTGAAGGAAGCAGAGAAAGCCATATAGAATCAAAGTTAACTGGATAGAAACTAATTGAGGGAGAAATGCTCATTAAGGACTCTGAACCTTTTGCAGAGTATGAATGGACAATTATTCTTCACTTCAAAATTAATGTAGAACTAGATATTTTCCTTTTTGACACTATTGTTCAATGCTAATAATGTCATCATTCCACTTTTAGATTTTAAATACCAAAAACTTTTTAAAAGTTTTTTTTTGTTTTTTCCTTCCTCATCATGAAGCCTGACAAATATAGTCCTAATAATTTTGAGTTTTCTAATTGTGGAGGTATTTGAAAGAACAAATGTGTTTATGGGCATATGTACATATAAATACACACATATATGTGTAAATCAATTATCTGTTTTCTATATATGCACATGTACACACATGTATATCAATGATCTGTTTCTATTTATGTAAATCAATTATCTGTTTCTATATATGCACATATACATGCATGTACATACATACACGAGTTGAACTTTTGTTAGAAAATGTGTTGTATTTCTTTTATTTGGACTGCTCAAAGATGGAGTGACCAGTCAATGAACAAATAGAAGAATTCTATCTTCCTTAGAATTCCTGGTTTTCTAGCAGCCTGTATGTGCTTGGGAGTGTCCTGAGTTTGAGATACTGTGGACACACCATCATCATATGATAAAGGTTCCATTTTGTGTCACTCATTCCTTTATTAATACCATGTTTAGAATAAAATGTTGAGTACTGCATACAGTATCTAACCATTTTTATCTGGAGAAATTGAGATACTCTAACAATTGATATTTTAATAAAAAAAAAAACAAGCCAACAATACCTAAGTACTGGTAAAAATGGAAACAATCTCTACATCCGAGGAGCTCATACTCTAATTGAGGAAGAAAACACATAAAAGAAAGTGGCTGCCAAGAAAGGTCCAGAAGTCCTAGGATGCAGCAGATGACAAGTTCCTCAGGCCCTTTGGTAAAATGATAACACTGGGGACTTCAGGGCATAAAGGGAGGGCAGATGGGAAGGCCTGGAGGATATTAGGAAATACTGGCAAGGGAGATGGCAAGGCCTTGTAGTTTTCTTTCTCATTAGAAGAAATAGAGTTGTTGATTCCCATTTCATCTAAGTTCTATGAGCAGTCAAGCAGCCTGTTAATCTCCTAACCATTCTTAATTAACTATTAAACTACTTATTCCATTAAAATATTTATCTGAATGTTTCAGCGACCATGATCAATTAAATGTGGCAGACACCTTCAGATTTTTACACAGAAAAGTCTAGTTAAAGAGGCCCTTGATTATTAATGCAGGAGAGATATGCTGTTCCAAAAGGGAGAAAGAAAGAGAATGAATAACAAAAGATAAAATGTCCATTAACATGTGAGTGGTTTTGTCTTCTTAATTAGAGGCAAATGCATTTTTCAAAAATCAGTAAAAATTTCAATCTTCCTGAAAAGGTAGACTGTTTCCTTTTCAATGCTTGTGCCTAACCATCATTAATTAGAATAGGCATTAAACATGCCCATCAAACAGAAAGCTATAAAGTCCAGAGAAAGGGCTAGGGTATAATCGAAGCAAATTTAAATTGTTTTTGTGCATAAATGTAAAATTCAGCAGGATCCAACTCTCTTGCTCCTGTAAGAAAAATCTACTGAACATATTTTTGTTCTACAAATAGTCATGCATCAAGAACATTTTAGTAAATGGTAATGAATTTCTTGGCAAGGAAGATTTTTTTAAAAGGTGACTTGTCTGTCTTCCTGAGTTGTTTTCTGAACGTCTCTTTGCACTGTAAGTGGCTTCAAGGTTAGGACTATTGTCAGGTAGAGATTATGATAGTAGTAATAATAGTAGTGAGCATTTATATAATGCTTTAATCTTTAAAAATATCTTATATTATCTCATTTGATCTTCAGAATAACTATGGAAATAGTGCCATTATTATCCCCATCTTATTATTGAGGAAACTGAGGCAAGCATGTTAAATGACTGCTAGTGACTGTCAGAGGCAGGATTCAGTCTCCAGTCTTCCTGACTCCAGGCCCAGTCCCTTTTATTCATTTTACCATCAAGTTAGTAGTGTTTTGTTTGCATAAAGTAGAATTTTTGTTTGTATAAATGGAGATAAGAGGTTTTTCTGACTATATTGCGCTGGGGCAGATGCTTCTGAGAGAATGCTATAGAAATACAACCTGAATTAATTTACAAATGCTCTTCAGAACTAGAAAGCAACGTTGGTGGTTAGACCTTAGATGTTTTCAGAAATGGGAGAGGTTGAGGATCTGTGGCCCCCAGGAGCCATCTAGACTGCTAACCTTTAAGGCAGAGCTATGGCTACATGACAGTTAGAGAGTCTATTTAGAGTTAGATTTGAAGAGATTCTGAGGTCATCTAGTCCAACCCACTTATTTGATAACAGAGGCCAGGTTAGCCAAATTCATTTCTGAAATATAATTAGTAACTATTAGAGCCAAGGCTTAAGCCCAGGGCTTCTGACTGATTAGTTCTAGTCTTCAAATATCTTCAGCCATCTCACTTTGCTAAGGTTATCTTCAACACCAGCTGCACCAAATATGAACTCTACTTCCTGCATATAAAGATGATAATATTATAAGATCAAAAGAAAAGCAAGCTTATTGATGGACTCTGTCACTGAAATGTTCTAGGTCAGTGATGGTGAACCTATGGCACAGGTACCAAAAATGGTATGTAGAGTGCTCTCTTTGGGCACACTTGCTGCCTTCCCCATTCCCCCAGTTCTTTACTAGAAAGGCAGAGAGACTCAGGCAGAGCTGCTCCCCTCCCCCTCTCCACTGTGTCTGATGACTTTTTTCCCCATGCCCTGCCCCTCTGCCCAGCAGCCAATGGGAGCATCCAGGGGGTAAGATGGGCAGTTCACAGTTGGTAGATGTTAGGTTTAAATTAATATCTACAAGTTCTTATTTTCCATAAAGTTTATTAATAAACTCTTGAGATAGAAAAGATACATAAGCATAGATTTAAAGTCTCTTCCTTACTATAATTTCGACCACATGTAGCCATCCTCCTGCAGGAATATCCCTCTCTCCCTTACCAGTCTTCTCCAGTAGTCAGTGTCCAAAAGACCCAGGTGGGCTGTGTCCACCCTCTTTTATTTATGTTCACGGATGTAGAGCTGGTATGTGAAAAATGTTGATGAACCAGGTTGAAATTCCCTCTACACAGAGAGCTGGGGAGCAGAACTCTCAGGCCTCTCCTCTCCCCGTCTCTACACTCCCTGAGGACATTCCTTGCTTCACCTACCTCCTCCACCCAGCAGCCCAATGGGGGCACTCCCTCCCTCCCTTGTGTGGGATAAGGGGGAGGGTGGGCACAGCACTCACTCTGGAGGTGGAACCTGACACTTGGTCTCTGAAAAGTTCATCATCACTGTTCGAGGGTGTTTAGACTTTTCAAGTCCCCCCAACGATAAAGATCTGTGGTCTTAAGATGATCACTTATTGAATCCTTTTTATTATCATTGCAGCTATAAGGTGTCATTCTATGCTCAGTGTGAGGTAATTCCTTTATAATAATCCCTTTACAACATAAACAGATAATATTAAAAAAATTTTATGTTATCAAAAAGATTACCAAGATCCAACAAAGAGGACTTCAGGAAACATTGGGTACAACAAAATTCCAGTATTGGCAACAAATTTGGAGAGCCTTTGTACCAAGAGTTGACATGAAATCAGAGTCATAAAGAATTTTAGAGTTGGAAGGGACCTTCCAGATCATGACTGTGTTGGACTATATGGAAAGAATTGGAAACAGTCCCAGAGAAAAAAGTGACTTACTCAAAGTCACATAGTAATTTAGTGAAAGAGAAAGGGTCTCAACCTAAACCTTTCTCCTACTCTAGTGTTCTCTCTACCACATTAATTCTCTTTCCATTGGGATGAATGACATGTATTTGTTCTCTAAGTTGAAATGAATTTGAGTTTGTTTTAGAAGAGATATCCATAGGAAAAAAAATTGCATGGTGAGGATATAAAATATTTTTTAAAACTATTGTATATGTATATCCTTATTTTCATTACATAGCATGGCTTCTTGCATAGGTTGTTCCCTAGGATAGATGATGATTCTCAACATTCCCCAAACTGTGTATATTACTTCATGATTATTCTCACTTGTTCTAGCTTTATCTCAGGAATTACACTGAAGATTCAGAATTAAAAATTAA
Organism: Monodelphis domestica; assembly: GCF_027887165.1. Classification (NCBI taxonomy): domain Eukaryota; kingdom Metazoa; phylum Chordata; class Mammalia; order Didelphimorphia; family Didelphidae; genus Monodelphis; species Monodelphis domestica. Next base: position 363,089,294 of record NC_077228.1, read on the forward strand.
TTGGATAGTCCACCATAAATCTCAGCACAGTGTTACATGGGTGACATTTGGGTACTTTTACACCTGCTATTGAGATACTATTTTTGGCTATAACCATATTTAATAAATTACAGTTAAGTCCCAGTTCACTGGTCAAACCCACTGCTTGGAATGTGAGAGAAAATTTTTTTCATTCTCAACTTTCAGTGTAATTCCTGAGTTAAAGCTAGAAGAAATGAGAATAATCATGAAGTAATATAGAAAGTTTGGGGAATGTTGTGAGTCATCATCTATCCTTGTCTTTCATAATAAAAAAAATATAAACTAAATCCACAAAAATTACTAATATTTTTATTTAGTACTAACAAAAGACAAGAAAAGAGTGAAAAATCCCTTTCAAAATAACTATAAAATATATCTTTTTAATTATAAGAAAGGACATTGCTTTTACTAATCCTGAGAATAACACTGATATAGCATTGACAAGGTGCTGAACAGTATCCTAAGCACATTACAGTAATCATCAAATTTTATCCTCACCACAACCCTGGGAGATAGAAGCTGTTTTAATCTACATTTTACACATTAGGAAATTTAGGCAATCAGAGATCACACAACTGGGTGTATGTGACCTAGGGTCACACAACTAGGAAGTATATGAGATTGGATTTTGAACTCAGGACTTCTTGACTCCAGGTCCAGTACTCTATCCACCATGCTACCTACCTGTCCCATTGGTCTTACATTCAGAAGACCCAAGTCAGAGGACCCAAGTTCTGATTCTGAGTTTGCTATTTACTATTTTTACTTTGGACACATCACCCACTGGACTTCAGTTAATGTATCATGAAATGAGGAGTTTGCACTAGATGACTTTTAATGTCCAAGTCAAACAGTCCACAGGACAGGGAAGTATTTGTGTATTTGAATACCATGTTTTACTCCTCGCTTATTTCTTAGATTGTATGTTATGGAATTTTGGAGAACTATCCCCCTGTCTTCATTGTAGCTACTCTCTATGGAATATAGAATGATGAATATACATAGGCAATATCCTTATTCCTACATCATTTTTATTCTAGATCTTTGTATTAGAATGACCAGACTCTAGGTAAATACACATTTTATTGTCTTTATTAGGTATATTTTATTACTGATCAGAAACTTGTCATTGCTATATTTTAAGTCCAGAAATTAAAATCCCACCTTCTTACTTAAACTGTTCACTTCCTAAATCAGTTTTCTCCTCTGTATTCTTTCCCTTCAGTGAGCTGGAGTGGAGAAGAGTTTGTGTCCAGCAGTCTTCTGTTTCTTGCTCAGGAATTTTTTTGAATCACTGACAATATTTCTTAGGTTCCTACTGGCAGTGTGATTAGATCTAAAGAAGTGGATAGCAGTCACCTCTTTTGACAAGTCTTGGAAGAGTCTCTGTTTTATCTTGGATATATATGCCCCAGGAAGAAAACAGACCTCTCTATTATTGATTTCAGGTTGAAAAATAGCTACCTCGGTATTGCTAAGCATGGAGTCACCAGCAGCATGATTCTTCTCTTCGTTTTCTGACCCTTACTGTTCTATCTCGAACCTGACAGCTTCTACGGCTGTACTTGTCCCTCTAATTTGTACTTCTGTGTCCTGGAGAAGACAGGTAGCTCCTTCCCCCTCAGAACACAAGCTCCCTTCTCTTCAAAAAGAAGCCCAATTTTTTTCACCTCTAAATGTACAAAGACCTAAATTATTCTGTCTGGCAACACCATATCCTAAGTATTATTTAAATTCTGGGAATCCCATTTTAGGAAGAATATTAAAAGGCTTGTATTCAAAGGAGTGTAGCTACAGTGATAAATAGGTTTGAAACCATTTCACATAAGGATTCATTGAAGGACTTGGTCATATTTCTTTAGACAGAAGATTTAGTTTATACCTAGGTCTATCTTCAGACTTTTGAGGGCTTTTCATGTGGAAGATGAATTAGATACCTTATATTTTGCCCCAAAGGGGAGAAAGACAGATTTTTGTCCAATATGAGTAAGAAGTTCTTGAGGACTGGAGTTCTTTCAAAGTAGAATGAACAAGTTGTTGAACTAGATGACCTTTTGTACCCTTTTCCAACTCTAATAAATTTCTGATGAATAATTTGTCAATGTAATCAATTAAATTAGATCTCAAAGTAATCATTGTAAGCAAAACCACATTCATAGACTCTAAATTCCTATAGGAGTATATCTTTTCTATGTTCCTCAGAACACAATAGTCCTGAAATTTAATTATGTGATTTATTTATTTAGATCACAAATTATTTGATAAATTATTTAGATAACTTAATAATAGAGTATTGTATTTTTTAATTTGGCAATCTTGATTTCTTATACTTTCTAGTATATAGTGATCTTCTTGCTTAATTGTTCCAATCTAAATACATGAACTGGTTGTCAACAGTAAATATAGAAAAAGCTATCTTTTGGCATTTTAATTGCCTATTAGAAAACTGAGGTATCAAAAACTACAAAAATGAAGGACAGGAGCCTAGTAGTACCAGATCTTAAACTGTACTATAAAGCAGTGATCATCAAAACATTATGGTACTGACTAAGAAACAGAAGGGAAGATCAGTGGAATAGACTTGGGGTAAATGACCTCAGCAAGATAGTGTACAATAAACCCAAAGATCCCAGCTTTGGGGACAAAAACTGCTGGGAAAATTGGAAAACAGTATGGGAAATATTAGGTTTAGATCAACATCTCACATCCTACACCAAGATAAATTCAGAATGTACGAATGACTTAAATATAAAGAAGGAAATGATAAGTAAATTAGGTGAACACACAAAACGAATACAACCAAAAAGAACTTTAAAAGATTGCCTGCCCTTTGATCCAGTCATACCACTGCTGGTTTTGTACCCTAAAGACATAATAAGGAAAAGTACTTGTACAAAAATATTTATAGCTGTACCCTTTGTGGTGGCAAAAAAATTGTAAAAGGAGGGGATGCCCTCTGATTGGAGAATGACTAAACAAATTGTGGTATATGTTGGTGATGGAATACTATTGTGCTCAAAGGAATAATGACCTGGAGGAATTCCATTTGAACTGGAACAACCTCCAGGAATTGATGCAGAGTGAGAGGAGCAGAACCAGGAGAACATTGTACACTGTGTGTGGCACATCACAGTGATGATACTGATACAGTGTGGCACAATCAAATGTAATGGACTTCTCTACTAGCAGCAATGTAATGATCCAGAACAATTCCCCCCTTTTTTTTTTTTGAAAAATTTACTCAGTTATTTTAGAACATTATTCCTTGGTTGCAAGAATCATATTCTTTCCCTCCCCCTCCCTTCCCATAGCTGATGCCCAATTCCACTGGGTTTTATATATGTCCTTATGATCCAGGACAATTCTGAGGGACCTATTTTGAGAAAGAATGCTATCCACATCCAGAGGAAGAACTGTGGCAGCAGAAAAACAGAAGAAAAGCAACTGCTTCATCACATGGGACAATGGGGATGACTGGGGATGTAGACTCTAAATGATCACTCTAGTGCAAATATTAATTATATGGAAATAGGTCTTGATCAATGACACATGTAAAACCCAGTGGAATTGCTTGCTGGTTATGGGAGGGCAGTGGGAGAAGGGGAGGGAAATAACATGAATCATGTAAGCATGGAAAAATATTCTAAATTAATTAAATAAATAAACTTAACCCCCCCAAAAAAACCAAAAATAGAGGAATAACAATGCCTATTCATACAGTCTTATAAACAAACCTACAAGGAAGTCAATGCTATTGTTACTAATTCCATATTAGAGATGAAAAACTGTGGTATGGAGAAATTGGCAAACATTATGTAGTTTTTTAATATTAGAGTTGAAGCTTTGTCCTCAGATTCTCTGGATTCAAGACCAATCATGCTCTTTCTATCATTGAAAACTGTGTCCTGGTCCTTAAAATAATGGACCATCCAAAAAAGATTGTAACTTTCTAGTTCCAAATATTGTCTTGTCAGATAATATGCATTTTAATTCCTTTACCTTTCATTATACTTTCTGAATTACATTTTTTAACTTGATTATTTATTTATATAGTTTATGTCCACTATAAAATTATAGTTGATGTGGTATAGTGAAAAGAACAAAAGGGCAAGTCATATGTAATAAGAGATTTTTCTAGTTTTAATTCCTTTTTTTTCCTGTCCTACTTCCTCTATGAAATGGCTTGTTTTATTTAGTGTTTAACTTCAAAATTCTTAAAAAATTAGGAGTATGGTTTTAAAATCTTTTAAAAATTAAACTTTATTTTAAAATATTTTATTTTCCCCAATTACATGTTAAAACAATTTTAACATTCATTAAAAAAGCTTTTTTAGATTCCAAATTCTTTCCCTCCTTCATTCATACCTCCCAAAAGCAGTCTGATATAGATTTTACATATTAATCATGTAAAACATTTTTTCATATTAATCATTTTGTGGAAGGAATTTTGAAAAACATTTAAAAAGAAAGTGAAATAGAGTATATTCTGGTCTTTATTCAGACTCCATTAGTTAAAAATTTTTTTTAAGAAAGAAGGAAGTCCTTAGAGCCAGAAGAACTGGATTTCAGAACTAGCTTCAATACCTACTACCCATGTGACTCCAACGAAATGTCTTCACCTGTCTGAATACTAGTTCCTATGTCTGTAAAACAGGGATGACATACTGACACTACTTGCCTCAAAAGTTGGTGTAAAGAAAGTATTTCATAAATCTTAAGCAGCTCTGTAAATAGATGTTCTGTTCTTTCAAAACTGGTCAAATAGTATTTGTAATATTAAATTTTAAATTAATTAAAATAAATTTTAAGCTTAAGCTTAATTCTAAATTTAAGCTGAAGCTGACTTAGAGAGATCTTCTAGTTGCAAATATTTTTTAACCCTTACCTTTTGTCTTAAAATGAACACTAAGTATTGATCTGTAAAAGGGTAGGCAATTGGAATTAAGTGACTTGCCCAGGATTATATAGTTAGGAAGTATCTGAGGTCAGATTTGATGAAACTTTGATAGAAAGTAAATGAAAAAGCATGTTTTGTAGAAAAAAATGTTAAAATCTTTTCTCTTCAAAATAAATATTTTTTGAGAAGCAGAATTATTATTCTTATTATTTATGCTAATTATTTTTTTCAAGCCAGCTTCATAATATAGTCACTATTCTGTAGATAGTCAAGTATCTAAAGTCAGTATTCTTTTCTACCTGGTCTTCTTTATAATTTTTCCTAGCTGTGGGGAAGAAGACATGCTATGGCCATTTCTAAGACTGATTATAAGTGAAAAAAATGTTCTGACTTGTGGTTAGGATATATTTAGGATAGCTGGATAGAGAGCTGATCTTTAATCCTGTCTAGGGGACATAAAAAATAAGGAAAATAAGGGGGAAAAAGGACATTCATCTGAATTTAGAGATGGGTATAAATTCTGGTGTACCAAGTTTTCTTCCCTCCTTCCTTCCTTCCTCCTTCCTTCTTCCTTCCTTCCCTTCCTTCCTTCCTTTCCTTCCCTTCCTCCTTCCTTCCTTCCTTCCTTCCTTCCTTTCTTTCTTTCTTTCTTTCTTTCTTTCTTTCTTTCTTTCTTTCTTTCTTTCCTTTCTTTCTTTCTTTCTTTCCTTTCCTTTCTTTCTTTCTTTCCTCTTCTTTCTTTCTTTCTTTCCTTTCTTTCTTTCTTCTCTCTCTCTCTCTCTCTCTCTCTCTCTCTCTCTCTCTCTCTCTCTCTCTCTCTCTCTCTCTCTCTCCTCTCTCTCTCTCTCTCTCTCTCTCTCTCTCTCTCTCTCTCTCTCTCTCTCTCCTCCTTACCTTGCTTTCTCTCTTCTCCCCTCCCCTGCAACTCTAAACTGCTAAGAACAATTTTTCTCCTTCCCCACATTTACCCTTTGTAAAGTGGCATAGAAGGAATCTAATTTTTTTCAAAATTTTTCCCTCATCACTTAAAGAAATTTCTTTTGAACCTCAAGATATTTAATAACCAGGGATTTAAGGTTCCAAATATAAATTTTTCTTTCTTCTCATGTTACAGTCTGAGTTATTGCCACCATGTTAAAGGAAATGTCAAGAATTTGTTAGTTGAGGCTAAACAGTCTAAGAACTCCTGAATTTGTAAACTAGAGAATAAGAAATCATAAATCACACTCTGTATATTTTCTTTGTAACAAAATAGAAAACTTTTGATTATAAAATAATCCCAAAATATTAGTTATAATATGACATTAATAAAACTGACAAGTAGAACCAATTTATAAAAGGATACTTTAAAATATGATAAATATATTGATAAATTAATTTCAAATCAGAATTACTGATTGTGAAAGCTATGAAGTAACTTAAAGTTCTTTTTAGTCTAGTATCCATATAAGTACTTATTGGGTCAACAGTGGTATCTTTCTGAAACCTTCAATAGGAAATTTAAAAAAGCAATGTTCCTCTTTATAACACAAACTCCAATTGCCATTCTTCTAATAGAATTCTGATGTAAACACATCATGAGCTGTGCTCCTGAGCATTTTACCATATATATATATATATATATATATATATATATATTATATATAGAGAGAGAGAGAGAGAGAGAGAGAGAGAGAGAGAGAATGAAAAATGTTAATCTGTTTATTACCAAGATTTTTCCTCTGCTTGTAACTGTTATTCTTTCTTTTAAAGAAAATTTTTCTTTTTTATTATAACTGGAAAATATCAACATTCATGAAAATTTGAATAATATACTTAATGGGGAAAGCGGATTTTAAAAATAAAATCATGAACTCTATTATGGGATGGCTATACATATATATATATATGTATATATATATATATATATCCTTATATATCCTGACTCAATTATACCACTGAAGAGATCAAAGGAAAAAGGAACTGATATATGTGTAAAAATATTCATTATCACTACTTTTTTTTGTAGCAAATATCTGAAAGCAAAATGGATACCCATCCACTGGGAAACTGTTAAATAAATTATAGTATATTCTTGTGCTTTAAGAAATGACAAAAAGGACAAATTTAGAGAAATCTGAGGGGATTTTATGAATTAATACAGAGCAAATCAGGGCAGAATTAAGAGGACAATTTAAATGGTATATCATACCATTAATAACATTATATACAATAAGTTTTCTTTTTTCTTTTTCTATTCTAAATAAAGGGTGTAGAGCACCCCCTCTACCCACCCCACCCCTGCATTCTGACAAATCAGTCTATAGATTTGCACCTCATCGAGCAACAACAACCTAAGAAGCAAGGAATGACCTTAGGAAGCAGCAAAAGAGACACAGGACAGTGGTGAGTGTGACATAGGCCTATTGGACAGTTATATCACATCCAGACATGAGCTTGGTGGAAGGCCAAAGCTGGATAAGAAAAGAGCTTAAGTTCAAACTACCCCCCTTACTTTCCTCCCCAAAGCCAACACACACATCAAGACAGTGTAGGAGAAAGTATTTCCTTCAAGGTATTGAGGAGGAATACTTGCATATTTCTTCTTGCTATCTGGAGTAAATATCCTTCTGTAAAAGCTAATTGATTGTAATTGGTTAAATGAAACCAAGGGCTAGTCGTTGGCCCCTGACAGTGGATAGTGCATAGCTGTTTGGGACTCCTATAGGCAGCAAAGTAAAAAAGATATTAAAGGATAAAGGAAAAAGATATTAAAGAATAGGCAGTTTTCAGATGAAGAAATTAAAGCTATCTATAGTCATATAAAAATGTTCTAAATCTCTTGATTAGAGAAATGCAAATTAAAACAACCATGAGGTAGCACCTTATACCTATCAGATTGGCTAATATGAGAGAAAAGGAAAATGATAAATGTTGGAGAGGATGTAGAACAATTGGGACACCGATGGTGGAGTTATGGAATGATCCAATCATTCTGAGGAACAATTTGGAATTATACCTAAGGGGTACCATTATAAGGTCTGTAGCCCAAAGAGATTTTTTTTTAAAAGGGAAAAGCACCTACTTGTACAAAAATATTTAGAGCAGCTCTTTTTGTGGTGGCAAAGAACCAGAAATTGAGATGTTCATCAGTTGAGGAAAAGCTCAATGAGTTGTGGTATGTAATTATAGTGGGATACCGTTGTGCTGTAAGAAATAATGAGCAGGGTGATTTCAGAAAATCTTGGAAAGACTTACATGAACTTATATAAAGTGAAGTGAGCAGAGCCAGTAGAACATCTTATATAGTAATAGCCAATATTGTCTGATGATCAACTGTCAATGACAGCTATTTTCAGCAAAATGATTCAAGATAATTCCACAGTACTTATGACAAAAAATGCTGTCCATCCACAGATAAGAACTGATAGAGTTTGAATACAAATCAAATCATGCTATTTTCACTTTATTTTCTTTGTTTTTTTTTTTAACATGAGTTTTCTTCCACAAAATGACCAATGTGGAAATGTTTTACACAAGTGTAACCTCGATCAAATTGCTTACCTTTCTAGGAAGGGGAGAAGAAAGAGAGGAGAGGAGGGAGAAATGGAGAGAGGGAAAGAATATGGAAAACAAAATAAAAAAATGAATATTAAAAATTACTGGAAGAATTAAAATGTTATATTAATAAAATACAAGAATGGTTTTCTGTTTGGAGAGGGGAGAGGATATAAGGAGAAATTTATGCAATGTAAAATTACAAGATAGAATTAAATTAAAAAGAAAAATGTATTATTCATATATGTATATTGTATAAAGATAGCATGTTTATCAGATGTTGTATTGTATTGTAAATTTTCCAGTTAGCTAGCTATTTCCCTTCTAATTCTAACTGCATTTATATGTGCAAAATGTTTCACTTTTATTTAATCAGTTGTTCTTTTGATATCTCCTTGTCCCTGAATCCTTTTTCAGTCAAGAACTCTTCCCCCATCAGTACTCTATTACTTTATAGCAAGTTATATACATGTTTTGCCCTACAACTTCTATTTATAATACAATACATTTTATGGTGAGCATCTGATTCACTGGCCCCATGAGGTTGAATCTTTTCTTTCCCTTTCTAGCAAGGGTTAACCATAAATTTGGGGTGATAAAATGTGGATAAAAATCTAAACAGAAATACAGCATTTAGGTATAGTTTCAGTAGACCAATACTAAAAAATAAAATAAAAAAAGGTGGGTGGGGAGTGGGGAGGTAGAAAATCTCTACCTGTAGCTTTTGGTGTTAATATTTGAAATAATAGTCCATTGGTATTTCATGACATCTAAGTGACACAGTGGCTAGAGTCCTAGGTCCAGAATCAGTAAGATACATTTTTCTGAATTCAAATTTGACCACAGACATTTACTAACTATGTGAATAAGTCATTAAACTCTACCTCAGTTTCCTCACCTGTAAAATGACCTGGAGGAAAAAAAAATGGCAGACCTTTCTAATATCTTTGCCAAGGGAACCCCAAATAGGATCATGAAGAGTTGAACATGACTGAAAAAATGATTGACCAATTCAGGGTTTATTTTCCTAAGACTCTAGCAGTTAGCAGAAACTATGAAAATACTGTCCAGAAGGCAAACTTCAATATTCTAAAGTTCTGTGAATTCAGGGATGCAAATAGTTTTCCTAGCAGCACAGATTGTAGCCCATCCAATGCATTAGTAAACAGTCTTCATGAATTGCTATGGCCACAATAATGTATCATTTGGTGATCCCCCTGGTCTGGTCTTCCAAGCACCTGTCCTCAATCCACGACTGCACCTTCACATGGAAATCTTTCCAGCTTAGTAGGAATGGACAGTTTTCATTCCATGAGGGTAGCCCTGAGTGACAGTAGTATGAAGTTGTAGCTGCTTGCAGTACTAGTCTCAAAGTCAGTTCCAAATCCCATTTCAGGTACTCGCTAACATTGATTTGGTGCAAGTCATATAATTTGTCTGAACTTCATTTTCTTGATATGAAAATGAGTTTAATAATAATATCTACCCTCATTGGGTTATTGTGATGAGGTCTGGAAAATGCTTTGTAAACGTAAGTAACAAAGTACTGTATAAATGTGAACTTTCTATGCCAGTCAGTCAACAAACATTTATTAAGCATTTAGTTTGTTCCAGATGGTGTGCTGCCTTCAAAAAGCTTACTGTATAATGGAAAAGACAACACACAAAAGAAAGCTGAAAGGTGGCTGAGGAGGAGCTGCTAGGTGCCTCAGGAAATGGAGAGCCAGGTCTAGAGACAGAAGATCCTAGATTCAAATACAGCCTCAGACACTTCCTAGCTATGCTACCCTGGGCAAGTCACCTAACCTTCACTGCCTATCCCTAACCTCTCTTCTGCCATGGAACCAAAACCTAGAACTGATTCTAAGACAGAAGGTAAAGGTTTAAAAAAATTAAAAGAAAAAAAAGTGGCTGGAGGAGGGGATGAATGTAACTGGCAAATTGTGATGGAGATATCTCCCCAAATGCAGCCATTTGGGAATAAAAAGATGGTTGGCCTGGGCACCTTTCCTTAAAGGAGATCTTGGGAGCAGCCCTACCACCTCCAATCAAAGGGAAGAGTTGCAAAGGCAGAGGTGCTTCTGAGGTGTGAGGTAGGAGTTTTAGGGCTGAAGTGTTATTCCAGAATGAAGAAATTCTAAGGGGCATGATAGAAGATAATAACTATCATATTTTTAAAAATGTAATAAAATTCAACAAAACCATTGATTTTTTCATTATTGTTATTTCAAAACCCATCTAATAAATGGGTATTCTGACTTTGGAAGAATAAAAATTTCCGAAAGGAAGGAAATGATCAATGTTTTTCAGTGAAGAAATGTTTCTTTGTTCAGCAGTTAAAAGAAATTTCATTGGCAACTTTTTGAGGCAAATGTACAAAATCCTTTAACTTTCAGATAGGTCCCAAGATATTCAGATTTTGATTTATCAAAATATTCAGATTTTGAGTATCAAATAAATGACCTGTTCATTTCTAATTCATAATATGCTTAATTATAAAATTGACCATTATGAGTTGATATTATTCCTCAGTTTTTCCATTACTAGTAGTATTCTACATCATGTCTTGGTCTATTTTATTTCGTTGACAGGCCACATTTTCTTTACTCATAATTAACTTTGAATGTGTGTATCTCTGGATAGTTATCAAATTAATCTAATCTTTCTGTCTATCTATCTGAGTGGCAGTAGAATAGTGGACAGAGAGCTAGCCTCCACGTCAAGAAGATGTGGATTCAAATTGTACCTCTGACACATATAGGCTGAGTGACCCTGGGCAAATGACTGAATATCTCAATGTGTCAGGAAATTCCTGAAGATTCTGGTACAGATCTGCAGTGGATGGGAGTTTCTTCACTAGGAATTCCATTTATTGAGCATATGCCAAGTCTTGATAACATTAAAAAATATAATTTATACAGAGTATCCTGAAAGCCTTAATGAAGTTTTCATTCATTAAAGCCTAAAACTGTGCTGACTTTTAAAACATTCTGTGCATTTTATTTTAAATAACATTATATTGAGCTACTTATTAGACATACATGATCATACAGCTCTAGTGAGTGACACAAAATACTGTTATGATAGTTTTCTTCACCAATGAAAATCTGAAACTCATGTATAGCAATAGAGCAATGGACCTAAAGTTACGGGTCTATCGTAAGGTTATTTGCCTTGCTATGGTGCGATAGCTCTTACATGTTAGAGGTAGATTTGAACTTAGGTCTTTCTAACTTTGAAGATGTCTGATATTTTACATGATTTTTCTATGCATATACCTATGTGTGATAAAAATCACATTTTAAAATTCCTTTATATATACTATAGTAATTTTTTTAAATTTACAATAGAAAAACAGGCTTAGTTGGTATAGCTGTGAATTAGTTCAAGTTATTATAAAAAAGTCTTAATGGAATTTTTCAGGAAAAGTAACTAAAATATCCAATATCATCTCTACTGACATATGTCTCCAAGAAGACCAAATATAAACAGGACCTTTCTTCTCAAATATTGAAAACAATATTTTTTCTTTTTTTTAAATATGCCTGCTTTGTTTTTTCATAAATTAAATTTTCCAATGTAAGCCTCTCACTCCTTTCCCAGATAGACATCCTTTAACAAAGAATAAAACAGAATTTTGCCCTAAAACAAACACATCCAAATATGTTGTCATATGCAGAATTTCATATCTATAGTATCTAAACTGTACAGAGATAGGAAAGAGATTAATTTACTTGCCTTCTTTGAACCCACACTGAATCATTGTAACATTGCAGTATCAATTTTGATTGCTGTGTTGTATAATTTTCCTGATTCTGCTTATTTCACTTTGTATCAGTTCAGTTAAATCTCACTTTATGTCTCAATATTTATTAAATACATCCTTTTTTTAACAGTATAGTAACATCCCATCACATATATTACATTTTATTTCAACATTCCCCAGTTGATGGGTACCTAAACTGTTTCTGGTTTCTTTGCTATTGCAAAAGGTCATGCTGTAAATGTTTGAGTATGTATGAGAATACTTTTTAAAAGAAAAGTTGCTTATTTAATTATCTTTATCATTTCTTCCTCTAATTCAACCACTAAATCAAAATAAAACAAAACAAATCCAAACAAAAAATAAAAACTTCATCATAAATATTCATGGTCCAGAAAAACAAATTCTATCATTGGATGAAAGCATAAATCTCTTTGCATTTTAATTAAATCTCTCACTTATTTAGTCAATGCAGAGTGGCATCTTTTATTTTCAATCTTTTTAGGTTTATCATGTCATTGATTAGATTCCTGAAATCTTTCAAAATTGTTTTACTCCTTAATATTATATAAATTGTCATCATAAGTTGCTGTCATTGTCATCGTATAAATAGCTTTTTATTTTCTTCACTTTGCTCTACAATAGTTCAAAGAAGTCTTGGTTTCTTTTGAAACTGTCCATTTTGTCATTTCTTATGGCACAATAAAATTACATTGCATACACATTTCAAATATTCAGATGTTTAGCCACTCCCAAGTAAAGGATATCCCCTTAGTGTCCCATTTTTGACTATTATGAAAAGAGCCCTTATAAATATTTGTATAGATATAGGTCCTTTTCCTCTGTCTTTGACTTCTTTGGGAGTATAGGCCTAGCAATTATACACATAATTTTGTAATTTTTGAGCATAGCTCCAAGTTGTCTGATAGTAATGCATTAGTGTGTCCATTTTCTGGCAATTAACTCAAATAATTTTAGTTTTCCTTTTTTGTCATCTTTGTTAGTCTTGTGGGTGGGTAAAAAAGAGATCTCTCAAAGTTACTTGGAGGAACATTTCTCCAATTATAAGTGATTATTAGTGATTAAAGTATTTTTAATATAGTTCTGAATAGCTTGGTGTTCTTCCCCTGAAAACAGAATACTACCTGTTCAAGTCATTTGATTGTATATCTAATGCATCTCAGGCATCAGTTTGAATAAGTTCCATATATGTATCTACCTATATGCATATATTGATATGATATGTAGATATGTATTTGCATGGATATATTGATATGATACCTTCATCAGAGAAACTTGCTGCAAAATTTTTACTCATTTAACTTTTTCCCTTCAAATTTTAGTTATATAATATTTACTTATGGAAATTTTTAAAAATTTGACAGAATCAAAATTGTTCATTTTATTTTGTGCAATCTAATCACTTTTTTTAAATCATGAACTCTCCCTAAATCCATGAATCTGAAAGTTAATTCTTCCTTACTCATGTCATTTTTTAGTGATGTAATCTTTTGAATCTAGCCCAGATATCCATTTTGGAATTTATCTTGGTATGTGGACTGACTTGTTACTTTAAATCAAATTTTTACTAGATTGGCATCCAAACTTCCCATTAATTTTTGTCAGTGACTCCTTTCTCTAGTACCTGGAATCTTTAGACTTATTGAACACGATTTTAATGAGTTTGTTTGCTTCTCTATATGATATGTAAAATCTATCCCACTGATTAGCCTCTTATTTTTAAAATAGTACCATATTGTCTTAATAATTACTCCTTTATTGTAAAGGTTGATTTTTCTAGCTCTCTCAAGCATTCATTTGGCATTTTGATTGCTTCAATACTGAATTGCCAGGTTAATTTTGATGATAACAATATCATCATTATTATTATATTGGCTAGACTTAGCCATGAAAAATTAATGTTTCTCCAGACATTTAGGTCTGTATTTTTGCAAACAATTTTTTTATAGTTGAATTCAGGTAGGTCCTGAGTGTACCTTCATAGACAGACTACCAAATATTTTGTAACTACTCTTGTTATTTTAAATGGAATTTCTCTTCCTAGCTCTTTTTTATTGGTTTGTTAATAGGCAAGGATGATTGTAATGTATTTGGATTTATTTTATTTCCTGTAACTTTTCTGAATTAACTTTTGTTTATCTTTTGAGGGTTTCTAAGTAAGTCATTTTTATCTGTAAAAAAATGATAATTTCATTCTTTGCCTGTGATTGTTTCTTTGATTTCCTTTTCTTATTGCCATAGCTATCATTTTTAGCATTATATTAAATAATAGTTATAGTGATAATGAAGATTCTTGCTTTAATCTTGATCTTTTTGAAAAGGCTTCCAAGTTGTTTTTTTTAAAAAAATCATTGATATTGCTGAGTCAGAAGCCTACCAATGGAATCATTTGGTCAAAAAGAATGAACATGTTAGTCATTTTCTTAGTATAATTTAAATTTGCACAGTTTCACCAACAGTGTAATGGGCTTCACAACAGTTGTAGGCCTAGCATTCCTATTTTTTATGATCTTGGCCAATTTGCTAGATGTAAGGTGAAATTTCAGTTATTTTATTGCATTTATCCTATTAATAATAATTTGGAACAATCTTCATATATTAAATTACAATTGGTAATTCTCCTTTGGGGAGTTGTTTGATTATATCCTTTGACCATTTATACATTAGTGACTCTTGGTATTAAACATTTGTGTTCCTTATCTATATATCTTGGATATCGGATCATTGTCAAATATGTTTTTGCAAAGTTTTTTCCCCAGTGACCAAGTTTCTTTTTATCCTAGTATCATTTTTTTTTCATATAAAGACTTTTAAATTTCACATAATTGAATGTCTTTTTTCTTAAGTGATTGCTTCTGTCTCTTTGTTTGGTGAAGAATTCCCACCCTTTCCATGGTTGTAAATGTCATCTAGTCTTGTTCTCTTCTAATTTAGGGAGTTATGGAAGGCCCTCTCATATTCAGTTCACATCTCCATTTTTAGCTTATTGTGATAAATGGTATGGAATGCTTATTTTAACCCAATGCCTGTCAAATTACTTTCCAGTTTTTTTCTAGCAAATCTTTTCAAACAAAGAACTCTTCTACATGAAATTTATATCTTCAGATTTATCAAACACTAGATTATTGAGTTAAATTATCTCTAATTATTTCTTATCCAATCTATTTCATTTATGTAGGCATTTTCTTTGGCTGTTCCCTATGCCTGGGGTACTCAACCTCATCCAGTGCAACTATTGACCTCAGTCTCAACTAAAATTTCACTTTCTATAAGAAGTCTTCCTCAACCCCTGTTAATTCTAGTGCCTTCTCTTTGTTATTTCCTATTTATCATATCTTGCTTTATACATATTTGTTTTCATGTTACCTCTACCAGTAGGTTGGAAGTTCCTTGAGGGAAGAAAGTCTTTTCCTCTTTTTTGTAGCTTCAGCACTTAGCACAGTTGCAGACCCATAGTAGGGCTAGGTAGATCAAATGCCAGACTTGGAATCAGGAGAACCCAAGTTCCTATCCAGTCTTAGACACTAGCTGCGTGATCTTGAGCAAGTCATTTAAACCTGTTTGCCTCATCTGTAAAATGAACTGAAGAGAGAAATGGCAAACCACTCCACTATCTTTGCCAAGAAAACCCCAAAATGAGATCATGAAGAGTCAGACAAGACTAAAAGGACTAAATGAAAAGTGTTTCTTGATGGATAGTTTTCCATTTTTTAACACCAGTACCACAAAGTTTTGCTTATTACTATTTTTATAGTATAATTTGAAATCTTAAAGTGTTATTTTCCCATTCTGGACCACATCTAAATCTAATCAGTCTTATACTTCAAGATCAAGATTAAAATTATTCTATAACATCAGCAACCACCCCCCAAACAAATAAAACCAAATAAAAGCAAAAACTTTAACAACAGCAAGAGCAATCAGGATAGCAGACGTACTCACGTGAAGGTGAGCTCTGCTGACTCAGTATCTCCCACCTTGGTGTATACCAGGTCAGTAAGCATTCATCATTTGACCATCTCTCTTGCACTCTCCTTCCTCTCCCCCCTCCCCACCCCGACATCCCCAGGCCTCCCTCTTCTAGGTTTTAACAGAGGCAACCAGGAAGTTATTTCAATGGATCAATCTTTAGTTTCCTATGCTAACTAAATTTCAAGAACAACTTCATTATCTTTTAGGTAAAAGTGAACTAGGTATACGTGGGTATCTATTGCTCCTATCACATCTATACTTTATTACTAGTTTTCATTATTTCTCTTGAGAATATTCATTTTCCCTCTAAATCAATGCTACTAATATTTTGTCTGATTCTATATTTACTTGGCAATTTGACTATCAGGCTACTAAAATTGAAACTTTATTTAGATAGTATTTTAATTATAATTATATTGTTGGAACCTACTTATGAACACTGGATTTTGCTCCAGTTATTTAAGCTAGGCAGTTTGGTAGTACAGTGAATAGAATGTTGGGTCTGGAATCAGGAAAATCCAATTCCAGCTCAACTTCAGACACTGTGTAAGTTTGGGAAATTTACTCAACCTTGTTCCCAGTTTCCTTAATTATAAAATGAGGACAATAGAAGCACCTACCTCACAAGACTGTTGCAAAGATCAAATAAGATAATATTTGTAAAGAATTTAGCATAATACTCGGCATATAGTAAGTGCTAAATAAATGCGTTTGCCTTTTTCCTCCTCACCATATTATTCCTTTAAATAGTATTTTGTATGGTTCTTGAGTGTACATTGTGGAATGACACAGATATTTTATGAGTTTTTAATTATTGTATTGTATGGTTCTTGAGTGTACATTGTGGAATGACACAGATATTTTATGAGTTTTTAATTATTGTAAATGAGACTTCCTTTTTCTATGATTAAAACCAAGCTTTTGTTATAGCAATATAGAAATTATGTTGATTTTCAACTTATCTTTTATCCTGCTACTTTACAAAAGTCATAACATTGTATTTAATTTATTTGCTGATTGCTTTATGTGTTCTAAGTTAAGCCATCACTTTATCAATCCAGTAGTGATAGTTTTGTCTCCCTTTTTCTTACTTTTATGCCTTTAATTTCTTTCTCTTATTACTTTTGCTAGCACTTCTAGAACTTTGTTAAATAATATCAGAGAATGGTAATATCTGTTGCTTTATTCTTGTTTACAAGGAAAGAGTCTAGTGTTTCTCCTTTGCATATGATGTTAGGTTTTATTTGATCTTAAAAGTCTCTGTACTTTTTAGGGTTTTTTAAAAAGTATATATATGAGCATTGCACTTTGCAAAGTCTTTTTATTGATATAATCACGTGGTTTGGGATGTTGTTTTTACTATAATTACTTAGGCTAAGTGTTTTCCTATTATTCAATCTTCCTTGTATGTCTGGTTTAAAAAAAACTATATCATAGTGAAAAGATTTTGGCTATATCATGTGGTCTTTTGGGGGGGGACTTATTCAGCTTTAAATAAATATTTATTAATGCTATTGATGCCTCATTTTCTTCCTTTATTACATCATTACGTGGTTTAGGGTTTAAATTGTCTCATAAGAGAAGTTTAGGAATTTGTTTTCTTTCTCAATTGTTGAGACAATTTGTATAGAATATGTATTAAGGCGTGGCACAAAAAATTGGAAATAACATGTCTGACCATGTATTGGTAAAAGGAGGAACAAATTGTAGTGTATTCATTTAAACAAATAGGGAGAATTCAGAGAAAAATGGGAAGTCGTTGAATCAATGTAGAGGGAAAAAAGTCAGAACCAGAACTTTATTCTGATGCTCCTGGCACTTAGTTGGTACTTAAGAAATGTTTATTGAATTGAATTATTGTTCTAAATTTAAAATTTGTTTAGAATTTAATTTTTTAAATTTAAAATGTAAATTATCATTTAAATGGTTGTGCATTATTAATGTTCTAGGACTCAGTAAATTATTTCATCATATTGTCTTAGCAAAATAATAACATAAATGTAATGTTTACATCATGCTCTTGGGTTATGAGTATTAGGATAATTAACAGTGAACATTGTTTTAAAGTATGATCCTTCACTCTCATATTTTAGATGTCTTTTCATATGATGTTAAGTTGGAAGGGGCCTCAGATGTCATCTATCCTGACACCCCAATTTTACAGGTAAGAAAATGAGGGTACAAAGAGTTTTTCTAAGCTGATTAGGCACTGAAGTGGTGTATTTCAGCATCTTTTTTCGCTATAATAAATTGCTTCCTATTCCTACCCCTCATGAGTTCTGCTTGGAGAAAGGCAGTGTAGTATAATGGATAAAGAGCTAGCTGAAGATCAGTAAGACTTACTTACAAGTTCCACCTTTTACATTTATTGGCTATATGACCTGAGCAGATTTCTTAGCCTCAAAAGACCATCCAATTCTCTTACCCTATAAATTGCAGAATAGATGCTAATCTACATTGATAGAAGGAATTTTCTTACTAGCTTTTTCCTACCAATGAAATCAGAGGTAAAAAAACAAAACAAAACAAAACCTTTTAGACACCCAATCACTCACTTAATACTTGGCACATAGTAGATAACTCAGTAAATACTACTTGACTTGGGTTTGACTCCTCAAAGACTAAATCTATAATTGTTTCTTTTGTTGTTATTCAGTCATTTTCAATCATGCCAACTCTTTGTGAACCATTTGGGGTTTTCTTGAAAAAAATATGAGAGTTATTTACCATTTCTTTTTCAGCTCATTTTTTACAGATGAAGAAACTGAGGCAAATAGGGTTAAGCGACTTGCCCAGGATAACAAAACTAGTGAGTGTCTGAGATCAGATTTGAATTCATGGATGAACATCTCTGACTCCAAGCCCCATACTTTATCCACTGTGGCAACCAGCTGCCAAAAACTGTGAGGAAAAAGCCCTGTTTTACTGTAATGCCTCATGCCAGATAACCACTCTCACCCCCTGTTGGGGGTATGAATTTAGTTACCTAACATGTGCCTAGGATTATACTTTTGCACAAGCATTTCTTTTTAATGCTTAAATAACAAACCTTGAACAGCATAGTCAAGTAGTCACCTGATAGTGCACCTCTCAAAATTTTTTGTTCATGCATCTGATAAATGAAAATTATAATATCTACCCCTAGCTAGTTAGTGGGGATATATTCTAAGTAAATAAGATAATAGATATAAAATTATTTGGAACTCCAGGAAAAAAGAAAAAAGTGAACTATGGAAATCGAGATGCAATCAATTCTTGATTATATATTTGCTGATTATGTTAGACTTGTTCCTCTTTCCTGTAATGAGATTGTAAACTCCTAGTAGATATATCTCTTGCCATTTTAATGAAATTTTGCATGATACCTATCATATTAGTTCCTTGTACATAATAGGGACTCAGATAATACAGAGTGATAATAGTGAAGATGACAAACCAAATAAGATTTATTTACCTTGGAGAGGAGGCTAAGAGGAGGCAACAGATTGTCCATTGATTGCAATGATCATTTTAAGCCTCATTTCCTACAAACTTTGCAGACCTTTTTTTAGGGTTCATGACATTTTAGTTCTAATCTCCATTTCTTCATAAAATGGTCCCCTATGTCTGGAATGCTCCCCTACCTCATGTCTAACTCTTGTAATCCTTGATCTTCTTTAAGACTTTCTGCTCAGGTACCACCTTCTGCATTTACCCTTTTCCTTCTCCCTCTTACTAGTTCTCTTTAAATTATTTTGTGTTATTTGGCAAAATCTTTTTATTTACTTATCTGTGATAATGTTGTATCCTTCCAATAGTCAACTAGGTAGCATGGTGAATAGAGTGCTAGTATTGGAGTCAGGAAGATATTATTTTCAAATCTGGTCTCAGACACTAACTGCATGACTCTGGGCAAGTCACTTAACCTAGACCTCAATGTTCTTACTTTTAAAATAGAGACAGTAATAGTTTTTCTTCAAAAAGTTGTTTTGAGGGTGAAATGAAAAAAAATTGTGGAACACTTTGTAAATCTTAAAGTACCATATGAATACAAGTTATTATTTTATGCTTTTTTTGAAGGCAGAGAGAGGTTTTTTTTTGGGGGGGGCATTGTATATCCCATGCCTGGCATAGAACCTTGGACATAGTTGACCCAGTGGAACTGGATAGAATTGAATTAGTTAGAAGGATGGAATAAGAAACCTAATTTCAACTCTCATAGTGATTTGATAAAAAAAAAAAACTTTCCAAAGGAAATAATGAAATATTATTCCTATAAAAATTTAAAGTCATTCCTATGAGATGGTAGACTCAATTCAATTCAAAATGTTTTAAGGCACCTACTATGTGTTAGGGAGTATTCTAGGAAGTGGGGATATAATGAAAAAAATCCCACTTGTTTTTCTTCTCAACAGGCTTATATATTTTACTGGGGATAGTATACTACATGTGTTACATTTCAGTCAACTAACTTCAGGTGTCTCAGTTTCCTCATTTGTAAAAAAATGAGATCGGAATTAATTACTTCCAAGGCTGTTTCTATCTCTGAATTTGTGACCTCATGATGCCAAGTAAATAAATGTAAACTATACACAAATAAATATAATAATCTCTTTTCTATTGTTCTTCTGATTTCATAGCTTGGTCTGGCAGCCTGTCTGTAAGCTTTCAGTGTTTCTAACCTAGTGTGATCTGAGGAGCTCTTTTCACTGCCCTTTTCTGATCTGCCTGCTAGTTCTTACCCAGCTTGGGTCCCGCTTCCTCACGTCCGTGACTGTTCCTCTCCACTCTGGAGCTATGACCCAGAACTGGGTAAAGAACAAGAGAGCTGCCAAATGATGCATGATCCTGGAAGCAGTGCCAATACAGGGGGGTTCCTTCATCTCTCTTTACTGTCCCTGGGCTTTAGGCTGCTCCCTGGCATGCCTGTGGTCACCACCACAGTCCAGAGTTACCACTTACTGCTTCACTGTGTCCCTGGTCAGCCCCTACCCCAATGTTTTCAGACCTCCCTTTCTGTCTTTCTAAGCCCCTCTGAGCTAGCAAATGACTCAGCTGAAGCTCTGTCTTGGTTTTCCTGCTCAATAATCAGCTTGAGACATTTCCTGTGGATGTTGTAAAGAATTTTAGGGAGAGGTTTAGCAGTTCTGACCTCTCACTGTATCATCTTAACTCCATCCTCTAAGAGATGATTTATCTTCCTTAAAATAAAAGCAATTTCAAGTTCTTTATGGGCAGGGATATATCTTATTTATCTTTGCTTCTCCCTCAGTGATAGCCAATGGTAGGTGCACCATAACTAAAGTCATAAAGATGTTGTTACCTCTAAGAATTATATGAGGAAAAGGCAAAGGAAGGAACCTTGCCTGGATGACTACATGATTTTAGAAATAGAGATTTTGAGCTATACTCTCATTCCATGTATTTGGAAGGTTACATATTCTGTTAAAAGTTAGTTCTGTTTAAATTCCTTTGCTAACTACAATAGAAGCAATAATGCATTACAAATATCATCTCATTCTATCATCACAATAACCCTGGGTAGTAGATGTTCTTATTATCTTTATTTTACAGATTAGGAAACTGAGGCACATAGGTTCAATGAATTGCTTTGGGTCATACAGTTAATAAGATTCTGAATGGAGGTCTTTAATTTAGGTCTTCCTAAATTCCAGGTCCTGATGTCTAACTATTGTGCCACTGCACTGCCTCCAAAGAAAGGTATTTTGATTAATAAATTATAAATGTGCTTTTTTTTCTTTAAAAAAAAAAGAAAGAACACAAGACTTGGAAAAACAGGCAGAGTTTATTTTCGCCTTTGCTCTGATGCTTTAAAAGTTCCTTAACCTGTCTGAATCTATTCTCTCATCTATAAACCAGAGAGGTTAGACTAGATTATCTCTAAGTGTCCATCCAAACCTAAAATTCCATGTCTATGTGATATTAGCAACCAAACTGATATAGATTTAAAGACTAAGAAAGACTTTAACCACACATGTACTGTTAGATGCTCCTAAATAAAGTTTTATATTCCTTATTTCCAGTGATAGAGCAATTTCATTGGGAAATAAAAAGAATAGGGGAAAAGGTATACATTGGTCATCCTGTATAACTAGGCATATGTAGGACTATCATAGAAAATAAATATTAGTATTATTGAGACTTTCTCATCAAAGCTTTTATTATATACTTTAAATTATATTTTCCCACATTTATTCAGTTTGTCTGAAAGGATAGTAAATTATCAATAAGTTCTAACCCAAAGGTTTTCTTCGACCAATTTTACTCACTCATACTCAAGGATACAGTAAATAATTTAGAAGCCAAACTTAGAATTGGCTGTAGGTTCTTAGACCCACCTGTTATAAATGCCATAATGTCCATTAAAGGCTCTCAGATATATTGGATTAGAGTAGGGACTGAATAAAATAAATCAAAGAGGATTTTGGTGTTATAAAAATGAACATATATCTATTTGACTCTCAATTCAGTGAAGGAAGCATTTTTCCATTTTAACTATGGCCAAGGGAAAAAAAAATTCTGTCTCAGAAAGTCCAGGTGATATTTCTTCTCCCAACTAAGTACATTCCCATTTGCAGGGAATATAGTATGATAATTCTTTCAAGAATCAGAGTACTTAATTGAGGTAATAGTAATGCATTGCACTAAGTTGCATTAATCCTCAGCATTTTGAAAAGTGCATCTGTGTAATCTAAAATATCTGGCTTTTTAACAATATAGATTGGATGTTATTGATTTTTGTTTATTTTCATTTAATGTCTAACCTAAAATGTTATCTTCCCTTCCCATAGCTTTTCTGTTCTCCAACTCCTGAGAAGTACATGTGAAATTTCCTCTTCAAGCAGAGGAGATTTTATAAACTCCAAGTGGAAGTGAACTGCTTTCCTTCCTTTCTTTTCTTCCTTCCCACCTTTCCCTGGAGAGTTTCTGAAGTGTGTGCCTTATGCTGGAAAAGCATAGTAACAAGGAGAGAGGAGTCCTTAGAGGGGGTAGAATTGACTTGCAGGACCCTGGCCAGGGCACTTACACAAATGTGATCATGGCAGATTTGACCCCTCAGAGCCTGCAATATGAGTAAGGCTATTTCCAGCCTTGTTTTCCAAGCTGACTACTCTCTTATTGATCAAATTTCTCATGATGAACCAGAGGGAGAGGTACTTTCACTTGTGGGGAAACTGGAGAATCATAGATTCAGCAGAAGAGAAGAGCCAAACAAAGAAAGCATGATGAAGACACACATAATATCAAAAAGATATTATGTCAGAAGGCATTCGTAAGATGGTGGGTATCATCTATAAACCTAAAACCAAGGAGACTCACAAGACCTAGGAGATCTTACTTAATTGTAACTAGACAGCACTGGGAAATCAGTCATGGAATACCTTTGTGTTGCAGCAGAAGAGGTCTTAGCTGTCATGAAAAATGAAGGAAAAAAGGAAACCGACCTACTGTTGGGACAAGCAGATGATAATTGATAGTAACTGTTGGTGAACTTTGGGGAAAAGATGACATCATGATGGAGACAAGAAATCCAGAACATGGATTAAAATATGTTTGGAATGTGTGGTTTAAGTTGGATGGAGATGGAGATGATAAGACTATGTATGAAGAGATGCAAGAAGAAATAAATATCTAATGATAATATGGAAAGGGATGAGGCTATTGCCTTGAACACCTTCTTAGCCAATCTAATAGCCTCAGGTGAGCTGATGAACTCTAAGAAAAAGTATTTGCCTTCTTAGGACATTGATGTCTTTTGGTTATAATGATAAGTTATTTCTATAATGATGCCATCTCATATCTCAGAAGAAGACAAAGTTCTAGACATTTTAAAGTGTGGGGAATAAATACACAAAAAGGGTTTGAAATGAGTTTTTTTTCTTACAAAAGACAGCCAGTGATGACCAAGTGTGAGAATCAGCTGATTCTGCTCCTGAGATTCAATATATTTGATTTTCTTAAAGTGCTATGGCAACAAAGGAAGATGACTTTATACTGTACTTTGTTGATACATCCAGAGAGTAAAATGGAGAAGGAAAGGATCATGGGAGAGATTAAATCTTATTCAGAACTCTCCAAGTTCCTCTACTAGCTCCAAAACTAAGGAGGATCCAATCTAAAAAGAGCAGTCTTGGAAGAAGTAAGTAAGTCAATCCAAAATGAGCAAAGATCTGGAAATCATGCATCTAGATAAAGGTGGGTAGGCACTGGTCCCAAGGCAAGATCTAGTGTTCTCAGGGGAGTCATTTCATGGTCAGTTAATGCTATCAGTTTTCTGAGGAATCTTTCCACAGTCAATACAAGGTCTATGAGAAGATGCATGTGCCTCCTTTAAAGCCCAAACCTTTTTGACTCTGAAAACTAATTGCTGCCATTGATGAAGCTACAAAATATGTCTAGGCTGGACTTGAGGACTTTAAGACATTCAACAAGATACAGAGCAAACTCTACTCCACTGCTTTGAGACTGAGGACAGTCTAATGCTCTGTTCTCCCAAAGGTTCTTGAAAGACTGATGTGGCACTGGTGTGTATGCTCTGAAGATTGGAGAGCACATTAACAATGATAATACCATCAAGGTGGATGATTTCAAGATCATCCCTATTGCTCCTATGCATTCCCTGGTACAGGAGATGGTGGGAAACTTTGGAAAGCACCTCACAAAACAGGGTTAATGTGGCAGGGCTGAAAGTTGATCACCAGTTGTTCAAGGAAGAAATCAGAGCCGCTCAGATAATTGTCTAAACCCCTGAGAAATGGAATATCATTGTCCAGAAGGTTGGGGAACATACCTACATCAAGCTAATATGCCTCAACATGCCTAAAACGTTCAGTTTTACAATCGAGTAATGATTCCAAGGCAAAAGAGCAGTAAAGACTAGGCAGTGGGGGTTATGTGACTTGCCCAGAGTCACATAACTAGGAAGTATCAATGATAACACTGATTTTGCAAGTCTGAGTGACTGGAAAGATGGTGGTGCCTTTGACAGTAATAGGGGAGCAAAAGATAATGAATTCCATTTTGAACATAAGCTCAAGATGACTTTCTAAAATCCAGTTTGGGATGTCCAAAAGAAAATTGGTGATTCATGACTGGAACTCAGGAGAGATTAGAGTTGGATATATAGATCTGGGAATAATCTGCATATTCCTGATAATTGAATTTATGTAAGATGATGAGTTCATGTATCACTCTAGTAAAATGGAACTGCTTTGTTGTAGAGTTCAGCCATCACTAGTTTTTTGTTGGTCCTGGAACAAGATGCATCATCTCTGAATGCTGTGCCTTTTCACTGGCTACCCATACCTGATATGCTGTTCTTCATCACTTCAGCCTCCTGGTTTCTGTGGCTTCCTCCAAAACTCAGCTTAAATCACATTTTCTATAAGAGGCCTTTCTAGTTTCTTTTCCCACTTTCCTTCCATTGATTGTGCCTTTTCTATACGATTACCTCCTATTTACACTGTATAAATGTTATATGTAAATAGCTATTTATATGATGCCTTGCCCTCAAAATGTTAACTCCTTGAAGGGAAGAACTCATTTTTTTTTTGTATCTCCAGCACTGAACACCGTGATTGGCACATAGAAAGTGCTCGATAAATTCTTTTTGATTGAGCAAACAAAAAATAAATAGAAATAAAAAATAAAAACCCTTACATTCTGGCTTAGAATCAATTGTGTGTTGATTCTAAGGCAGAAGAGCAGTAAAGACTATGCAATGGGGGTTAAGTGATTTGCCAAGAGTCACACAGCTAGGAAGGTTCTGAGGTCAGATTTGAATTTAGACTCTCAATCCACTGAGACACCTAGCTGCCCCCTTATGTCTCATCATCTTGAATGGAATTTATCTTCTCCACAATGACAGAGGTCCTGTCTTGAAGGCTTTGGTAGCCAGTGCGATTTGAAATACTGAGATGACCCCAAAACAGATTTGACTCTTTGGGCTTAATGCTACCCTCCCAAACTATGAGATTGTTGCCATTTTCTTCATATAGTTCCTTCCAAGGGCCTTTTCTTCTGCTAAGTGCCTCTTGAATAAACATATGTGGGTAAACAAAGTAAAAAGGAAATCAATTATTTCCAGATTACAAATGAGATTATTTATGAGAAGATTTTGGAGCATGCCAGGAAAAAACCAGGTGCTAGTCTTTGTCCACTTTCAAAAGGAGACAGGAAAGACATCCAGGACCATTCGGGGTATGCGCCTAAAAAAGGATACACTGGACCTCTTCTTTCAAGAAGGCTCTGCCTCCACTGAGGTTCTAAGGGCAGAAGCTAAACAGTACAAGAATTTAGAGTTGGAGGACCTCTTGCCTTATGGCTTTGCATTCGTCATGCTGGTATGACCAGAGCTGACTGAATATTTATGTAATGTTTTTTCATTGACAGACCCATCCAGGTTCTGGTCTCTATAGCAACTCTGGATTGGTGTGTAAACCTCCCTATAAATACAGTCACCATTAAAGGTACATGACTATGTAGCCCAGAAAAGGGATATCAGTCAGAAGTGAGAGCACTGGACATTCTGAAGATGCTGGATGACCACAGTATGACACGAAAAAGGAAGCCATCCTCATTACATCTCCTGGGGAGCTGTTGTTTGTCCCTGCTCAGTCAGCAGCTACCTATTGAGGACCATCTTGTGTCATAGCTGTCTGACATGCTCAGTGCTGGAACTGATCACCCTGGAAAATGTTCAGAATGCAAAGGGTATAGTAAATTGACTGGATTATGCCTATTTATATAGACGAAAGCTCCGTTCCCCAAACCTCGATTGCTTTTCACTTAATAACCTTAAAGGTGATTGCTGGCTGGATTAGCGATGGCTAGATTGGATGCATGCTACAGCTCTCATGCTAGACAAGAACAATTTGTTTGATAAGATACAATAAGAAGACTGGTAACATCCAAGGGACAGAACTTCCCCATATCTCCAATCACTATTATGTCATCAATGATACAATGCAGACCAGCTTCTAATCCAGAGGAAGATTGGGCTCTTTAGAGTGTCCCCACTCTTCAGAATTCAAAAACATCACAGTAAGAGAGGAAGAGAAGTTAGAGCTTCAGAAATTATTGGAAAGGTTTCCTATTGCTATGAAAGAGAGCACTGAGGAACCAAATGCAAAGATCAATGTGCTTCTCCAGGCCTTTATTCACAGCTAAAGCTGGAGGATTTTGCACTGATGGCAGACATGATATATGTTTCACAGCTGACTGGTCAGCTAATGCATGCTGTCTTGGAAATTGTTTTACACTGAGGCTGAGCACAGCTGACAAACAAGACTCTGAATCTGTGGAAGGGGCTTGACAAGCACGTGTGCCAGTCCACATGTCCCTTGAATCAGTTCTGGGAACTCTCTGAGCAGGTGGTAAAGAAGTCTGAGAAGAAAAACTTCCCCTTTGAGCTGCTGTAAGACCTGAATCACAGTGAGATAAGTGAGCTTCTCCACATGTCCAAAATGGGGAAGACCATTCACAGGCATGTCCATCTGTTTCCCAAATTGGAATTCTCTTTGCATTGGTAGCCCCAAACTCATTCTACCCTGAAAGCAGAGCCGACCATAATTTCAGATGAGATGAAAAGGTCCGGGTTTTAATATTTCATTGTAGGCATTCTGAATTCTGCTAAATGTGGACAGTGAAGTAATCCTACAACAGGAGTATTTCCTGCTCAAGACCAAGCATGCCCATATGAGAGCCTCATTTCATCCTTTGCTCTTGTCTTTGAACCAGTTCCTCCTCACTACTTCATTCATGTAGTTTTAGGCTGCTGGCTGTTGTGTAAGCTCGTCTCCTTCCATCACTTAATCTTACCTGAGAAATATTCACCTTCCATATGATTTTTAGACTTAGAGCTATTGCCTGTGTCTGTCCTGAAGAGCAGTGCCTTTGAGAGTCTCTACCAGAAAAAAAATTCTCATTCTTCAATCCCATCCAGAGTCAAGTATTTTATGCTGTGTTCAATAGTGATGACAGTGTATTTGTGGGGGCCTCCATGGGCAGCAGGAACATCATCTATGTGTAATTATGCATTTTAAGGATGCTCTTGTAGAATCTGAAGGTCTCTGTTTCTGTATCACTGCTAAGGAGGCTTTAGCAGAATAGGTGTAGATGGACCAGTATGAGAAGTTCCAGAAGCAAATGAATGAAAAGGTAGTCCTACTGACAGGAGAGACCAGCACTGACCTGAAGCTTTGGGACAAAGGAAATATCATTAGAAGCACTTCTAAAAAGCGGGACATACTTTCTCTCCACTGGAAGCAGTACAAGAACATCCAGAATATCAACCGATTAGTGGTGGATGAGATCTACCTTATTGGGATTGAGAATGGACCTATACTTGAGGTTATTTACTCTCATATATACTACACATCCTCCCAGATAGAGTGATCCATCTGCTTCATGATACTTTATTTCTCCCCTTGGAATGCTGAAGATGTGGACCATTGGTTAGGCTGTAGCTCCATTCCCACTTTTAATTTTAACCCTAATTGTAGGGATGTCCTCTCCTGTTGGGAGTGTATGTTCTAGGTGTCAACATCAGCCACACACAGACTTGCTTACTATCATGTCATTACCAGACATTAGGCCAAGAATCCCAATATTGCTTTTGTCCTGTCATGTAAGCAGCCTCGCCTGACTGCCATCGATATCCTCACCACATGTGTAGTGGACATTCAGCAGCAAAGGTTTTTGCAGTGAAGGATCTGATCCAATTCCTGGAGAAGCTGAGGGACAGCACTCTTAAGAAGATGCTACTGAGCAGCTTAGGCTCCCTGCATGAGGGCTCGGCTCCTCAGAATGGCACCCGGGAGCAAAGCCCTTCAGCTCAGGTGCCATCCAGGTGGTGGTGGCCTCTTGAATCCTTTGCTGGGGCATAAACTTGACCTAAACCCATCTGATCATCATCAGGGACACAGTATTATAATGACAAAACTCACTTTTTTATGGATTATCCTATTTATGATGTGCTACATGTCAATCAACCCCTACAGATGATTGAAGGATGTTAAATCATCATCTGTCAGGGCTCCAAAAATGATTTATTTAATACATTTCTGTAAAAGTTACTGCCAATAAAGTCTCATATAGACCACTTCAATGCTGAGATCATCACCAAGACCATTGAGAACATGCAGGTTGCAATAGGTTACCTCCCATAGACCTTACTGTATGGATGTATGACCCAGACCTCCAACTACTACAACTTACATGGTATCTCCAATCATCATTTGCCAGATCACTTAACTAAAGGGTAAAGCAAATATTAAGTGACCTGGTATAGTCTAGATGTATCGATATTGAGGATGAAATGGATGTGGCACCCCTAAATCTTGGCATGATTGCTGCTTACTTCTACATTCATTTTACCCCCATTATTGAGCTCTTCTGTAGAACTCTGAATCCTAAGACCAAGGTGCATGGGCTCATTGAGATCATTTCCAGTGTAGCAGATTAAGAGAATATCCTGAAGTTGAGGGTCTTTCAATAATGAGAATGAGAAAAAGAGTGGAGACCTCTCTTCTCAAAGTGGGATTCAGGGGAGACAGCTGATGTTTTAGGGTTGGCTCAGAGAGAGGAGAGGGGGTTTGAAGAGTTTCCCCCTTCTGTCTTCCATCCTTAGCTATGGCTGTTCTCCCAGATTTTCTCTTGTCCCTCTTGTCCCCCCTCCACTACTCGAGACCCTTGATCTCTTCACTCACACTTAATTCACAGTTTGAGGAAAAGATAACTATTTTAATGTCAAATTAACTCAATCAGGGTAATACAAAGGATTAACTGGTAGGGAAAGCATGGGAAAGGAAAGTGGGGAAAAGGATATCCCTGTCTCTATCTAAAACCCTTTTCCCTCTCTCCTCAAGTTTGGGGGGAACTCAGGCCTTGGCAGCCTAAGCCCCCTGAGAGAAAGTCAGGTTGGTTGACCCTGGGTTTGGCCCCTTGGCCACTGTTCAGACCCAGGGCAACAGGAGCTGAGGTAAAGTCTGACAGACATTCAAAATGCCTTTCCTAAGTTTCTCTTCTCTGAGGCTCTTCAATTGGGAAATGTTGTGGGGAAGGATTTCCAGTCACAAGCAGGAAAAAGTGGGTTACCCTTGGGAGAAAGTTTTATTCAACCTTCTCTCTTCAGCTTCTCTAGACTGAGAGAACAACTGCTCTTTCATCCAGAATCTTCTGCTCCTCAAGATTCCAATCTCCTGGGACCCCTCCCCCATCAAGGTGATCAGTTCCACACACTCTTCAGCCTGGCACTTTTCTTTAGTGCCAGCCTCTGTCACAATCCCCACCTGACATCATGAAGACCCCCTGGTATCATAGTTGGTGCTTAAAGTTAAGCTAAACTAATCAAACTTAAATTCAGTGACCTCCATACTGAGACCAACTTGTTGTTTCAGGCCCGGCCCGTTGTTTGGCCTATATGTGACTTAGTGCTGAACTGCAATCTGACAGAGGGGATCCTTAGTAGGGCAATCCAGCTCATCCAAGCCTGCATCTTATTGTCCTCTTTAGCAATGGTTGGCTCAACCCTGTTTTGGCAGCCATAGAACGGCTCAGAGAGTTACCCAAGCAATATGGTCCAAAGACTCCTACTTGAAACAGCTGACACACTTCACTTCTGACCACATCTAAAAGTAAACAGGCAAGAGAGTAGAGTGGTTTTTACATTATGGGGAAGGAAGCTAAAGAACACAACACACTGCATTAACTGTAGAGACCTTCAGATTATTGATGTAGTCCATTTTAAAATTGCTAACCCAAAATTGAATTGTTTAATGAGGTGCTGGGAAAGGACAGCATCCACAGTAGTGGGCCAGTTGTCACACTGGTGCAGCGGGAGTGAGAAAAGGAAGTCACGGGCCTTGTTATTCTCTTTTCCCAAAGAATTGAGAGGAGGGTCAGCAGGTGGTGATTGGAGACTCTAAATCCAATAGCCTCATCTCCATCAAAAGGTTGACCCTATGCCAGAAGGACAAGGTAAAACTTGATTTTGTGGCTCCAGCCATTGGTGCCTGTAATTATCCTCTCTACTTTATGAGTGATGTCTATATAGGTTGTGACCAGGAATACAAATTCATTGTGGATGTGAAGGAAACAGAGAATGATAAGTGATTCCGAGTCCCAGGGCATTCATTTATACCCAAAGAAAATCACTCAAGTAGGATATGAAATATGTAGTTGCTGGGACCCTGAACTTTGGGAGATCCAGTATGAGAGGGAATCATGCCACTGTTGGCCTACTTGTCAGCATTTTTACCTTTTATGTGGTTTTGACTCTTTAACTCCAAATCTCCTTATTGATTTTAATGCCTGCTGTTTTTTGTTGACTATGCTGAAACAAGCAATTTTAGTGCAGTATTTTGGATACTGTTCTTTTTTTGGTCCTTTTTGAATTTTGAATATTCTAATGAAGTCATTTGAAGACTTCACAAATTGTTTTGTTTTGTTTTCTCCTTCCTTTATCCTTTATTATGAATCTACTATGTTCGAGGGTGTGTTCTAGACATTGAGAATACAAAGTCAAGCCCTTTGCTCAAAGAGCAAACGTTGTATTAAGAAAACATCACGTAATATATGTACAAGTATAAGCAAATACAAAGAAATTGAGGTGGGAAAAAATTTGAGGGATCAGTAACGTTTTCACGAGGGAAATGGCTCCATAGTTGAACTTGGAAGAAAATTAGAAAGGCTTAGAGTTGGAAAGTGGAAAATCATATGGAAATAACAGCAATTGGGCAAAATATTCAGATATTTGGGGCAGACATCTCACTAACTCACTAACAGTTTTGAGGCCTGTTGGTTACCCTCAACCTGGTTGAATCCATCTGCTGCAACTGTTTTACTGAAGCATGGACACTGTTCATGCTACATCTTCTTGGAGCCAAAGGTGAGAGTTAGGCAAAAGGTAGAAGCAAAAGTCAATGAGCAGCCCCCAAAAGGGTTTGTCAAGTTCTCACAAAAAAGATGCTAATCCTTTCTGAACACCTCATATATCCCAGTATGATGGGATACTGTCGAGACGAAAGGACTATAGATTTCACTATTACTTGTGTGTAAATTGTAATTTTAAGAATGGAATATAGCAATTATCATAATGCCTGGCATATAATATGATCTCAAAAAGTGAATTAATGAAAAAAGAGCTGGAAAAGACCTTTAAGATCTTCTAATCCAAGATACTCTTTTGCAGATAAAGAAGCTAATGGCTAAGAAGGTTGCGACTCATCCAAGCTCACTTAGAAAACAACTGTCAGAAGTAGAGTCTGAACTTCATTCTTCTGACTCCTTCCATCAATCTTTCCAGTTTAAATGACATTTTCTCCCCTGAAGATTAAATAGCATGGGAATTAAAAATCTTTCTGGAAGATGTATGGTAAAGTTATTACTTGAAGATATACTGCATAATTGAGATGAATGTGATATGTTGTCCAGAGTCCTTGGCCCATATGTATTATGTGTGTAAAAGAAATGTGTGTAAAATATAATTGTCCATAATCTTTAATAAAGATTAAGCTATGAAAACAAGATAAAATTTTAATAAAGACTGTCATGATATGCAGATTTTGAAGTGATTGAGTGATTGGTCTTAAAGAATAGTCATTATTATCTTGATTTCAACTCTAAAATGTCTATAGGCTATTACTCAGGGGATCGTTGCATAGACCTATAGTATCTGACACATCAATGATGGGTAAAAATGTAGATAGTATGCTTATTAAATTTGAAGATGACACATTGGGAAAATATAGCTAACACAAAGGATAAAAGAGTCAGGCTGTAAAAAAGATCTTGACAAGTTAGAATACTGGGCTGAACAAAGTAAGATGGAATCTAATAAAGATTTAAAAAATCAAATTGGTTTAAAATCAATTTCTCAAGTATAAGGTACGGGAAATATATAGATAAATTGAAGTTTATTTAAAGAAGGTCTTGTTTTTAAGAGGATTTAAAACAATATGAATTGACATAATTTAGTAACCAAAAAAGTAATTTGATCTTGGACTCCATTAAGAGAGGGATAATACCCTCTCTTGGAGGGCAAAGAAAATGATAGTCTTCATACACTTGGCCTTCTTAGGTCACAGAATATTTTTGGTTGCCACATTTTAGGAAGCACAAGTGCATTCAGAACAGGATGGTGAAGGGGTTCAGGATCATGTTGCATGAAGGTAGGTTGAAATGACTAAAAATGTTTATCCTGAAAAAGTTAAGACTTGGAAGATCAGATATCTATCTTTATATATTTGAAGGTTTATCAGATGAAAGGGCAATTAGACCATTTAGCTTTGGCCCTAGGAGTGATGAATAGAAACTAAAGAGAGGAAAACTTAATCTAGATGCAAGAAAAAAACAAACAACTTTCCAACAATTAGAAATATCTCCCCAAAATGGAATGGGTAGCTTTGACAGGTAGAGGGACTTCCCCTCACTGATCATCTTTAAATTAAGACTGACTAACTGGGTAGTAGAGATAATCACTGTTCAAGTATGACTGGTGAGGTAGATGGTTTTTGAGTTTGTATTCGAGGGATTTGTTAAATTGTATTCGAGGGATTCAGTCTTTCATTATAGAGAGGGGGAAAGAGAGAAGAGTGGGGGAGATAGCTGGTGTTTAAGGTTGGCTCAGAGAGAGAAGAGGGGTTTTGAAAATTTTCCCCTTTCTGCTTTCTCTCTTTAGCTAAGGCTGCTCTTCCAGATTTTCTCTTATCCCTCTAGTGCCCCCTTCACTACTCGAGACCAAAGGGTCTCCCCTTGATCTGTTCACTCACACTTGATTCACAGCTTGGGGAAAAGATAACTATTTTAATGTCAACTCAATCAGGATAATACAAAGGAAAAACTGACAGGGAAAGAATGAGAAAGGATAGTGGGGAAAGGGGGTATCTGTCTCTATCTAAACTGTTTTCCCCATCCTCCTTGAGTTTTGGGGGAACTTGGGCCTTGGCAGCCTGAGCTCCCTTTGAGTCAGGTTGATTCACCCTGGGTTTGGCCCCTTGGCCACACAGTTCAGCCTCAGGGCAACAGTAGCTGAAGTAAAGTTGGACAGAGATTTAAAATTTCTTTCTCAGGTTTCCTCTTCAATAGACTTTTCAATTAGGAAATGTTGGGGGGAAAAGATTTCCAGTCATTACAGGAAAAGTGGGTAACCCTCAGGAGAAAGTTTTTTTCAACCTTCTCTCTTTAGCTTCTCCTGACTGAGAGACCAACTCCTCTCCCAGTCAGAGACTTCTCCTCCACCAGATTCCAAATCCTTGGGTCCCTCCCCTGTCAAGATGATCAGTTTCACACACTCTTCAGCCTGGCACTTTTTCTTTAGTGCCAGCCTCTGTCACAAGTTCCCTTCCAACTCTAATAAATATTCTGTGATTCTATAGAATAACTATAATGCCAATGTAGTGCATTGTAGGGGTACATGGTAGAGAATCTCATGCCCCCGTCTCACTTCAGAGCAGGAACAACTTGTCAGCCTTGATGACTTTTTTTTTTTTAACTTACCTTCTGCCTTAGAATTAATAATAAGTATTGGTTTGAAGTCAGAAGAGTGTTAAGGGCTAGG
This sequence comes from Monodelphis domestica, assembly GCF_027887165.1. Classification (NCBI taxonomy): domain Eukaryota; kingdom Metazoa; phylum Chordata; class Mammalia; order Didelphimorphia; family Didelphidae; genus Monodelphis; species Monodelphis domestica. The sequence goes on from NC_077228.1 coordinate 363,124,064, forward strand.
TAATTGGAGTAGGCAACTGTAGTTAAGTGACTTGCCCAGGGTCACACAGCTAGGAAGTATAGCTATCCAGCTGCCCCAAGGATGACTTTTATTGGCTTTTGAACCAGAACTCTGGACACAGTAACTGAGTGATCCCTGCCTCTCAGTCCCATTCTTTCTACCAGCTTAAAATGCAAAGATGTGGGCCTGACTCTCAATTCACTGAGCCACCCAGCTGCCCCTCAAAGCTAGATTTTAGAGGGATTTGAATGCTAAGAAAACCAGTTTAAGTTTATATACAGGGACTAGATTTAGTCTGAAAAGCTAGCATCTAGGATAGTGCTGTTAACCTAAATAGATCCTGATTCTCCTTGTATATCTATTCCATAGGTTCAAAATTAACTTAAAACCTATTGTAAAAATAGTTACCACATACCTGATTGTTTGATACTGGTGTTTCTGTGTGTTGCCTTTGTTTCACTGCTGTCCTATCCCCAGAAATGCCAAATAATTAGAAATTGTAGTTGAGAGAAATTTTTGGTTTTCTGCTGTGTTTCATGGTTGTGTTTTGTGGCTCATTTGATGAAACCAAAGCTATTGGGGTATTTGTCAGCTAGTTGTCATTTAGATGCTGCTAAGTAGAATTGTGTTTTATATAAGCATTGCTTTCATATGGGTGGGCTATAATTTAGGACTTCATTGCTTACAATTCTGTTTTCCCATTTCTTTTTTATTTGGATATGAAGGTGATACAGAAAAGGTGAAGAGGCCATATCTGGCACACAATTAAATAATATTTATTAAGTACTTACTATGTACCGCTGAGCGAAGCCCTGGGAATACAAAGCGGCAAAAGATAGTCCCTATCCTTGAAGGATTTATAATCTAATGGGGGAAAAAGTGTGTGTGGGAAAATACACACACACACACACATATAGACACACACACATAAAACAACTATAGACAGGATAAATAACATCCATTAGAAGATCATGTCTCCCACCTAAATTTGAAAATTCTCATTCCTTCCCAGACCTCGATTATGTTCAGGATGTTTCTTTTATGCTGTTTGTAATGCCTTTTCTACTCTTGCAGTCTAGAGAAGCTGACTTGACTTATAGACTTCAAATTGATAGCAAACATTTTTTCCCAATTTTTTTTTTTAGTTGCATGTAGAAAACGTTTTTGACAATTAAAAATTCATATTTTTCTTCCTGTCCCCTATTACTCCCTCCCTGAGGTGGTGAATGGTCTGTCAATCGGCAAACATTTCTCAAACAACTACTGTGCTCTGGCACTGTGCTAGGCACTGGAGAGGTAAAAAGGCAAAAAAAAAAAGGCAAAATCGCTTTTATTTCTAAAGGGCTTGATTTGCAATGAGGAGACCCAGTGATGTGCTGGAGTTAGCTAAGCAAGCATGATTAAATTGTTAGTGAGAGATTTGTCCCCCAGAAATCAGCAAATACTATAAATTAGAATTCATATTTTAGAATGATTATCTAGATGTAATAAACTGAAGAAAGAAATAGTTAACTGTGTATCATTGATCCATAAAGGTGAGGTCAGGGCCAGGCGAGGCCAGAGGAGTCCATGCTTGTTTTGAGAATGGAAATTCTCATGGAATCCTCTGGCGGTCTAGTGAAACCTACGGATCCCTTCTCAGAACAATCTTTGTGACGATGTGAAGAAACGCCAAATTTCGGTTATAGGTTAGTGAAAATAAGGCTCGTTGGCAGGGGTGGGGTGGGAGTGTATTATATAAAGGTCAGATTAAGAGTCCCTGGTCTAGATAAGTGAGCCGCGGGACTTGACATCGGAACGACTCTTTTTTTTTTTTTTTAAGGAAAATAATTTCAGCCGTTGCATGGAGGATAGATTGGAGTGGGCAGAAACTTGATGCGTAAGAACATCAGAAGGCAAGTGGAATCGTCGGGCCTATAGGTCATAAGGGCCTGAAACAGTTTGGTGGCCTTGCGAGTAAGTAGAGAGAAGTAGAGAGATCCGAGGCATTATGGGGAGCCGGAATGGATCAGACCTGTTGACGGATTGGGTAGAAGAGGTGAGGAGGGATGAATCCCATCGCTTCTGTCCAATCAGCGTTAAGGGACTTGCCAGGTTCACCCAATGGGGAAGTGTCTGCGGACTGATTTGAGGCTAGGTCTTCCTGACGCCTGTCCACGAACTCTATCCCAGTGCTGCCCTGCTGCCTCACAATAGTAGCTTTTTAATAAATGCTTGTTCCCTTCCTTCATGTTAGTTGCTCTGCTGCTCATGAGGGAATTAGAGTCATCTCATCTACCTCGTATCACCTTCTGTAGGTAGGCATTCCGCAGTATCTGGTGATTTAGCCCCGGGAGCGTAAAAACTTGGAAAGTGTAGATTAGATATAATTCAGGTTTGAAATAATTGCTCTCCATGAAAACGATCACAGCATTGTGGGTATTATGTTAATAAAGACACTGGCTACCCATAGGAGTCCCCAATCTTAATGGTTACTTCATAATGATTGTAGAGCTGTAAAACCTTAGAATGGAGTTTTATTGTGCCTTTAATGGTGCTGGGGTTGTGGAGTCAATATAGCACCTGCCTGTGATTCAAGAATTCTTTCCGTGCTTGCTTACCCCACGCCAGGCACTGTGCTGGGAGTTGTTTGTGTTAACAGCAGAAGAAAAAGACTGTGGGCATGTCCTTAGGGGGACTGGAGACAACAATTCATATTACTACTAAGCTGCATGCTTTAGAGTAGCTTTTTGGAACAACCTGGCATTTCATCGGTGGTGGATCCTGTGTGGAAAGGTTCTCTGTGGATGCAGATCAGCAACTCATCAGATTCATAATTTATATTTTAATATATTATATAAATATATTTTACACACACATATATGTACATATACATGTACTTGATTAATAATTGCCTGAGGAACTCAAAAGTTAAATGACTTGTCCATGTTCATACCATTAGAATTTGCCAGTTTTAGGATTTGAACTCAGGTCATTCTCCTTCCAGCACAGATTTCTAATCCACTATACCACATTCTATCTCTAGAATGAAGTTTAACTAGGATTAAAAAAAAATCTGTTTTAGTTTTTCATTCATTCATTCATTCATTCATTCATTTATTTGCTTATTTATTTTTTAAACCTTTTTTTTTCTGTTTTAGGAACATCTCTAAGACAGGAGGGCGGTTAGGCAAATGGGGTTAGGTGACTTGCTCAGGATCACACAGCTAGGAAGTACCTAACGCTGTATTTGAACCCAGGTCCTTCTTGCATTAGGCACATTGACTTTGGGTTGATGGTGGTGGAGAGGGAAATAATAAAGATCAATAGACTAAGTTCCTGAACTCAATAATCTTACCATGTGAAATTCTGAGAGTGTATGAATTAAACTAGATTTGTTATTAATCTTTAATCTTCCAAGTCTCTCTTTATTTCACTTATGGTTAGTTAATGTTCTGAGGCAGCTTGATGGCACAGTGGCTAGCATGCTGGACCTGAAGTCAGGAAGGTGAGTCTTCCTGAATTCAAATCTAGCCTCAGAAACATAGTAGCCGTGTGACCCTTGACAAATCATTTAACCCTGTTGGCTTTAGTTTCTTCATCTATAAAATGAGCTGGAGAAGGAAATGGCAAGCCACTTCATTATCTCTGCCAAGAAAGCCCCAAAGGAGATCATGAAGAGTTGGACATGACTGAAAAATAGCAGAATAGCAGCAAGCTTCTTCTCTGTTCTTAATTCTTATACAACATAGTTAAGTTAGCTTACATTTTATGTACAATAAAATCTTGCAGTCTTCAAGTCCTAAAAAAATCTACTATTTAAAACCTTAATGTTTAAGATATATTTTCATAGCAAAGACCAGTCTGTAAAGCTAGCCACATATTTACATAGTTTATTTTCAGTAGTTAAAGAAAAATTTTTTTGAGTTGATATCCAAACAGTGGAGAAATAGAAGCAACATAGTACAGTTGAATAAAGTGCTAAACCTGGAGTATGACTTGGGTTCAATTTTGCCTCTTACATCTATTAACTTAATAAATCATTTAACTCTTAGGTGCCCCTGGACAACTCTCTAGGAATTTTATTTTAAGTCATTCATGGGATGCAGTCAACATTGATGCAGAAAATTCCCAAAGGAGGAGTCTCCCCATGCCTAAGAAAATATTACACCCCTTTCAGGCATTTAAGCATAATCCTGATACAGTGTTATCTGTATTTTTGAGGCCTATTCCTATTGAAAGAGGTTATTTGTAGGGAGAGATTTGTCAGAATGGCCTGTTTCTGGTACCCCTGAAAGTTTCTGAAGGCATTGTAGCCCGAGGCCTTATATCTTAATTTTGTAGTTTGCATCTATTCAGTTAACTTAGTAAGACTTCATTGCTTTGCATCTACAATGTGCATAAAGTAAGGTAATTGTATATATAATTGACTTACACATTTAAATGAAGCATATTTTCAGTGACTAAAAAATGCCTTGTAATCTTCCTTGTATATTTGGCAAAGAGACTGTTATCCATATTGAACTTGCTAAAGGCTTTGAAATTGGCTGTTACTACTGGAAGTGGAAACTTTTATTGGTCGGCTACCAACAGTATAATTTCTGATCTATTGGTTTATAGTTTTTATGGTAACTTCAAATATAATTACCATTTGTAATTACCAAGAAAAATAATCACAATTATTTTTTGCCTTGAAAAATCATAGAAATTATCAATTTATAACCTTAGCATGTTATTGCATTGCTCTATAATAACTCTCATTGTCAAATTATATTACTGTAACTAGAAATAGCTGTATGAAAAACTGCAGTGGAAAATAAATTTTTTCCAATGAAATATTAAATAAGTGTATCAAAATTCTTTTGCATTAGGCTGCTTGCATATTGTGATGGAGTTGTAGGAACATTTGTTCGTTCTCTTTTGGATAAATTCTCTTATTATTTTAAAATGTTGCTTGTTTGTAATATATTCAAAAGCTCCTTTATATTTGCTTCCAGAATACCAAAATCATTACCTGACTTAAAAAAATAGCATATCAATAAGGTTCTGGAAAAGGGTAATAGGTAAAGAAAAGAAAAATTTCTAGAGTGTGTTCTCTTAACTCCTTTTGTGTTATGGTCCCCTGTGTCAGTCTCATGAAATCTATTGATATTTACCTAGAAAAAAAGTTTTAAAATGCATAAAACAAGATATGTAGGATTGCAAAGAGAGCCAATCATATTGAAATACAATTATCAATTCTTTAAAAATATTACAGCCATATCTAGTGACAGGTCTAATAACTGCAGTAATTTTGAAGTAGTGGTGAGAATAAATGTTTTTCAAGGCAGCTGCAAAAACTATAACATGCTATTTCTATTGTTGACAAAGTCACAGTTACTAATGATACTCATGTAGTTTGTCATCTACATTCCTAATGGAAGGAAATGCTACACTTCAGTTAGAAATTAGTAAAAATAAAGAAGTATTTTTTTCTCATCCAAGATTATGGATTCTCAGAAATCCATCAAGAATCCCCGAGGGGTTCACAACTTCCAGGTTAACAACCTCAGATCTAGAGACTCTGCTGAGGAAGCATTGGCAGGACTGGATCGATTGTATTTGGGGAAGGCAGCATGGGCACTGGGCAGAGAGTAAGGAGTAATGAGGCCATGGAGAATTACGTGCTAGTAGTAGGTGTAGGTTGAAGAAGGGGAAGAAAGAACGAATTCAGCTTTTTACTTGTTCTGTTTCAAAACCTCTCAAGTTAACTTTTCCAAACATTCCCTAAAAACTCACTAGATTCCTTTTAAGTGGTCTATTTTTCTTTCAACTGTAACTGTCAATTTTTTTTAATTTTTCACTTTCATGTTAGGTTGCAGAGAAGAACAAAGCATGCAGATCCTCTCTTCCCTCCCATTCTACTGTGTTGACTTCTCTGCAGTCATGCATATTCTTCCCTATAAAAATGTGTTTTTAATGGAATCATGCTAAGGCTTTAATTTGTGGGCATTATAATTGACGATATTCCTAGGAAATATCCTTCACAACAATATTTAGCAACAGACCATGTATTTTCCATATCGTAACTTGAAGAAAGATGTATATAAGATCTCATTGTGCATATTATTTATTGATTATGAAAAAATTTGAGTCAGCAGAGCAAAATGCCATGTTAAAGGATCCTTTCCAGTAAGAGTCTTTCATTCATACTTCAGAATTCTTTAATACTCCTTAAATATCATTTTAAAAATCTTATGGAATAGTCTTCTGTTCATAAATACTGGGAAAGGCATATAACATGAAGATTTATGCTACAGAACACTAGAAGGTTGCCTTTCACCTGTTCTATATTTATTTTGTATATATCTATTTATGGATATGCTGTCTATTCCATTAAGCTTCTTAAGTAAACTCCTTAAGAGAAGGGACTGTGTTTGCTTTTTCTCTGTATGTGTGGAACTTAGAACAATGCCTTGTTCATAGTAAGCATATAATGAATGTTTATTTATCAATTGATCCTATCCATATTATTTTATTATAATATATTTGGTGATACTAAAGAAATATATAACAAACTGATATCATGATATTATGCTCATACATGATTAAATCTATATACAATATTTTCTAATTTTGACTGGCCCCCATTTCACCAAATTCTCTCATTGACTTCTTTGACAGAACTTTGACCCACTTTTTTTACTTCTTTACTAGTTCCTCTTTCTCTTCCCATTCCCTAACTAGGGCTGTTCCTTGCAAAGGCCAATCCTTGATATTTTGCCTTTGTCTCCATACATTCTTTCCCCAGTCTATTGTAATTACTTTTTGACATTGAGATTTCTGCATAAGAAGTCAATTGACCAATATATGCAGAAATAAATATGACTTTATGTGGCACATCTTAACTAACACAAGGTAAGATTTTTAGCTTGTAGGCACCAATGAAGAGGGGCAAGAGAAAAAGCCAGATAATTGTCACTAGAGACAAAAATACAAGCTAGTCTTCAGTTAGTCAATCTATAATTCAGTCATTGGAGACTATGCCAATGTGGGGGTCAGTTGATCATTAGGTTATGGTAAAATGAATAAGAGAATTAACCTTTCATTGAGACTATCTCACATTTAAAATCACGAGCTCTTCTAACTGTTGTCTTAATCTTTTGTTATATATGACCAGTCATCCAATTTTTTTGATTCTCAAATATCTCTTTCTTTTTCATTATTTCCTCCATATTTTCATATCTACCACATTATGTTGTAATTAGAATATTGCTGTAATCTTCTAACCAGTTTCCATTCTCTGAACTCTTTGCTGTCTATCCAGACATCTCCTTTAAGTGTGATTAGAATTTTCCTGCCCTAGTCCCAGTAGGTTATAGAGAATAAAGGCTTGAATCCTAGAGTTGGAGTTCCCCTTCAACTGACTGGGAAGTCACACATCCCACTGACAAGTAGGTCAACTCAATAACTTTGGGATGACCAGCATAATTCTCCCCATTCCTTTTCCTAAGAATAGTCTAACTCAATGGATTCCCTAGAATAGCAACATGATTTATTAGAAAACATGCAAAGCTTGGAGTCAAAAGACTTGTATCACTTTAGATAAGTCACCTAATCTCTCTGAGACTCATCTTCCTTATTTGTAAAATGAGGAATTCAGATTAGGTAATAACTAAGATCCCTGGGAGCTCTAAGTCCTATGCCCCCTATGTCTTCTTTGAGCTTCCACTGTGTAATTTTTAGATTTAAGTGTTTCCATTTTCCCATGGTACATTTTAGAATGTACTATGTGTAAAGTACTGCCTTCTTTACTTATGTTTCCTTTATTCCTTATATTTTAATTTTGGTCCAAGGCTTTAGGTTCACTAAAGATGGTAGCCTTGGGATATTAATCCACAGGAATAGAACTTAATAGACGAAAGAAAAATGGTAAAATAGTCCTATTGTTCCTTATTGCTTTCCTTTTCTTCTTTGTGATATTCTTGGTTTCCAGCTCCTTTTTAATATTAGAGCCTGATGTACTTATTGTCAACATTGCATGCTTTCTTCTACCATCCCATTAAGTTTCAGGGGTGTACTCTTCTGCTCAAATTCTGTGGAGACATAGAAATCTTTACAAAAAACTATTTCTTTACTCTAGTCAGTTGGCCCCAAATAAATACTCCATCTTGAAACTTACACAGGCTCAAGAATTTTCCCATTGGTGCCAGTTGAAGCAGCTGGAAAGTAAAAGATATTGTCTAGTTTATTTCAAGACCACATTCAATATTTTGCAAGGATGCTTATCTTTGGCACTAGAAAAACACACACTGAATTGGTCATAAATATAGGAAAGTACCCACCTTTAAAATACCAATGTATGACAATGTAAAGAGATAAGAAGAGTAGCATTTGAGGCTTGAAGTGACCAATATTTTTTCCTTTAGATATGAGAATGAGAATGAATCATAGTCATTATATGAGGTTGGGTGAGCTTCCTCTGAGGGTGCTAAACTGCATTATATGTGGCTATTGACTGCATTGATGGAACAATTTTCCACACTAGGAGTTCCCAAATTGATGAAATTTCCCAAAGTGGGGGACAACAAGATCTGTTCAAATTGTATGAGAATATATCCCCTGCTCCTTGGCTCTATCATGAATTATCTCTGTGATATTGAAAAAGGAATAAACATAGCCTAGCCAGTAAGTCAATCAGTCAATAAACATTTTGAAAGCATCTACTGTGTGCCTGATACTTTGTTAAACACTGGGTTCAAAGAAAGACAAAAAAACATTCCCTGTTCTCAAGAAGTTCATGATCGAAATGGGGAGATTACATGAAAATAAGTATATATAAACAAATTATATTCAGGATAAATTCAAAATGATCAACAGAAGAAAGGAATTAGAATTTAAGGGGAAGTTAGGAAGTGTTTCCTGTAGAAGATGGAACTTGAAGGAAGCTGGGGAAGTCAGGAGGCAGAAATGAAGAAGGAGAATGCTCCTGGTATGAGGGACAGTGAGTGAAAATGCCCAAAGTCGGGAGTTTGGGCTAATTTCCTCAACTTAAAAATGAAATGGTTGAAATAAATGATTGTTTGGGTCCTTTGTATTTCTAGAATTCTTAATCAGTGATGCTGCTGACAAAGTTTCTAGCTCTTTAGGACTTTTTGTCTGACTCATTCCTTTACTTTAGAGATTAAATGGAATTCTTCAACATAGTTTGGATTTGTCTGCATCTGCAATATTGAGTAGCAGTTAGAGGATCCACTTGTGTAAACACTCATTTCATTTTTGTCTTCAAACCCTTAAGGGACAGGTAGTAATCACTTGCTACAATAATAAAGGGAGATATAAAGATACAACTCAGCATGGAGAGTCTGGTGTTGATGAGCTTTTGAAAGGCACAAAATTAAGGGAATATAACTACATTGTTGTTGCAGGTGGTTAAAATAGAGTAGAAGGAAGTATTGAATTATATGCGATGTGAAGCAAGGTGAACACAGGTTCCCTGGCCACCTGTTTTATTACATTATAATAAAAAGGCAGCAAAATGCAGTAAATAGAGAGTTGACCTCAGATTTAGAAACCAAGAGCTGTATGGAAGACCTCTAACTGGCATATTCTAGCTGTATGATCCTGGGTAATCATTTAACCTCTCAGTTTCCTAGGCAATTGACTTTAAAATGATGAGCACTCTGCAGAGGATAGAGTTCCCTTACATTAATGAAAGCAGGGAACTGGTACCTACTGTCCCTCTGACCTTCCAGAAAATGCCATGAGCACAATTCACGTGGGAATTTCTTTCCTGTCTACCATCCTGTGGCATTTTTGTCCTTGTTCCACCATAAGTTTACTACATGGGGTTCACTTTTATAAATATCTTCTCATGAATGTGTATGTTTATTACACAGAGAATAGGCAAGGAAATATAAGCAGAGTAGGAATGGAGGGGTTGGGGGCAGAGAAAGGAAAGGAAAAGAGCTGTAATTTGACCTGTTCCTCATTGGTGCTGAGTTAACACCTTTCTTAATGGGAAGAAGAAATATGGAATTTTATTTCAATCTTCTTCAGTTCACTAGGGCTCACCCCCCCAATCTCTTTATATCCATTTCATATTTGCCTGTATATGTTTATATACACATACATATATGTGGATGCACGTAAATAAAATCTTATAGTGAAACTTGCATATGTATTGTACATATATGCATATAATTCTTTTGTATCTTTTTTGTATTTCCCTATATATACACACATATATAGCTTATATTTATACATAATATACACATAAAATAGCTTTGGTTCTATTTTTTATTTCCCTACATAAATATACATTTATCTTATATGTGTGTATATACTTACATGGTAGTTTTGGATCTTTGATATTTGCCTATACACATACACAGAGTCAAATACAAAATGTAGAATATATAGGCAAATGCAAAATAAGCAAAGCACTGTTTTTATATATTCAAAATGTATACATGTACATACGTATATAGGCATTGCTTTCATTGGTGGAATATAACCTCCTCGAGGACAGATATTGTTTGACTTTTGTCTTTGCATCTCCAATGTCTGATACCTGATGGGCATGTATAAATGCTTGTTGATTGATTGGTTACTAGTTAATTTTTCATTTTAAATAAATATTTTATTGATTCATGCCTTAAAATAAAGTTGATTTTGGTGTGCATCTCTGTCCCTTATGAACCCACCGCTGTAGAGAGCTATAATCAGCAATGGGCAACTAGGACTTTACCCGAAGGCACCAGGAATATACTTCTCTTTCATTGGCACTGGGTGACATGGAATCAGTGAATGGCAACTTGATGTTGGTGAACAATGGAATAAATTTGCATTTATTCGCCTGCATATTGAGTGCCAAAACACTGAGATTATAAATAGGAAAAGTTAGTCCCTTCTTTGAAGGGGTTCTGACTCCAAGTGGGAAGGCAGTAATATGGTGCAATAGATGGAGGAAACCCACATCTCCCCCTGGGCCTGGGCATTATCGTTTTCCACCACAAGTCTTGTCACCATCAAACACCACTTCCCTCAGCCTGCCTTCCTCCATTGGCATCGCTCTAACTGAATGGTGATAATAGACAACCGGAACACTCTTTGACCTGGAGACTGGCAAACGTGGAGTATGTTGTGTGATAGACTTGTATCCTTCCGGTCTCCCTCTCTTCCCTGTATTTACTTCCACAATGGTATTCACAATGCTGACAGGGCAGATGGCCCCTATGACGCCTGACCCAGCCTTTCTCATTGGGAAGCATGGGATCACGGGTGATGGTGATGCATAGTCACCAATGCATCCCAACTGGATTATCTGGCTTTCCCCTCTCCAGTCCTCTGCATTTACTGCTGATACCAGACTTTTCAGTTACCATGTTGATCATGTTCTTTGAATTAGAGGTAGAATTCTAACAGTCAAAAAACTACAAAGGAGTGGGAGTGAGAAGATGAGAAGAAAAGTGCATTAAAGGCACAGGCAAAACAGAAGGGTAGAGGTGGAAAAAGGCCCGAGAAATCATCAATCATTCAATATGGTCAGGACAGAGTCTTCTGTGAAAGGGAGTACCTTGAGATATGCTTGGAAAGATAGGCTGGAAACTGAGATGGAAGGCCTTGGATGGCGGGCCAAGAAAAGTCTATCATCATCTTTGCTAGGAAAAGGCACGATGATATGCATATATATTACATAGAAATATATGCACATCATTGTGCCTATTCCTAATATATGACAATCTGTATGTAATTAATTTCCTGCCTCTCATGCTTAGTCCCTGCCTGATTGATATTGATATTCCATGCTATTAACTCAATGCTCTAATTCAATGAGACCCTGGAATTTATTGGCTCTGCTCACATGGTACAGTTCAGTAAAGATTTTATGTGTGGCTCTGCTTAAAGTTGTTTTTTTGAAAGGCAAGCCTCCTCCTCCACCCCACCAGAACAACATCAGAAATAGGAAAACAGAGATTTCTGGCAGCATAGAAGCAAAGTGTGTAATTTTCCAGCCATTCAGCTACCACCTGCCCTGCCACCAGAGAGTTAGTCTAATTATCCTCACTGATCTGAGCCAGCCACAAGAAAAAAGACGTGATCTATGTGAATGGAATTTGAGGCAGTCTCTTCCTTTAAAAGCCAGAAGCTGCTTTGACTTGATGTGCCCTTTATCTGCATCTTCCTGCCTGTGATCCATCTTTCAGCCCTTTGCGGACAGAGGAGGATGGAGGGATGGAAGTTTAAGGAATGAGGATTAATAGGGGAAGGTGTTCCTGTGATCACTGGACAGAGGACTCAGGAAATGTAGTGCTGTCTGGATCTGTCACTGATCAGCTGTGAGACCTTAGAGGAGTGACCACCTCCCTGGACCACACTTTTCATTGGTCAGAGGAGGAGATCAGAATAGAAGATTGCCTAGGCTTTTCAGCTCCACCATTCTAGGATTCCAGCTTCCTGCCTCCTCCCCATCCAGTTCCAAAGGAGGCGGGGAGGGTGGTGTTTAAAGAAAGAGTTATTTTCTTCCTGTTTTCTTTTTTTCTTCCTGACAAACTAGATGCTGTTTCCTAAAATAAAAACAAATGACTATGTAAACTTCAGGATATCAGTGTTTGTGACTTTGGACACAGCTGTGATACTTCTTTTGGGTTGATGAGGGGAAGTTTGGGTTGACCATGGTTAAATGGTGCCCTCACCTGAATTAGGTTTGGGAGAAAACTTCTTGATGCCTAATAATGATGCTTATTAGTAATTTTCTCCCCTCACCCCCACTTCCCATTTCTGGATCCCTGCCTGCCCCTTGCATGGAGATCCTTACAGTCAGCTCCTCTGGCCATCGGTGCTCCAGTGTATTCATTTAGGGGTCTGTCCAACTGTTTTTCTTCACAGGTGTTATACTTAGTGTAAATATATTTCTGGAACAATGATATTGCATTTGTTTCAGGGTCAAATGCTGTCATCAGATAATCAGTTATGAGATACGGGCAGCTTTTTAAGCTTAGTGCTATCTGCTCATATCCTAGCCTTAGGGTCAAGGACACCCAAGTTTCAGTCTTGCCTGTGACATGGACAGACTATATGACTGCCCTAAGTCTCTGTGTTAAAGATGAGTGACTGACTCATACCCATGGAGAGTTTCCATGATGGAATTTTCCCTTTCTGATAACATGAGAAGCCGGAACGCATAACCCCTGGCCAGGGCAATGAGATGGTGAGAAGGGGGAAGAAGTAGCTTTATCAGAAAAAAATAAAATCTGTTCCTTATTTCTTTTTTGTTAACTTGAATTTGATTCAATGAATGTATCTGTTATTAATTATTGTGCCTATTTTGTGTTATGCACTTGGGCAGTGAGTGGTGGAAGAGGAATTTGACATTATCTAGACCTAATCATTTATTTTATATATGAGAAAACTGAGACCCAGAGTGGTGAAGGAGATGCTAAAAGTCTAATTTCCCGAATCCCTGCCTAGAGCTGTCTTGCCTCTACTTACAGGTGTCCATAATTAAGAAATTTAAATTTTAGAAGACAATGGCAACAAAGTACAGTGAATAATGAGATGACCTTGGAGTGTGGAAGACCCTGGTTAAAATTCTGTATCTGACACTAGGATCTTTTAGACTTAACAAATCACTTAATCTCTCAACTCCCCATAAGCAATTCAATTAGTTGTAGAGAAAATGCTCAACTGCATTGATAAAGAAAGTTCCCTCACTGACTGTGCCTTTTGCCAATAAAATCCCCGATGAGACTAAAAATCTAAAAATGAGAACACTAGGTTCTACCTGGGGGCAATTCATGATGTCATTTTTTATAAAGCAAAGATCATTTTCTTATCCTCTGTGCTTCAGGCCTCCCTTATTGTCAGACAAATGTTTGACTCAGCTTTATGGTGAGGAAAATTAATGTTGGATTATATTATTTATTAGCAATATTTCTATGAATCCATTCTCTCAAAACCTCTGAAAGTTAGACTAGGGCTTAGCTGAGTAGTAAGGTAATCACTCCTAGGCTGCAAGGCATTTAATCTAGACAGAGAAACTTGTCTTTTGTTAAGGCAAGGTGGCGACTTCTACTCTTTTTCTATAAAGAAGAGTCTTCTGTCCAAGCACATTCCCCTTTGTCCTTGTTAGACATATCATCTCTATTTGAGGGTGACCTGGCCTAAGATAGGGGAAAGAGTCAGGGAAAACCTGAAGGAAACAACTTAGTTGGCTAGCCAAAGACTGCCAGAGGAAGTTAGGTTTCACAAACTAGCAGATATTCCATTTCTTAAGGGAAGGGTGGGGGACAACTCTTGAGAGTCAAGCCTAGAGATTGGAAGTCCTGGTTTCAAATCTGGCCTCAGACACTTTTTAGCTGTGTGACACTGGCAAGTCATTGAACCCCTCTTGCCCAGCCCTTACTATTCTTCTGCCTTGGAATTAATATTCAATGCTCAGTACTGATTCTAAGACAGAAGGTAAAGATTTAAAAAAGAGAGAGAGAAGGGTAGTTTACTGAAGCTATAGAGATCCACTCAACTGAAGAGTAATCTTTCACCTTTCCTTTAATGATATAATTGGAGAGGAGCAGAGATCTCTAAGTCCACCTCTTCTTTTAAAATATTTGCCAACTGGAACTACTAGGAGAGGTCCAAATGATGTAATGTCAGGTCAGTCAGAAGGAAAATAATTCTGTTATAAGGTTCTGTCCACTTCCTGTTCATGTCTTTCTACACAGAGTCACCATGATTGACCCATACTTTATTAATAGATCAAAGGACTATCAAGACATGGAGATATATTTGGAGGTACGGTCTCCCACTGTCCAATGACAAAAGTCCAATGGCAAAACAAAAGTCAGGATGTCTGTGGATGGCCTGAGTTGTAGTGAATGACCTTGGCAAGTCTGACCAAGCTTTAAGTGCTCCACAGTATCTGCTTCAGCTGCCTTCATGGCTGCTGGAACCAACTGTTCTCCTCCGGCCATTCTAACAGGAAATCTTCACATGCTTGGGAAAGACATCCCCTTAACTCATTGGGCTTGGGACTTGCTGGTTACCCTCCATCCATCTGCCAAAATAGTTTTACCAGGGTGGACTTGCACATACTATATATAGCCTCTGAGAGTCACAGATGAGAGTTGGGTGAAAGGTGGATATCAAACGTGGATGAACAGCACTGAAAAGGATTCCTCATGCCCTCGTACCAGAAGCGCTAGTCCTCCCTGAACATTCCATACTCCCCGAGCATGTAGGGAACAACACAGAGCATAAAGGTAACATTTTGCCTAATAGGTTCACCTCAGGTTATCCTCATTATTCACATCTGTTAAGTATCCATTTGTGTGCTTAATTGGTGTGTAGAATTCTGCCAGGGATATGCCAAGACTTGTGAAGTACAAATCCTACTCTCTTTCCCCAAGAAGATTTTATTTTATCTCTGTGAGCCTTGATATTAGTATGCATACAAATAGTGATGAAAAGAACATAGTTTCATATAATATAATGCATTTCTAAATTTAAGAATGGAAATTAAGATATATGTGTACATATATAATATATATATGTACATATATTTAAATTATTTTTGGCACAAATGAGTGGGAGATGAAATTAAATGAAATTTTTTATTTCTTATCCATCACACTGGGTATGGGGAATTTAATGTGCAGGAATAAAACTAAGTGATAGGAAAAAATGGGTTGGAGAAATTAAAAAAAAACCCTGATAGAACCTTTATAGTAAAGGGGAAAGAAGAACAGGATTCAGAGGGGAAAGAATAGGAAAAAAGAACCTATGGAAAGGGAAAGGGTAAAAAAAGGAAAAAGATGGCTGATGAAATTTGAAGGGAGAGGAATATGTTTATCTTGTAGGAAACCAGAAGATAGTTTGATCTGGTTTGGAATGATGCCATGAGCCAGGATAAGTTACAATACTCTCCTGCCCCTCCCATGATGTCATTCTTTTCTGTCAGCGAGTCCTAGGAATTGGCTTACAAGTGCTACTTTCTGGTTGCCGGTAATTATCACAACTCTTCTCTGGAGAGGCTCCCCTTTATACTCAATCCAGTTAGTCAATAAACATTTATTGTGTTTACTATGTGCCGTGTACTCTGACTGAGTGAAAGTGAAAGCTTTTATTAAGTGCTTACGATGTGCAAAGCACTGTCCTAAGTGTGGAGGGTGCAAATTGAAGAGACAGACTGAGAGATAGACTCACATCCTAATGGAAGAAGGCAACATATGTGGGAAGTTTCAGCTTTAAGTAAGATGAAAACACCTCATGGTGCTTAGAGTGCAGTGGTGATGTATCAGGTAATAAGACATCTTTAATGTAATCTTCAATTATATGACAATATCCATTTCTTATTTTGAACCATTTTACTGTTCCAAGGACTTTGGTAGGGAGTGCTTTCTTTTTCAAATATTCATTGACTGTGATCTAGTTATATGCTAGAGATACAAAGATAAAGCAAAAAGAAGTCATCTCTGCAAGAAGCTTATATGCTGATGGTATAGACAGTATACGCACGAATAGGGACTTATACATCCAATGAAGAAAAGAAGTAGCCTTTGAGGGGAAGACATTAGGATCTGGAGAGGTGGAAGACTGGGAAGAATCAGATGAAGTGTCCTGTGTGAGGAATATCAAGTAGAATCTTAGTTTGTAGAAGAGGAGGTTGCAATATTTTCCATTTTCCTGGTCTCTAGAAATAGCCTACCACCCTTATATTCGGTATTTTAGAGTATCTACTATTAAGCATTGCAGGGCAAAATGTAGTTGTTTTACTGTGACAACCAAAGGAGGAAAGTTACACATGATGCATGTTTTCCCATTCAGACTCAGTCCTCCATGCACTATCATAGGGAACTGCTTGCATCTAACTCTTCCTTAATTTCCCTTTTCCTGTATGACTCACTCTCTACTTTTGAATTTGTTCCCAGACTTGGGCTGTTTAAAGCTATTCTCAGTTCTTTTTCTCTGTCTAATACATTTTGTAAGGAAAAGCTTAGAGTTGTCTTAGTAGTGTCTCTTGAATTCATTGCTCTGACTCCTTGGTCTGACCCTATGTTCTAAAAGATAGTGATCTTTTCAAATATCCACGTTTCTACCATCTCTATTGGTTAGCCTTTTCTACTCTTTGATGGTGGATGTCCTCAGGAGTCTTGTGTCTGTAATTCCTTACAGTCGGCTAATGCAACAAAAGTTGAGTAAGGTATTGTGGTAAACCCCAAGGATGCAAATACCTACAAAAATGTCCTCAAGAGAGCACATTCCAGCTGAATGAGAAAAATCCCTTTTCTCTTCTTTCTCCCCAATATCACTGATTGAAAAACTGCACATCTATGCAATTTGATGAATTCAAGTCTCTTTGAATGTCTGGCTTATTAGGAATTTTGACAAGAGGAGGTTTCCAGTGGAGTATTCATGGGATCTACTTGTGCTGTTTGCTGTTTTTAATTAAATAACTTCAGTGAATTATTTTAGCTTTAGATGACATACTTACCAAACTTGAAGATGATAAAAAAATCTAGGACAAATAGTTAATACACCGAACAACCCTGAAAGATCCTGACAATCCATTCAACTTCATACACATTTATTAAGCACCTGGAATGTAATAGGTATTATGCTAAGTGCTATTTGTTACATAGGATCCTAGGTAAACTGTAGAGCTTAACAGATGAGAATACTAGGCTAAATGTAATAAAGTGAGAAAAAAGATAAATGTCTTATACTTGGTTCAAAAAATCAATTTTATAAAAAAAGAATGGGGGAGATATGGTAGGATAATTGATGGGGGGGGGGGGAAATCTGGTATTAGAGGACTGAGAGTTTCATGAAGTCAGAAGTCAGAAGTAACCAAAAAAGCATGCAATCTTGGACTAACTTAAGAGTCATGGCTTCCGGCAATAAAGAGACAATTGTCCTCTTTTGACTTTAGATTTAACTCTTAGTTCAATGAAATTTTAACTAGACTATTATATATAAGATAGGCAGTATAGCCTTCCCCTAATACCCTGTGGGTTGATGCAACTTAAAACTTTTCTTCTACTCTCTGCCTCTACTCAAATAGAGAAACAAATTCAATATGTCTCCTTAAGAAACAGAATTTCAGAAAGAAAAAGTTCACTTTCAGTAAGTTGAGGAAATGGTTTTTCCTAATGGCCAGGGTTACAAATGAGAAGGAACTTTGCCATTGGAAAAGCCCTGTCTATATACTCCTTCCATTCCCAGATCCTTTCCTACAGCCCTGGAAGTTCTGTTTATTTCCTTGCTGTTGCTCCTGTCTCCCACTGCACATGAATCATCGAGGGCCAGTGACTGACCTGGCTGTCGGACAAAAGTAATTGATGGCCATAAATTTGGCCCTTTGCATTGCTCAGGGGTAAGGATCCCTTTATTTCATGGGTGCATCATAAATTACTAACTCACAGCCAGGTTCTGGAGCTGTTTGTCTTTCCTAACTCCAATTAAAGTTCGTCGGATTTGATGTGTGGACTGAGCATGGAATTAGCTCCTGAGCCATGACCCTCGACCTTCTTACACTCGAGGTTTGCACGTTTGTTGTAACTCATTAAGATCTGCTGTCCTGAGAACATTCACATTGACTTCAACCTTTGAAGATGTGAAGGCAGCAGTTCTCAAGGATGTTTGTGGAAATTGCTTTGAAGACCCTTCCTCACGAAGCTGCCTCTTTGCTTTAAACACTGCAATTTTTCTTTGCCATTCCGACTGCTCCTTAGCTAGCATTTATCTCTGTAGCACCGTACATTCTCTCAACCATTTATAAAGAAAAAAGTGTAGGCAGAGAAAAAGCATGTGAAAATACCACGAAATGAGCTGAATGACCTGGGCTTGGACATACAGATTGGGAGAGCAGATCTGAACTATTATTAGAGAGTATGTGTGTTTTTAAAATTCGTTTTTGACATCTTTTGTTTTTAACATAACTAATTTATTCCCCATTTTCCTCACCTCTCAAATGAGGGGATTGAACTAAGATGGTTTCTGAGATTGCTTTTAGCTCTAGATCTATGACTATATGTGCTTGGTAAATCTTAAAGTATTTTAAAAAGCTCTGCTATTATTATTGCTATTATTATTTAAATCCCTTAACTTTTGTCTTAGTAGAAAATCTAAAACAAGAGTGGTAAGGACTAGGCAATTGAGGTGAAATGACTTGCCCAGGATCACACAGCTAGGAAGTATCAGAAACTATTAATTTAATTATAACTGTTTTTTCCATCCAGTCTGTTGATTTGAGCTCTTCTTTGGCATTGTTTTCCTTGAACCTGAATAAAAGAGCTTAACAATGAGTCATGAAGAGTTTTTTTTTGAGGTAATCATTTTATATTCTTTCTTTTTCCCTTTGCTTCTTTTTTTTAAATTGTATTTAGTCAATTTAGAACATTATTCCTTGGTTACAAGAATCATAATCTTTCCCTCCCTCCCCTCCCCACACCCTTCCAGTAGCCAACTTGCAATTCCACTGGGTTTTACACGTGTCCTTGATCAGAACCTATTTCCATGTTGTTGGTGTTTGCATTAGGATGATCATTTAGAGTCTACATCCCCAACCACATCCCCTCAACCCATGTAATCAAGCAGTTGTTTTTCTTTGGTGTTTCTACTCCCACTTTTTTCTCATGAAGAATTTTTTTTAAAAACTCCCATTCTCAGCAAGAGAACCAGAACTGGCTGAAAATGGAGAGGAAAAGTTTCAGGTATTTTTCTGCAGCCCTAGGATATACTCCTCAATGGAGCTACCTTAATGGCATGTGTGAGTGTGATGACAGTGTTGACCCATGATCAACTCCTCGAAGTAAGAAAAGGCTAAAGGTGCTCCTCTGACCACTAGCTCCATGGGGGTGACTTTGCTTCTTTTCTGGGATCCAGAAAAAATTAGAGTGGTGGCAGAAGTGATAGTGGTATAAGATAAGGATATGAAATCTTTTAGATATATTTGTTTCCTCTTTAGTATGACAAAAAAGATCAGGAATTATTCACTAGTTTATTTCCCCTGAAACCATATATAAATAAGTAGGTTGGTAGATAGATAGACTATGTATCAGGTACCATGCTTAACACTGCTAATAGAAATAAGTGAGCAATCTTACATTCTTTTGGTAAAAAACAACCTATAAAAGAGAGCTGGAAGAAAGTGGGTTATGGCATGGAAATGGCCAGGAAATCCTTGGAGGCCTGTTTCCTCACTTATCACAACTAGGAGACCCCAGAAGAGTCCAAAAGAAAGATGAGATATGTTCAGAGTATAGGCAATATTGGGAGGTAACCATAGTTCCCAAAGAGGTAGTCTACCAACTTTGTCTATTAATAAAATACCACCGATACTCTGATTCATGGGCAAGGTCACATTCCCCTTCATGTGAACAAAGGCAGTAGTGGTGTTTTTCTTCTCTGGTTTAAATGTGTACATGTAATCTCATGAATTGAGGAGGGAAAGAAAGCAAAGTGAAGGTTCAAAAAATCAAATCCCTGGTAGATGTAAGAAAAAGAAAATGACTTTTTGACTATATCATTTTACTAGCAGTAATTTAGGGACTGCAATTCAGATTAATCAAAAAAAGCAAGAGACTGACCATTCCTAAGAGGGCAAAAGAGAAAGCACTATTTCATTAATACACATTTTTATGCTCATATTAGTAAACATTTCCAAGAAAGAAAGGTAGAATTTTTTAAAGCTAAAGATTCATAATGGTTAGAGTATTGGACTTGAAATTAGAAAGAACAAGGTTAAAAAAAGCACTTTGACTGTTTATGTGAGATCCAAGACAAGTCACTTAACCTCTCTGAGTCTTGGTTTTCTCATTTGCAAAATGGGGAAGGGGAGGGTTGGACTAGATTGATTTTATGGTCCCTTTCAGATATATCTGATTCTATGAATCTATGGTATCATGTGATGTGTGCTATAAATGGAACAAAAGGGAAAGGATTAGGGTTTTTACTTCTTGGCATTCATTCAAGCCATTAGCAGACCAAATGCTATGTTATTTTTCCTGTATTGCTACTGAAAGGTAGAAAATATTTCCAGGTGGAATTGAAGTGAATAGTTTATTTGAAATTGTATTGTGATGGAGAGCAAGGTAAAAAACAAGAATGGAGAGATGCATTTGTGTGTGGCATATGCCTTAACAGCATATCTGAGGTCTCGGTCTTGGTGACAAGTAGGTTGCTCAGTGGACTAGGAGCCAGGCTCAGCAACAGAAGGTCCTGGGTTCAAATATGACCTCAGACACTACCTATCTTTATGACCCTGGGCAAATCACTTAACCTCCATTGCCTAGCCCTTACTGCTCTTCTATCTTGGAACTAATAATATTAATTCTAAGACGGAAGGTAAGGGTTTTAAAAAATTACAAAATACTTTTCACACAAATAAAGAAAAGTCTAAACACTTGGAGAAATATTAATTATTCATAGGTAGGTCAAGCCAATATAATAAAAATGGCAAGTCTATAGTAATGGATTTACTTATTTGGTTCCATATCAGTTGAACTCTAGGATGTCATGGTCTGACTGAGCAGTTGTTTTAAATGGAATTTCTCTTTCTATCTCTTCCTGCTGAGTTATATTGGTAGTATTTAGAAATACTGGTGACTTTTATAGGTTTATTTTATAGTCTTCATCTTTGCTAAAGTCATCCATTGTTACTAGTTTTTCAGTTGATTTGAATATACTATCATTACATCTACATAGAGGGAAAAATTGCCAGCTCCCTGTTGTAATGGTTGAAAAGGGTTGCCAAATTGTAATAATTAAAATTAAATTATGAGTCTGTGAGTAGCTTTAACAATTTAGTTTAATCAAAGTAGAGATAGTAAAGAGAGAGAAATGTGGAAAAGAGATAGGGAGCAGTTTAGCTAAATGCTCTTGTGAGCCTTAAGGCTCCAATCTCTACTCAAAAGTCCACAAGAGTCTCTTCAGCAAGAGTCACCAGCGCAGTAGTGTCTCCAGCAAGAGTGGCCCCAATGCAAGAATGTGTCTTCAGTCAGTTACCAATGACAGTCTCAGAATTCGAATCTGAATGGGAGTCCCAATGGGAATCAGAAGACTGAAATCCAAATGTGAATCTGAGTGTCCATTCAGTAAGAACACCAGATCCAGAGAGGTAATGTCCATCAGAATCCAAATGGGAATCTTGGTCTCTCCTTTATAAGTCATTTTCTCTACCCATTGACTCTCCCAAGTCACATCTCAGGAACCAATCATAGTTCTTTAATTTTCCTGGTACCACCCAGGGGGACAGTGCCTGTGGGATCAGTTTCCTGTCTTTGATTCCTTTCACTGTGGGCACAGCTCAAAGGACCTCCAGGTTCATGATTGATTAAATGAAAATAAATTCGCTTTTCACAGTCTTGCACCCTGTACCTACCCAGGGGACCCCAGTAGCCTCTTTCTAACTGGTTTCCTGATTGTCTTGCCATCTTTGGTTTGAGAGTAACTGCTGTTGTTGCTATTGCCACCTTCAAGGTCCTCTGCTGATCTTGTTGCCATGTTGGTTCCTGGTCAGCCCCTGCCCCAGCATCACATCTTTTTCTGACTTCCTAAATTCTATTTGAGATGTTATTTTAAAGGTTTTTGGAGGGGAATGTTGAGAAAGCTTAATTACTTCCTCTTCCCCACTGTCTTGATGACATTATATTTTGAAACAAAGTCAACATGCAGTTTACAGGGAACCTTATATAAGAATTAATTGGACGATAGTGTATTAGAGAAGTTCCCATGGGGGATCTAGGTGGCTCAGTGGATTGAGAGCCAGGCCTAGAGACAGGAGGTCCTGGGTTCAAATTTGGCCTCAGACACTTCCCAGCTGTGTGACCCTGGGCAAGTCACTTAACCCCCATTGCCTAGCCCTTACTGCTCTTCTGCCTTGGAACCAATACATAATATTGGTTCTAAGACAGAAGGTAAGGGTTTAAAAAAAAGATGCTTTTAGTTTCATGCATTGTATCATATCTCCCCTGTGAGTAGATACTCTGCTCATTACGATGTAGAAAAAGAATACAGGAGAAATTTGAGTTTAAAACCTGTCCCTGATATTAACATTGGATAACCACAGACAAATCATTTAACTTCTCTGAGCCTCAGTTTCCTCATCCATATATATATATATATATATATATATATATATATATATATATACACTAACATCACAGGGTTATTATCAGGATTAAATGAGATAACTTATGAAAAGTGCTTTTTAAATCTCAAGATGGTATTTCAACCATTGTCCTAGTTCCTCAGTAAATTCCTTTTCCCTGATCCACTGGACAGGCTGGATTTTGTCCACAGTCAAACTCTTTCCACAGAATCTGAGAATTTGAAGAGACCTTACAGGTCACCTATTCCAAATGATACCTAAACACAATACTACCCCCTCCCCTCCCGTTTTCTTCATTGTCATTGAAATCCAATTTCCCAGTGATGATCTACAGGGAGAAGAAACTACTACTTTCTGAAAACAGCTATCAAAGATGCTATATTTATAAATGTTTTGGTTAATAATGCTCTCATACCATTTCATTTTTCCTCTCATGAATTAATCCCTTAGTTTAAGATTCATTCTTTGGACTAACATTACTATATCACTGTTGGTCTAGTCTTTAACTAATATATGGCTTTTTCATGTTAAGACTTGACAATTTTTACCCAATTCTACAAATTTCCATCAATTCCAGATCACAACCTTTCCTAAATTTGAACTCTGTTACTGTAGTTCCATTCTGGGTCCTGACACTAACCTAAAACTTGTTAGAATTATTTTTTTCTTTAATTTTCTTTTATCATTTGGAGCTCAAGGCTACTTGAATATTTGACTGACTCCTGAAACCTATCTCCCATTAATATTTACTTTACTTGTCTAAAAACTGACTCATGCAATGATTGTATTAAGGGAAGACTTTTGATGTTACTATGATAAGAAAACAAAAAAGAGGAAGAAAGGCATATAACATCTACAAAAATTTTAACAACCTCAAGGGATTTAATTAACTCTGTGTGTGCAAAGATCTCAACTGGGTTGGACTCTTTAGGTAATTTTGAGGCATATAAATGCTTCTCAGCCCATTGTGAACTCTCCAAATGTAGTTTAATATGGAACCTGACTTAATTTACCTATAAAGTCTGTTTGACTAAGACTGCTTCCTTAGGGGATGTGTGAGATTATAATTCTGTTGAAGTTTGTTACACCTTTATGCCCTAAACCATAAATATTACATTATGGTAAAAATAAATAAAATCCAATGTAATTTCCCCTACAAATTCACCTTTTGATGTCCTAATCAGGGCCCAAGATTATTTTCCTAAATCCTAAGTCTGTGCACAAGCATAATAAAATCTAGATTTTCACCTCTAAAATTTCTTTCTGGTGATAGCATTATTTGACAGCAGTTACCTATCATATGAACTTGGTTTTCCCAAAATAAACTTATCAGTCATTGCTTATCTAATATTCCACTTCTCTAAGCATTAGTAAAGAACAACTTCCTGGACAACCTTTAATCTTTTTTAGTAATTTAAAGTCCTGTTGTCACAAATGTCCAAATCTAGGGGTGTCAAGGTAATTTGGTATCAAGTCTTGCAAAAAACAAACAAACAAAAAAAGTCTATTAATTGCTTAATTTTTCTAACAGGATAGACCTTAGGATCCTTCTTTTAACTTTTCTAGAGAAAGTTCACTAGCTTTTTCAACTCCTTCAATTCTTTTCTTTAGGGATTTTCATGAAGAAAGAGAAATTAAGTCATAGCATAAACCATTGGCATGTGAAAAAAGTGAGTGATGATATTTTTCTAATCAATGGCTTTCCTTACAATCAATTGCTAAATTTCTCAAGTTCTCCCGCCCACCAGGCAGCTTGAAACTTATATACAATTGATTTCATTATTAAAGAGTTTCAGGTTTCTCAGTTTTGTAGCCTGGTGGTTGACACTGATATATGACACAAACTGCTCACCCTTAAAAGAATCATTTCCTCTTTTTTTAAGAATATTTCTGAAACATTTAAATAGAAGATAAATTGGTTTGAAAACAGAGCCAGGCAATGATTACCTTCCATCTTACTCCAGGGGGTAATTTTGCTTGGAGCTGAGTTTAAGGTGAAGAGGGTAATATGCAATTGAAAATCTTAAAAAAAAAGTTACTCCTCTAATTCCCACCAGCATATTCTAACCATGGTAGATTAGCTGTAACAAACAGTCTTCCTTCTTTACAGTATGTCAAATGAGCTACTATCAAACATTTATAACAGTCACAGTGGCTGTTAAATCAGAGGCACTGGGTACTATTTACCAACTAACAGAACCAAAATACTCTCTGATTTTGCTGCAGAGAATGGTAGGGGATTCCAAGAATGAAACAGGGCAGATGGAAGCGGGTGAGAGGAGTGGCTAAAGTATGGAGTTTGTGAGGGAAGATTAGTTCATTTCTCTTATTGGGCTCCTCTCCAAAAAGAGTCATCTGGTTAGTTGGCAAATACAGAATCAAACAACCATGTGCCAGATGTGCATTGCTGCTGTTGAGCCATCTGTAGCATGTTCCTGTGCCATATGCCAGTTTTATATTTGGTTGAGTAGGGTATCTGAGGCAAAATTCACAGTGCAGTTGTTTTTGCTATTATTTCTGAAGATTTGATCAGAAAAAATGTAATGATCTCTAGCTATACTGGGGACTGAGCAGAATGTAGTTTGGATGATCACTGACAAGATTGCTCATGGTCTTAATTCAACAGCTAGAAACAAACATGAGTTTAAGTTGCTTGGTGTGGGAGTTAGCATTATGGGAGACTGATCCAAACCATTTGATGTCCTTCTCAACCTCAGTCATCTTTAGTTTCCTCCAAAAAAAAAGAGTCCCCATTTTAATCTCATTAGATTATGGTAGTGAAAAAGATAGTACTGTAGAGTAAATGAAGGGAAGACCAGGTGTTCTTGTTCATTGAATGAAGGTCAACAGTTTTTTATTTCAGAGATATTTCTCTTTTCCCTTGAAAACATTAGTGTGTAAAGCTACTTTGAGTTCCACAGTCAATTTAATACATGTACATGCGATTAATAAAATAGCAAAGGAAGAATTGGAAAATTTTTGAGTTATCCTCTGTACACATCAAGCCAATTGAGCTAATTGTTTGTTTGTATAACAGATTGTTCCTTGATTACAGGCCATTAATCACCATTAATAAAGGAAACAAGTATCCTTTTTTTAGTTGGTAATCAAGTTCAGTTAACATTTTTCTGTACTCACTTCAAGACCTAGAGTCCAACTTAAATTAAGAGAAACTTTTTCTTGTGAAATTGTGATTTCATCGAACAGAAACCTTGCTAGAGTAACACAGATTTGCAATTGTTCTGCAACTTTCATTCTTAGAAAGTTGCTCCAAAATTTCTTGTCTTTTTTTATTCTGATAGAAATATAAATGAAATTCTAATTCATTTATTTAATAATTTTCTTTCCCATCTGCTAGTATTCTATTACATATCTTTTGAGTTTAATGAATATCTTACTGAAACACAAAGGAATGAGGCTATATTTTTCCTTAAAAATGTCTGAAATGATCTTATTACTATGAAAAATTTTACTTGGACAAAGTAAGTCAACTGTACTTTAACAAAAGTGAAAGAAAATGTTGGGATTTGTCAACTAAGAAATATTCCATACTAAGTTTTTGAGTCAACACCTGGGCAATGATGCACTCTAAAGACAACTTTTGCAAATGTTTCAATATGCATTCCCATACAATTATAAATCTTAAAGGTATAGTTAGGCAAGCTGACCTGATTTTCAGTCATTTGAAATCTTGAAAAGAAATCCTTAAGTGAAAGACAAAAAGGCCCTGTTAAAAATTCTGAAGTTGTTAAAGGAGTTAGCCCCGGGAATCATATTGCTCAATTTTATGGGTGTATATAAAGTACACAGTAAATATCTGATATTGGTATTATGTATTACTGGGCCTAGATTATGTTCATTTGTCAGAAACTGCTCAGGTTAGGTAAATAGGCAATTCGTTTATTTGTTTTAAATGTAAGCAGAGAAAGTCTAGAGGTGTGAATCAACTTTACTTATGTTGAAAAAGATAACTATGTTCCTAAGAGTCTCTAAAGACCATCTAATTTATCTACTATTAAGAGAGTTTTTTTTTTTTATCTCTTCCTTCTTCTCTTTAAGAGGCAAGGGAGCAAAAATATTTCTGAGTAAAAGCCCCCCTGCTGTGCAGGCTGTCAGTTGTTGAAAGTTAGGAGGATGTGGCTAAGACAAAAGTTGCAGGCACTTGGAAGGGGCTTTTGTCTCTGGGTCCCCTGGAGAGCAGAGGTGTCTGTCTATGCCTCCGAGACAAATGGGCAGTTGGAAAAATAACTGAAAGGGGGTAAAGAGAAATGGATTTAAGGAGGTGAAAGGTGATTAATGCTTATTGATTAACTTAGATAGGTAGTTAGATCGTGCGTATATTCTTAGATAGACAGAGTAGGTAGATAGGCTTGGCCTGCCCTGGCAGAAGATACTGCCCATGAAAGTAGATAGATTTAGGGTTTTTTTAGAAATTTTTAGTTAGGATTGGGATCTTAGGTATAGGTATAAGAGATTTCACTTTTCTCCTTTCTATTTCCTATCTGAACTTTCCTCAAAATAAACTAAGTGTTTTGTGTTTTACCAAACTGGTTTCCTGACTTTTGTTCAAACTCCTACCCCCCAAATTTTAACCCTTTACAGTCTGAAGAGACAGTTAGGAATCTGATTAATCTATTAATCTTCTGTTCCTTATTAATAATAGGAACAAGTAGAAGTGTAACCATGGTGCTAAATATCATGGTAAGGGTAGTAAAAGAGGTGGTGCCAATTTACCTCAGACAACTCCCACTACCTGAGACCTTCAATGAGATTTTACATCTCACAGTTTTGGATTTTCTCTGGTTAGTATTTGTGCTGTCTGCATTGTTTCAAGGGTACCAAGTGTATTAAATATTTAGTTTAATCCTTACTAAGAAAAAGAAACAACTAAAAGAGAAATTAATGGAGACTAGAGTTGTATACCTTGAGGACTGCATCTCTCAATTGACTAAAATTATTGCCTACCAAAAATGAAACTATCTTTAAAATTGAAGATAGTATCTCTCAAATGGCTAAAAATATAATACAACAAAATGAAACTATCTCTTATGTGAACCAATCTGCCTCTCCTACTGTTTCTAATTCTCTCACCTAGGCAGCTAAAACTAAAAACCAAAAGAAAGAAGATACTACCCCTAGCGTACTCCTTTTAAGAGAAGTACCAACTTTTAATCCAAAAAAGAAAAAGTTAGTAATTCTTAGGCACCACAGGCCATTTACCCCTCAGCATATGGAGGGATTTAAGTGCAGTATTCCTTCTTTTGAGGAGGAGCCCATAGCGTTTTAAAAAAGCTACAGACGATATGTAGCAATCTGATCCAACTTGGATTGATTTTAATATATTCTAGATGAGTTACTAACAAAAAGAGAAAAGGATAAAGTTATCAGCCGTACCAATAAGAAGTGGGGCACAGTTCACTGGCCTGTGAATGACCCTCATTGGGACTTTAATGATGAAAGGGACTATGTAAGGTTGTGCCAAGCTAGGGAGGCAGTTCTTGATGTGATGAGAATTTGTTCAGATAGAACTGGTACCTAGACAAAATTTAAAAAGCTAAAGCAAGACATAAGAGAAAATCCTTCACAGTTCATGGACAAACTTATAGAACTGGGAGGAAGATAGGTAGACAGACTTGACCAGAGAAAGAGACACTAGTATGTTTAAAGGAATAGCTTTCTCTAACACCTAGGTACTAGAAAACTCCTATCTGCCAAGACAACCCATTGTGCTTTAATTTTTATACGCCCCCCAAACCAATTGCGTCTAAATTTGCCTTTCTACATATTTTATCCATTAACTCCAGTTCTGTTTTCTGGATCAAAAACAGAATAAATGTACCCTTTCTTCTACCAGATAGCCCTTCAGATACTTGAAGATGACTATCCATCATGGCTCCAACTATGTCTTCTTTTCTCCAGACTGAATAACTACAGTTTTTTTAACAAATCATTTTCATTCTTTGGACCCAATGATTCAGCTTCCTTCTTCTTCTTTCCCTGCAACTTCCTTCTTCTCTTTGTAAGTTCTTAGAACTTCTATTTTGAGGAAGCGCCCAAAGACAGCTATCTTTCATTCTCAAAACTCTACCACTAAGCTGTCATATGAGGATTCTCTTCTAACTCTTGATTTTCAGCTCCTTTTTATGTGTTGTCTTCCTTTGTTAGAATGTAAACTCTTTGAAGGCAAAGACTTTTTCTTTTACTTTTATTAAAAATAATAATAATAACTAACATTTAGTGCTTTAAGATTTGCAAAATACCTGACAAATTGTATCTCATTTTATTCTCATAGCAACCTAGTGAAGCGAGTGCTATTATTTTCACTCCCATTTTACAGACAAGGAGAAAATTGGACCAGATAGCAGTTAAGATGATTTTCATATTTTTACTCATATTAATTAGCATTCCACTTAAAAGGTTGGCAATGTGCTTCAAAGACAACAAAATGTTAGGAGGCAAGAGGAAAATCACTTCAAAATAAGCCTGTGGCTCGGCAATGGATGGGATGATGATAAGAGCAGAAAGAGAGGCAAATTCAGGCAAACTCATGTGGTAGAAATAGCATTAGGTTTATTTATAGGATCATAGATTCAAATCTTGAAGAAACCTCAAAAATCTTTTAATCCAAAAAGAGTGGTTTGGAATAGAATCATAGCTCAGCTCAGTCTTCTCCCCATTTCCCACTACCTCCAAAGCTTTTTGAGATCTCTCCATCATGTCATTCTTCACTAGGAAGCTCATCATTTGGAAATATTATTATTTTGCAAGACTGAATCTTCCCAATACTCGCATATCCTCAATATCCTCTATCCCTTTGGATCTTTTGATTAGAGAGGCAGTGTCATAAGTTCTAGGATATCTATTTAATAAAGAGAGGGCTCAGCCTAGTCTTATCCTAATTCTCCACAGCAATATTGCCTTGGGATCTCTTTGGACTTCTTCATCATGCCTTATTACCCCGATTTTCAGCATTATTTTGTGTGTTCTCTTCCCAAATTAGATAATAAGCTTTTTGAGGGTAAAGACTATCATTGTTTTTTATTTCAATATATAATGCTTAGCACAGTTCTTGGTGCACAATAGGAACTTCACAATTTTTTTGACTGGATGACTGGATGAATACTTACCAGGTATATTGTCATTTTTTCTATTCTTTCTTTCATAAAGCCCTAGAAAAATATTTTTGTTAGCTTCTTCCATTTCTTTTCTCTCACCTACTTCTCAGCCCTTACCTGTCATATTTCTGATCTCATCATTCAACTATATATAAATGAATAGTACATTTATATTTACCTGTTGAAAATAATGACCATCTGTAGAACCGAGAACTGGGGAAGTTATTATGACAGTTACATTTCAGATTTTTTCTGAGAAAACTAGTAAACTGCATAAATTAACTTTTAAAGAAATTTTACAGATGATCCTAGATACCTACAAATTAACTAAAATAATGATATTTGGATCTTTTAAATTCTGTTAAAATTCATTTAGAGAGGAGAAGCTTCAACCCTGGTCCTTTTCACTATATGATTCTATTCTTTGTTTTTCAC
Source organism: Monodelphis domestica (assembly GCF_027887165.1). Classification (NCBI taxonomy): domain Eukaryota; kingdom Metazoa; phylum Chordata; class Mammalia; order Didelphimorphia; family Didelphidae; genus Monodelphis; species Monodelphis domestica. The sequence continues at coordinate 363,154,682 of NC_077228.1, forward strand.
TAATTAGTCTTTCTCTTCTCCCTCACTTTTTAAATATAAGGATTCCCTGAAGCACTGCACTTTGTCCACTCTTCCACACTGTACTCTTTTTCTTTATCATTGTTGACTGACCCTTCTATTCCTGTCTATCATTGATTCAAGGAGATCTCCAATTATTGTGTCTCAGACAGGAATAGGGTGCAGAGGTCATTGTAGACTACTAACTTTGCTAGTACAAAGAACCTCAGACACTCAATAGCACAAATAGACGTGCAAATGGGGTCACACAATCCAACCTGCAGGGTTCTTCTAAGGATGCAAGTGATAAGATAATGTTGCCCCAAATGAGAAAGCCAAGTCCATAAAGGAACTTTAGACAGATGATCCACAGCAATGTTGGTAGGAATCTACAGCAGGTCATGTTTTCAAGCACTGTCCTATAAACTCCTCTGAGATTTTGTTGGACTGCTTCATCCGTGTGTGCACTACCTATAAGGTTGAAGGTTGCAATTATCCACCCCACCTCTTCTTGTACAAATCTTGTCCCGCCTTTCCCCCCACCCCCATAAATCAGGGATTGGCAAATTGGCCCATTAACAAATCTGCCCCCCCATCTGTTTTTCTACAATCTATTCATGAGTTAATAATATTTCTTATATTTTTAAATGGTTGAAAAAAATCAAAAGAAGAATAATATTTTGTGACATGAAAATTACATGAAATTCAAATTTCAATGACCATAAATAAAATTTTATTGGAGCATAGTCATTCTCTTTCATTTAACATATTGCTTATGGCTGCTTTCATGCTATAATTGCTGAGTTAAGTGGTTATGACAGGGACCGTCTGTGGGCCCTTATAGTTTTGCATTACTCCTTGGAATACTACAAATTGCAGTGACTCAGTTCCAACTTAACAGCATTTTGAGTGTCATGTGTATCATTGTGTCATTTATTATTATTACCTGTTCTCATCCATCATGATGAAAAAAGAAAAGAATAGAAAAGTGGGACATTGAATGTTGTACTTTCTTTTTCTTTTTCTTTTTTTTAAACCCTTACCTTACATCTTAGAATTAATACTGGTTATTGGTTCCAAGGCAGACTAGCAGAAAGGGCTAGGCAATGGGGGTTAAGTGACTTGCCTAGGGTCATACAGCTAGGAAGTGTCCGAGGCCATATTTGAACCCAGGACCTCCCATCTTTAGGCCTGTCTCTCAATCCACTGAACCATTCAGCTAACCCCTGAATGGTGTACTTTCAAGGTGCAATGTAATGAGAATTATTCTATTATCAGATTAACTGAGAAAGTTATTGCATTAATTATGCAATGACACTATGGATGTGCCAAAATAAAGCAATCAATAGCATTAACAGAGTAAACACTTGTCACAGTATTGCCAACTCATTGGAAAGTAATGATCAGGAAAATCAGAAAACTTAAAATGGAATGTCTCATAACAGCAGAATTTCTTAAGAAAAATAAAAAGTTAAAATGAGTTTGAAATCAATATAAGTTTCTAATTGGTTCATTTGTTAATACAACCAGGAAAAACATTTACCAATGGTGAGTTAACTAAATCATGTTTGCAGCAGCTGGAGAAACATATTCAGAGAAAATAAACTTTTGTTTGACTATTAGCTTTTTGGATAAATGAAAATCACATGTTCAAATTGATATCAGTATTTGGTAGTTCCTATATGTGTGAAAAGACATTTTCAAAGATGAAATACATAAAATCATTATAAATCAGCATTAGCATTTGAGCATTTGTTATCAATTTTGACAATAGGGAATAATAACTTTGACTTCAAATTATGTGAAGTATTATCTCCTATAAGAATTATCATTAGATTTACATTACAAAAATAGTGTACTCAATTACTATATTTTATTTTGAATTTCATCAATAAAAAGTGATGGCGATTTGTTTTCTCTACAGATAAATAAATAATTAACATGTTAGATTTTTTTTCTCTTGGTGTCCAAAGCCTAAAATATTTTCTTTCTGGCCTTTTGTAGAAAATGTTCGCTGAGAGGACACTTGGTAGATACTTTGTAGCTGTGTGACCCTGGGCAAGTCACTTAAATCCAGTTGCTTAGTCTTTACTGCTCTTCTGCCTTGGAATCAATACTTAGTATAGTTTCCAAGACAGAAGGTAAGAGTTCAACAAAAAGAAAAAAAATGAAAAAATTTGCTGATTCCTGATGTAAATCAAATGTCTGAGATGCCTTCCTCTAGATCCTTTGATATTACATGGATTCCCTATGAGCTATTTTTCCTTCCATGCCATTCATCTTTATTAGGTGAAAAGGAAAAAAAAAAAGTCTCTGTTCTTAAATTTTTAGGTTGTATTTTCTTATATCACAATTATTTCTGAGCAGACCCCTCCAATTCCCCCTTATAGGTCTTTTTTTTAATATATTATAAAGAAAAACAGGTAAGCAAAACCAACTGACAAAGTGACCAAATCTGATACCATATTCAGCATTCCATATTCACAGTCCTCACCTTTCCAGTAAAAGAAGGGTGGTATAATTGTTCATCTATTCTCCATATTTCTCTCTCTTATTTTGAGTTTAACCCATTTCCTTTATTAGACCTATGTCCCCAATAATATTGTTTTTGTAATTATCCCATACAACCTACCTTTGGTAATATAGTAGATCTCATTCATGTCTACAACCTACAATGCTTGTCTCCATTGTCCTTTGGATGATTTACAACCTTATTTGTTCAGAAACTATGGCATTGTGTGGTTTAAAGTCATACAGCATCACTGAGAGAATATTGGCAGTAAAAGGATAGAAATTTCCTTCAAAGAGAACCTTGGGGTCATTAAAAACCTACACAACTTTCCAAAGGCAATCCACTTAACTCTCTTCCTTCCCTTTAATTCTGGCCCAGTTCATTGTCTATGTAGAGTCTGTCAAATATTGATGCTCATATACATTTAAAGACAACCTCCAAGGTTCTTTCCAGCTCTGAGGAATGAGAGTCCTGCAGAGGCTATAAGCTGTTGGGCTCTTTTATTTTTTACTTTTGATCTATGTTTTCCAAATTTTTTTTACTATCCTCACCTTTGCATTGATGTCCCTGAATGTTTTGTGAATTTAATGTAAGTTGCTCTCTCTTATTCCATTTGAAAACCCATTTTGATCAGGATCAGCCCCAACGTTTGACTGGGTCCCCACAGGAACTACCAAGAGGTCTTGTGGCTATTTGGGTCTCAGCAGAGGCTGGCCCCAAATGCCATGTGACTCCTGGGATCCTGAAGACTAGGTTTTCTCCCACCAGAGAGATGCAGAAGGAGTGATGTCATTGTCCTTATAAGAAAGGGGACAGAGCAGGTGCTCCATTCCTTCTCTTTTAGGCTGGAGAGTCTTCTGAACAGGGTAGCAGTAGTATACAGATTAATTAGAAGTAGTCTGTATCATGCAATTTCCTCTCTCTCTCTTTCTCTAACTTTTACTAATAAATAATTTTAAATTAATATACATTCTCTGGAGGATTTTAAGCATAACATATAAGTATGTTTTGATGACTTGGAGGATCTACTTTGATTTCTCATAGAATTTCTCTAGCTCCTCAGCCTTTGATATTAGTATATAACTTCAGCTTTGTGGGATAAGGCCCTCTGTGCTACCTGAACCAGATTTAAATATATATTAATAAATACTTAACATAAATAAAAATATAATGGAATATAAATAATGTTAATTCATGTTTTTTCTGAATTAATATGTACCATTTTAATTTGAACTTAACACCACTGGTCTACATGGTATTTGTGAGCACTGCAGGATGAAGGAAACAAGTCTTCTTATGAAATAATTTTTCCTATTATTTTGGGATTGATAATAAAACTAGATACACAAACTCACAAACCCCTTCTCTTTAAGAAGAACCTGTGAACCATCTTTCCATTAAACAGCAATTTCCTTTTGTCTTCTGGTTTCATTCATAATGAGGATCTCAAAACTGATATGACTCAGTCCTTCCATCCAGTGACTCACAGAACATTGGATGATAAGATTACTGTTTATAGAATATCTAAAATCTAAGTGATTCTTGATCACTTTTGTCCTCTTTTTCTCCAGTATGCCACCATCAATGGCAGAAGCTGAAGGAAGGTTTATAAAACCAAAGAACATTTTATGATTTTATTTGTTTAATAGGTGGCCATGACCATAAAATTCTTTACTAAGCAGCCAACCTCCTGGTAATGAGCCTCTCCATACTGAATTGAACAGATCAGAAGCTGATCATAATCCAAACCTTTCCAGTAGGGTAAAACCCTTTGGAGTACCATTACAATTTCAATGACTAATCACCACTTTGCCACTTTTTCCCTTCTGCCCATGGGCCTTTTCAACTTTGGAGATCAGACTATGAGAAGTTAAGCCTTGAAGAAATTCCCATGCCTATATGTATCTCTTTCTGTGACATATACTTAAGGAGAAGAGTGATATGTCCACTGGAACCAGTGGTGTATCCTCATTGATCCTTTTTTATGATCAGGTAAATTTTTCATTCTAAATATTTTATGGCCTATGAGCATCTCACTGCATTACAAGAATGAATTATTGTATTGGTTTGAGTTACACTTGGGCCTGAGCAGCCCTGAAATTATCCAATTCAAGGGATGAAATGGTGCATTTTTAAATGGAGAACCACAAGGCTATTCTATCCCTACAATTTCTTAAGGTCATACCCTTTCATTTACCTCTAATCCTTGATCACTTAGAAGGAACTGATAGTTGGGAAATGGACATATTTCCAAAATGAGAGACTGGATGATTGAGTTTGAAATTTTAGCAAAATGACATAAATTAATGAAAATTAAAAATGAAATCAAGAACTTATTTCCTTTACTTCCTAAGAAGAAATACAGTGATGGTTTGATTTCATATTTTTATTTACTAATGACATGATCAGAAATCTTATATTCCTAGCTCAGCATATTAACAGTTCATAGCCATTTTCAGATGCAGTCTAGATTTAAGCTCTTCTACAAACAGCTCTTTCAATCTGTTAGTTGTAGAATAATTGCTAGTCTGAATTGCAAAAGGAAGTTGACTTACTCCATACAAATGAAATTATAAGCCTGTTTTTTTTTAATCATGGTTGTAGGGCAGTGGTGTTAATTACTAGAATTAAAAATTGATACATCTGACTATAGAGTTTGGTTTTGATCATCATCACTGCGAATAAGGCAAAGCTATAAGGCATTCCAAAATAGTGACAGGTTTTGGAAATAGGAAATCATTGTGATATAATGGAAAGAGCACTGTAGTAGGAATCTGAATTCAAATCCTGAATCTGTTACCTGTAGGACCTTTAGTGAGTCACTTAAACTCTGCCTCAGTCTCCTTATCTTTAAAATGATGAAGTGAGACAGATGTTCTTTCTAGGCCTGAGTCTACATGATATTCTGACTGACTCTGGAAAGAATTATAACCATAAACCCAAAGGACTGGTAAAAGCTAATTAACTAATCATTGACTTTCTCATTCATTATTCAAGCAAATCTTTATTGTAAATGTGAAATATGTAAAAGAAAGATGGCAATCATCATCCTCAAGAACAAAAGACCAATGTATTTAAAAGGCTTTGTAGATTGACCCACTAGATTTGAATTGGACACATTTCCAATACTGTCTAGTCTAACTGTTTTTACAGGGAAGAAAGTGATAATCCCCCAAAGAGGGGGGAATGATTGGCCCAAGATTATATAGAAAGTCTGTTGATGAACCAAGACTAGAATCTGGGCCTTTAGGGATATAGGCTGCAAATCCCAACAATTCCCCATTCAAATGAGTTATTAAGGGTTTCAGATCTGATTATTTCCCCCTTTCACTGAGCTATGAAGCATGATTTGTCTTTCTAACTTTTAAGGTTGATATAAATTAGCTAACTTTATAACTATAATTGGTATTTTTATATACATGAAACCATGTTCCCTTAAAAAAATTTAATTAGGATTGCATCAAGGTTTATGATAGCCCTGTTGTATAAACTGTTCCACAATGCAGCAGCAAACTAGATAAACATTTTACCAATCACTAATTAAAAAGCTGGCTCTAAAGACAATAACCTGGAGTCAGTTTGCATTCACATTTCTATTAGGGGCTAATGAATAAGCAGCTCAACCCATTTAGTCAAATTGTTACTTCATTGTGTTCAGAGTGAAAACTAACAATTCTACTTTAGCCCTGAGTCTTTAAAATTATATTTTCCACCCCTATTGAGTAAAAGCCTAATTAAAAGCTTTTAGTCTTTCACATTGTGTGAGCTGCTAAGTGATATTGTTCAGTCCACAGGGATTCAATTATCGCCTTGCTTTCAAATATGCAATCCTACATGTTTTTGGCACTTCTGCTAGGAAGGTATTGTGTTCCAAAAGTTAATTTGATCAGATTTTTAAAAAGCAAATCAAAAAGAAAGAAGTCGCCTTTGTGCTTCGGATGTGCTTTAAAGTAACCATCGTATATTTGTAAATAAAATGTCAAATGTATGTTTTCTATTATTTGTGACTCAATGTCCTTATTAAATAGAGGGAGTGGTTTTTAAAAATTGAATACCATTCCTTTGTGACAAAATTCCTTCTCCCACTCTTAGTCCAAGAAAAATGCTTTCTTTAAAAGGCACAGAGAACCAGAAAAATAGCCAAGACTTTTCTTAAAATATAGTGTACAACTATCTATTAATTGCTCCAGGAGTTGATTAATTTCCTGGATTAAAATCCCCAAATCTTTGTAAGTAATGGTTCCTTAACTCTTTAAAGGGCTTCCTAGCCTTCTTTCCAACTTAACTTTTTGCATTGTGAGGAAGCCTATGAACTGCTCAGAAAAAAAAAATGTTTAAATGCACTATATAAAATACATAGGATTACAATTATCTTGAAATACAGTTAGAATTTTAAAATCAAGTTCCTGAGCCCCCAAGTCAAAAAATCTCTACTTTAACCAATGGGCATGCTCCAAATAATAAACACCTGACTTACAGACTTATTTCTACAATACTTCAGAGACATGAAATCTTTTTGGCTTGGGTTTTCATTCTTTTCACTGATAAAGGTTGTAACTCTTAGATGTTTTATTAGACAGTCTTTTGGAATTACTATGGTCAAAACATAGATCACTCAGTGGCTAACTTTATGGTGATAAACCTCTCTGAACATAGCTAGGTTGGCCCTCCAACAACAAACATATAATCTGCTGCCCACCATGTCCTTAAAAGCACTATTGGTTTTAGAGAATTTGTGTTCCCATGGTGCTGCAAAGGAACCCAGAGTTACCTCTATCAATCAATCAACATTTCTCAAACACCCACTATGTGCAAGGCACCACAATGAGGCACAGGACAACCATATATATATGTATAAATATATATATATGTATATATATTTATACATATATATATATTTTAAAAACCTTTATAAGCTATCCTTAATTCTATTTTCAAATTAATTTGTAGAGAAACTGCACACTTGATGAGGTATAGACAACTGAGACAGGATTAGAAAGTCTTGTGCAAGAAATAAAAATCCTTAAGAATGAAGTTGTATTTTTATCTCTGATGCCCAGTGAGGACGAATGTTTCAAAATAACAGAAAGAACTCTCTCCTGTCCTGCCTTTTAGATAACACGAACTTCATGTTCCATAAATACCTCAAATTCAACATGTCCAAAATAGAACTTAATGTCTTTCCCTTACAAACTCTTCCCTCTTCTCAGCTTCCCTATTACTGGGTAGGGCACCATCATCCTAACAGGCGTTCAAGCCAGCAATCTTGGTGTCCCTGAGGACTCCTCACTTACATTCCCTCCTACATAACTAAGATGTCAGCAGATCTCTTATTTCTATTTTCACATCTCTCTTATCCGTTTATTTCTCTCAACTTATATAAGAACCACCTTGGTAGAGGCCCTTACTATATCATACCTGGACTGTTATTTTTTAAAATTTAATTTTATTGATTAAGAAAAAATGTCCATGGAAACACAATTCATGTTCTTTCCCTTCCTTCTCCCTCCTCCCCCAGCTGACGCACGATTCCACTGGGTTTTACATGTGTCATTGATCAAGACCTATTTCCATATTATTGATATTTGCATTAGGGTGATGATTTAGTCTACATCCCCAATCATATCTCCAATGACACATGTGATCAAGCAATTGTTTTTCTTTTGTGTTTCAACTTCCACAGATCTTCCTCTGGATGTGGATAGTGTTCTTTCTCATAAGTCCTTCAGAATTGTCCTGGATCATTGCATTGCTGCTAGTAGTGAAGTCCATTACATTTGATTGTACCACAGTGTATCAGTCTCTGTGTACAATGTTCTCCTGGTTCTGCTCCTCTCGCTCTGCATCACTTCCTGGAGGTTGTTCCAGTCTCCATGGAACTTCTCCACTTTATTATTCCTTTTAGCACAATAGTATTCCATCACCAACATATACCACAATTTGTTCAACCATTCCCCAATTGAAGGGTATCCCCTCATTTTCCCAATTTTTTGCCTCCACAGAGTGCATTTTTGCACAAGTCTTTTTTCCTTATTATCTCTTTGGGGTACAAACCCAGCAGTGCTATGGCTGGATCAAAGGTGAGGCAGTCTTTTAAAATCTTTTATACCTAGACTTTTATAATTGTCTTCTCCTCTGTCTTTCAACCTCAAGTGTCTCCCTACCAGCCTGCCAAAGTGCATTTCTGACCACGTCAACCCTCTACTCAATAAACTTCAGTAGCTTCCTATTACTCCCAGTGTCAAACATGGAATTCTATGTTTAGCATCTAAAGCTCTTCACCACTTGATCCCTTTCTAAATCTTCAATCTTTTTACTCTTTCCACAAAATCTAAGGTCCAGAGATAATATTCTTGTTCTTCCTCACACAATGAGATTTCATTTCTTAATTCTATGCTTTTTAATTGTCTTATCCTCATTCCTGGAATGCTCTCCATCCTCATGTCAGCCTCTGACTTGTTGGAAGAGTGAGTCTAAATCCTGTATCCTGCTAAAGGACTTCTCTGATTCTCCTCCCTGATAGCCCCTTCTCTCTGAGATTATATTCCATTACACTGTGTATATGTAGGTGTTTGCAGTCATTTGTCTGTATTAGAACGAGAACTTCTTGAGGGCAGAGATCATATTTTTTGTCCTTCTTTGTGTCCTCAGCAATGTCTGGCATATTGTCAAGGATTAATGAATACATTCAGACTTACTGAGAAATGCAGAATTGTCTGCAAATGGGTTTTGGATTTCTGGACCACAGTTGAGGTATGGAAATTAGAATGATGAGCTTCTATGTACTTACAAAGTCTGGTAAGAATTCATTTGCTTGGAGTTTTGAAAATCTAATTAAAAGGACTTTAAATCGAAAAGGGAAACAGAAGAAACTGCCTATGCATATCTACCAAGCCAGATACCACAGAGAATAACTAAAATGTATGAAGAATAGCAGTAGAGATACAAGAAATTCACAGGAGAAAACCTAAGAAAGGAATAGTCAATAAAATCCATGACTTCAGATGTCTGTGTACAAATGCACAAAATAAAAGTAACAAACAAGATGAATTAGAGATCCTAGTGAAGGGAGGCAAATTTGAATTCATGGGTATTGAGAGTTGATGAGACAAGACTAATTAATACCTCTAATATGACTCCTAATTCAAAAGGAGAAGGTCAAGGCAAGGAGGGTAGGCAGGAAGCACAGAACCACATGGTCTATTTAATCAATCAACAAATGTTTATTCAGCACATACTATGTCAGGCAATATGCCAGGGGCTAGAGGTCCAAGTAAACATGATTAAATAGTCACTACTCTCTGGTATCATGCCCAAAGAGCCATATAACTCTGCATAAATCCCTTGACCCAACAATACCATTACCAGGTCTGAATCCCAAAGAGATCAAACATAGGGCTAAACAAAAATATTTATAGCAGCTCTTTTTGTGGTGGCAGAGAACTGGTAACTGAAGGGATGGACATCAACTGGGGAATGGCTAAAAAGCTATGGTAAATGATTAAAATGGAATAATATTGTGCCATTAAAAATGATGAACAAAATGATAACATAAAACCTGGGAAAGACTAATATAAAGTGATACAAAGTGAAGTGAGCAGAACCAGGAGAATACCGTACCCAGTAATAGCAATAAAGTACAATGATCAACTGTGAATAATGTAACTGTCATCAGCAATGCAAGGATCCAGGACAATTCTAAGGGACTTTTGATTTTTAAAAAAGGGTACCTGGTGCTATAAAAGGAACTGCGCTCATGAAAGCACACTATTCCTCGTTTTATATCCTCCATGAATTTTTCTCTAGTGCAAGTGTGATGTGTCTTCTTTTACATATTGAAGATGGAAAAATGAATGATAACCTATATACAATCTATATCATATAACCTGCCATCTTGGGATGAGGGGGAAAAGATGGAGTATGCCAAAAGTGGAACTGCTATTTTACTTCTCATCATCATCATCATCATCATCATCATCATCATCATCATCATCACCTTCATAATCATCATAATAAATACTATTATTATTTAATTCTTTCAGAGAGCCTACTATGTGCTAAACGCTTCACAAAGATAATCTCGTTTGATCTGCACAACGGTGCTAGGAAGCAGGTTCTTTTATTATATTATAACATTCTCTCTTGACTTCTTAAACTGGATTAGGGGCAGGTAGGTGACCTTAAGTCAAGAGGACCTGGGGTCAAATCTGACCTCAGACAATTCCTAGCTGTGTGATCCTGGGCAAGTCATTTAACCTCAGTTGTTTAGCCCTTAGCATTTTTCTGCCTTAGGACCAATACTTAGCATCAATTCTAAGACAGAAGGTAAGGGTTTAAAAAAGAACTGGATTAGTATATTGAGCATGCTTTGGCTTCCTCTGGACATCTTGAGTTTGTCTTTCTAAGGATCAGATGTTACACAATAATATGACACACTGACATTTTTCCTACACAAAATGTCCCTAGACTGCCATACGTTTCTGAGTTCTTAAGCAGACTTTTCATTTCAGTCTCCTTTATCACTCCCAGACTGTCAGCTGTCACTTCTTGTTATAATCAGTGCTTTTTCTTCTAGCAGTATTTCTTCACTCCTTCTATTAAGCTGCTTTTACTGTCTTGTGGTTTCAGAGGCAGATTAGTGAAGAGCCAATAACCCAGATTCTTAGATTTGTATGTAAAATAAGGGTCCTAAAGTCCAGAGAGTCTCTGCCATCTGTAAAGGGAATAACTTTGGGAGAGTACAGAGACCTCTTGAGCTTCCCTCTCATTACCCAGTTGTATTATGGGTCATTAAGATTGTTACTTCCAGATAGGTGAGATATTATATTAACACTATGAATAGCCATAGCGAGCATTAATGTTGTGATTACTATGTGCCAGGCACTCTAGGAAGTGTTTTACAAATAGTATCACATCTAATTCTCACAACAACCTTGGGTGATAGGTGCTATTATTATCCTTACTTTATAGATGAGGAAATGGAAGCAAACAAAGGTTGTGAGTTGCACAGGATCACGCAACTAGTAAGTATCTGAGACTGAATTCGAACTTGTCTTCCTGACTCTGGGCTCAGGCTGCTTCCTATAGGATAAATTTTTAAAAAATCAAATCAAATCAAAGTCAATAAACATTTATTAAGCATCTACAACATCTCAGGAAGGAAAAGATATACAAGGAAAGGAAAAAAAACAAAATTAAAAAAAAGAGTCCCTGTTCTTATGGAACTCACAATAGAATGAAGGGCACAATAAGTTCAAATAAAATAGACTGGATAAATTGGAAATAGTCTCAGAAGGAAGGAAGACTAGGAAAAGCTTCTTATAGAAGGTAAGATTTTATGTAAGGCTTGAAGGAAGCCAAAATATTTGAAAATTTAAAATAAAATTGTATTTAAAATATATTCAAAGAAAAAGAAAACTTAAGTACCATGTTGGTGCCTCAATTCAGCCATTTCAGGCAGCTAGGTGATATAGAATCAGGAAGACCTGAATTCAAATTCAACCTCAACTTGCTATCTTTGTGATCTTGGTCAAGTCACTTAACCTCGGCTTGCCTCAGTTTCCTTTTCGGCAAAATGGGGATAATAATAGTACCTAACTTTGCAGGGTTGTAAGGATCAAAGGAGATCATTATAGTAAAGCACTTAGCACACTGCCTGGCATGGCATGCAGTGCTATATAAATGTTAGCTATTATCATTTAAGTAGTTTTGTATTCAGTACGTTGAGAAGGCTAAGTACAGTCTAGTGATGAGTAGGCAGAGACTTTCTTCATGCCTCAAAAGTCCCATGATTTTATCACTGTGAATACTTCCTCAGGCAGCAGAGACTACAATCCCTCACTGCCTTAGTAATGAGTTTTGTCAAAAGAAAAACCCAAACCCAAAACAAACCCTCTCACCTGATGGCCAGTCTCCTAGCAAGCACTCTCTCTATGTTTAACTAACCTTGTCATCTGAAGAGATATGCAGTCTATTATTTTGTCCATTCCAGGAAGGAAGAACACAGACAATTATTAAGTGCTAAGTGTGTGCCATTAGACTCTGAGTATAGTGCATAGTGCTGAGTCCTGACATATTGTTATTCAGTCATTTTTCAGTCATGTTGGACTCTCTGTGACCCCATTTGGGGTTTTCTTGGCAAAGAAATTAAAGTGGCTTGCCATTTTTCTTCTCTAACTCAATTGACAGATGAGGAAACTGAGGCAACCAGGATTAATTGGCTTGCCCAAGGCCACACATCCAGTGAGTATCTAAAGCCAGGTTAAAACCTGGGTCTTCCTAACTCCACATCCAACACTCTGTGCACTCTGCCACCCAACTGCCCATAGTTCTGAGCTTTGGTACCAGCAAAAATAAAGTCTTTGTCCTCAAGGAGATTGCATTCCAATGAGGAAAGACAACACATAAAAGGGAGCTGAAGGGGGAAGGATGGATAGACCTGACATGGGGGCATGGTTAAAAGTTTGAGAGTCAGGAACAGGGGACCTGAGAAGGAAAGAAAACTACCTTGTGACACTTAACAAAATGGTGGATCCAAGAGGAACTTACTCATAAGAGAAGTCTTAGAGATGCATGTTCCATGTTGATAAGGTCATAGAAGGAGTTGGATGTTCCGGAGAAAGGAGGGTCTATGCACAGAGGGAAGTTCCAGGATGAGACAGAATGGTTCAGAAGTCCAGAAGCCAGGAACTAGACCATGTATAGTTGGAAAATCTTAAACCCCAGAACTACATTCCCCAGAATTCCTTTTGTATTTCCCAGCATCCTTTGCCCTTCCTTTACCTGAGTCTTTATGTTATTGTTATATAACTTTCTGGGACTCTGCCCTCTTCTGCTTCTCTCTTGAGATTGCAGCTTGAGTTAGTTAGCTTCCTTTTAACCCTAGTTTTTATTTTAATAATTCTTATAACTATAATACTGAGTTATTATATATTAATTTTAATTCTCACAATCAGGAAGGGAATGAGTCAGAATAGAACAAATTTTTTCAGTTTGGTACGATGTGCCAAGAGCTTGTACTCTTGGTCCTAGTCTCTAAGAGTTCAAGTCACTTTTACATTGCAATGGAAAAAGGAATTATTGAACTAAAGATTTAGCCTGGCACATGGGTTCTAATTAGTCTCCTTAGTGTTTCCTGACTGTGTTAGTCAATAATGGTCTTCATGGCTAGCATGGAAGAATATATTGCAAATACTTTTTAATTTAACTTTTAGCATGCCAATACAACCTTTAATAATTATTTTCTGTCATTTTGCAGTATGTATTCTCTCTCTCTCCCTCCTCTCCAAGTCAGTAGGTAATATGATATTGGTTGTACATGTATCATCACATAATACATATTTCTATATTCATCATGTTGTGAAAGAAGACACCTCTAGCTTACATTAGAGAAAATTCATGGAGGAAATAAAGTGAAGAATGGAACGTTTCCATTTGTATTCAGACTCCATCAGTTCCTTCTATGGCAGTGGATAGTTGATTTATTCACAGTTAATCATCCTGCAAATATTTTCACAATATAGTGATAAGTTGTAACTACTTGAAAATTCTAAAAAAAAAAACAATTGAAGTTTAGAGAATATTTGTATTTTTATTAGTGCTTTTATTTTGTCTGGATCTATGAGTTAGATAATTATATGGAAATTTTTAGAGAAAAGGAACTAACCTTCTTGATCTTCAGTGATAATACAAATATAAATCAAAATACATTTTATGTGTATATAATACACATATACATAAAATACACATACATACCTACACATGTATGCACATTTCCCTCTGTGTGTGTGTGTGTGTGTGTGTGTGTGTATATGTGTACATAAGCTATATCTTAGAAGGGAAGAAACTGGTCTTGAAACCTGAGTTCAACTCCTACCTCAGACACATCCTGGCTTGGAACCTTGAGCAAGTAACTTCATATCCCACTGACCCGCTGAATCTCTAAGTTGTGAAGCTGCAAAAGCTATCAATTTGCATTGGGAGAGGGAATTTCCCTATCCAAGAATTCTCTATATAAAAGAAACAAAGATCCAGGCTTTAACTATCAGTTTATCTTGTCAAAGCTTTGAAAGAAGAGGAATATAAGTGCAAGGAAGCGAAATGGAACAGCCTTTCATTTGTTAAGAAGCAAATCAGTATTATGGGAAATACAAGAAAATAACTCAGACCACTTCTCCACCTACTCCCTCTATGCTTGAGTCCTAAGGCATCTTTGAGCCTTCTTATCTCCTCCTTCCTGTCTTTGTACATCATTTATGATCTTTTCATTGCACTTCTCCCACAAATCTGAAGTATGTTATATAAAAAAGACATTTTAATTAAAAAAATGTGAATTGATTTTAAACTAAATATTCAGCCACATTTATATATGATCAAAAATAGGTTTGTATGAGCCCTATTCTCTCCTTCGAGCTGAGGTGATTTTAGGCGACAGATTCTTCCTGTTTGCAGAGAGCCTCTTTCCCCTAGAATTGGCAACCATCTCAGACACTGGCAGGACAGCTTCTCTCTGCCTCCCTCCTGCCTAGCTGTCTAGCACTTCTTTCTCTCCAGCACTTAATGCATTCGACTTTGGGTATTGGAGGTAATCAAGAGAGACAACCTGATTTACTGGACTGGGGACACTTTTCATGCAGCTGAACATTTACTTTGACTATCCTCTGGCTCAGCAAATCCGAGTGGCTTTTGGGATTACCCCTGTTACAGCTTTTGGTCATCTGACTCCAACACTGGCACAGGCCTTCATCACCTTATATTTGGACTTTTGCAATATCCTGCTAGTGGGTCTCCCTGCCTCAGATGTCTCAACAATCTAATCCATTCTCCATTCAGCTACCAAAGTGATTTTCCTAAAGCTCAAATCTGACCCTTTCACCCTCCTGTTCAATAACCTCCAATGACTCCCTATTGCCTTCAGGACTGAATGTAAAATTCTCTTTGTTGTTTAATGCTTTTTTAAAATATATAACCTAGTCCATTCCTACCTTTCCAAACTTCTTCCACATTACCTTAAATCATGTACTCTTATTTCCAATGACCTTGGCTCTCCTATTGTTCCTTGAACCAGACACTCCATCCCTCAGCTCCATGTTTTTTCTTTGGTTGTCCCCTGAAATATTCTCTCTTTTTATTTCTGCTTCCTGGCTTTTGTGATAAGGAAAGGAGAGAAATGGGTGCAAAATGGCAAGAGAAAGGATTTTTAACAGAGATCAGTGTATTGGGCTTACCACTTGCCATGGAATGGAATAGACTGTGTTCTGGAATGCAGTAAGTCCAATACACTGATCTCTGTGAAAAAATCTTTTCTCTTGCCAGTTTGTACCCATTTCTCTCCTTTCCTTATCACACTTTCCCAGCTTCTTTTAAGCCTTATTAATTTAAACCCCGGGTGTATGAGGTATTCAGAAAGGACTAACTCCTCTGAGGGCTAGCTGAGCTCTTTTTAGAATTACCCAAACACGTTTGATGTCCACCTTTCACCCATATTTTACCTGTGGCTGAAGAAGCTATAGCAGGCTTAGTGGAAGACTGCCTCAGTAGATGGGCTAAGCTGTCCCTGAGATATGAGGTTGTCTACCCCAAGCAGGTGAAGACTTTCCCTTGAAGTATGGGAGGATGGGAATGATTCGTTCCCAGAAACTATATAGAAACCAATATTTCACATCCTATACCAAGATAAGATCAAACAGGAATCTGATTTATATATAAAGGGTGATACCATAAATAAATTAGAGGAACATAGAATAGTTTACCTGTCAGATCTATAGAGGATGGAAAAATTTAACACGTAGAAACCAAACACGAGATAGAGAACATTATAAGATGTAAAATGAATAATTTTGACTATATTAAATTGAAAGGTTTTGGTATAAACAAAACCAATGTAACCAAGATTAGAAGGAAGCAAAAAACGGGGGAAATTTTTATAACAAATTTCTCTGATAATGGTCTAATTTTTCAAATATGTAGAGAACTATAAGAATATAAGTCATTCTCTAACTGACAAATGGTCAAAGGATAGGAACTAACAGTTTTCAGATGAAGAAATGAAAGCTATCAATAATCATATTAATCACTCTTGACTAGATAAATGAAAATTAAAATAATGCTGAGGTACCATCTCACATCCATCAGATTGGCCAATAAGACAGTGAAGGAAAGTGATAAATGTTGGAGAAGATGTGGCGAATCAGGGCACTAATGAATTGCTAGCTAGAGTTGTGAACTGATCCTACAATTCTGGAGGACAATTTAGAACTACACCCAAAGTGCTATAAAACTTTACACAACTTTTGATCCTGGAATTTAGGCCTATATTCCCAAAGAGATAATAAAAAGGGGGAAAAGACCAACTTCTACAAAAATATTTATAGCAGCTCTTTTTGTGCTGGTGAAGAGTTGGAAATTGAGGAGATATCCATCAGTTAGGGAATGGCCAAACAAACTATGGTGAATGTTGGTGATGGAATACTATTATGCCATGATAAGCAAGATTATTTCAGGAAAATCTGGAAAGACCTACATGAACTGATGCAGAGTAAAATAAGCAGAACCAGGAGTGCATTGTACACAGTAACAGCAATATTGTGAGATAATCAACTGTGAGAGACTCAGCTACTTTCAGCAATACAATGATCCAGGATAATTCAAAGGACTTCTGGCAAAGAATGCTATCCACTGTTGGAAAGAGACTGTTGGAATTGGAATGAAGATCAAAGCGTACTCTTCACTTTAGTTTATTTGGGTTTATATTTGGGGATTTTGATTTTATATGAGTATTCTCTTACAACAATGAACAATATGGAAAGATGTTTTGCATGATAAAACCTGTATAACCTAGATCAAATTGCTTATAATCTCCTGAAGGGTAGAAGGAAGGGAGAGAGGGACATGATTTGGATCATATAACTTCAGAAAATATTATGTGGAAAATTGTTATTTTATATAATTGGTAAAATGAAATATCTTTAAAATAAAAAAAAGAATTATGCATTCCAATGATCATGCACTTGAAGGAGGCATTGTGGAGAGTTGTGAGCTTGTTCAGACATCAAAGATGCCAAGGTCATGTACTTCATGCCTGACTTAACTCTCAACTTCAGTGACTCTGGAAGAGAGAGTGAGGCTGATGACCTTGGGCAACTCTGCCTCCCTCAAGTCCAGCTCTGTGTTGTTACTGGTCTTCTTGGAAAAGGAAGGACATGACCACAGGAAGCCTTTTTCAACTCTTCTTAATTATAGTGCCTTCCCTCACTTCTCTACTTTCTGTCTAACTGTTATATATATATATATTTTTTTCTTATGTTCAATATTTGCTTGTTGTCTCCTAGAGATTATGAGCTCCTTCAGAGAAAGAACTGCCTTTTCCCTCTTTTTTATCCATAGCACTTAGCTCAGTGCCTGGTGCATGGCAGACTCAGTGCTTTATAAATGTTTCTTAGGTTAGTGAATTGATAGCTATGTGGCGGAGTAGCTGAGCCTTTAGTTAGTGAGACTTAATTAAATTTATCTGGCCTCAGACTTTGAGTAGCCATGTGGCGATTCAGTTAACCTCTCTCTGCCTCAGTTTTCTCAACTCTAAAATGGCTAGAAATAACAGCACTTGCCTTCTAGCATTCTTTTAAGTATCAAATGAAATAATATTTGTAAAATGCTTAGCACAGAGCTTGGCCCATAGTAGGTGCTATATAAATGCTTATTTCCTTCCTTTATTTTCCCCCTATCCCTATCTCCTCTTCCTTATAATAGTCCTGTGAGGTGGGTAATGCAGTGTTCCAGTTTTTCAGGTAAGGAATATGAGGCACAGAAAATTTAAATTGCTTGCCTAGGGCTTCTTAGCTAGTAAATGCCAGAGCTAAGATTCAAATTCATGGCATAGAACTTGGGTTAGAAAGGATAACAGGGGAAAATTATTTTGATGCATTTGTAAGGGTTAAATTAGGAGTTTTGACAAAATAAGAGAACAACTTTTAATAATTTAAGTTTTAATGAGAATATAGTAGGGTTATAAATTAATATTATCCATTTAAGCCAGAGAAAAGAAATCTTCTAGCAGCTTTTAACAATTAACAATTTAGTTTAATTAAAATGGAGATAGTAAAAGAATATAGTAAAATGTCTATACTAGTTATCCTATAACTACCCATAATTACTACATAAAACTGCCTATACTTACCTATAGAGAAAGTCTAGCTGAGCACCCTTCAGCTCAGCTCACCAGGCAGAATCAATATATATAACTCCCAACCATCAACTAATCACCAACTCACACCACCAGCAACCAATCCCCAATGACCAACTCATGCCCAGCAGCCAACTTCCCCACAACTTCCAGCCCTAACTGTCAGCAACTGACTGAGCAACCAACTCACCCTGGCCTACTTCCTGTCTTTATGGTTCCTCCTTCCTGTCTCTGTGGTCTGGTTAATCCCTATACATCTCTATGGTAAGAGGCTCTCCAGGTCCCCTGTTAAATTAAAGAAATTGAAGAATTCTTTTTTACACTTTCCATTTATCAGCAAGAAAACCAAGGCCCAGGAAGATGATTTGACTTTTCTTTCTAACTCTTAAGTCCAGAACTCAAAACATGCCACTTTTCTTCTTCAAGAAACATAACTAAATTTTGTCAGCATTAAACAAAACTCTAACCTTCAAATTTCCATGAATTTTGAGTAGATTCAAATGGAAATTCTCTCCAGTGATACATATCACAATCCATTTCATGCCTAATTTATGTCATGGAGCAAGGCCTGGGTCTTTGAAGGTCATCTAATTCAACTCCTTAACTTTGCAAATGAGTAATGTCAGGTGTAGGGAGGTCAAGGAACTTTCCCAGTATTGCATAGGTAGAAAGCATTAGAGGGAACAAGTAGGTCAATGGATAGAGAGCCAGGCCCTGAGACAAAAGGTCCTAGATTCAAATTTGATCTCAGACACTTCCTAGCTGTAGGATCCCCTGAGCAAGTCACTTAACCCTAGTTGCCTATCTCTTACTGCTCTTCTGTCTTGGAACCAATACTTAGTATTGATTCTAAAATAGATGGTAAGAATTTAAAAAAGAGAAAATATCAGAGGTAGATTTTAAACACAGATCTTCTTACTTTGGAGACACTGTACATTACACAGTTTGTATACCTGCCCTCAGATTGGAGTCTTTTCTCTTTGGTGGGATCTACAAGAGCCTGTATGTTTCTAGCATAGTCTTCAATTTTAAAAAATGGTAGAAATAATGGCAATGCCTTGTTTTCCCTAGAGAATGAGAAATGAATCTAGGTTTCTAAATCTGAATGGTCCTGTGCATCATGGAAAAGTTTGGTCTCTGTTGTTCAGAAAGTAGCCAGCGATCTTAGAAGTATAAAATTCAGTGGTGTTGATCTGAAATAGAAATGGATCACTTAAAAATCCCCACAAATTAACATTATCTGTACTGCATTGTGTTCTTATTTATTTTTTTGAACATTTTCCATTTTTGCTTTCCATGTGCCTTACGTACTTCTGATTCATACTGACTATATGAGCTACTTCGTCTTTCAGTCCTCTAGGTAACTCTCTAAGATCATAAATTACAAAGAGGATGCTGACCTGTTTTGGTAGAGGCATATTCTTTATCTGGGAGTTCCTTATATCAGAAAAATCCCAGGTCTAGTCCACATACCTGTTAAACCAGTGATCTGGCTTTGAATGGTAGGATCATAGAATCATAGGTTTAGAGCTCTAAGAGGTCCTAAAATTTGTCAAGTCCAACCCCCTCATTTTACAAATGAGGAAACCAAGACCCAGAGAGCATAACTGATTTGCTCAAGATCACAAAACGGCTAAGTGTCTGTGGAAGGATCCCATCTCAGGGCTTCTTGACTCTCTGCTACACCAAGCTCTCTCTTGTTTTAATCACTTTTTATTACTCATTTAAAACTTGCTTTGAAAGCAATTTAAAAAAAAATAAGCTGATTGCATCTCTCAGCTCTCATCAGCTTTATCTGAGCCAGTTTTTTTCTTGGGAGACGAAACCTAGGGCAACCTGTAATTTGCTCTGTTTGAAGAATTTTAACACAACCTAAGCTTGAAATTCAATAAACTGCCACTCTTGGATGGAAACCCCTTAGGAGTAGTTAATGGTTAAAATGAATTCCCTTTATTGCCCCAGTAAATTGTCAAATTGCTAGCATAAAGCCATCTAAATAACACTTAAATTAAAATTGTAATCGAATGAAATGTCACTACAGGAAAACAAACTCATGGAACATTCCATTTGAGTGGAATTTTGCCAAAGACTTCAGAATCTCAATGCCTTTGAGAGGGTGTGTGGGGGGGGGGGCACACACACGCATGCTTCCCATAGAAGTCATATTTTTAAATACTCTTAGGATTAGCCAGTTATCAGCCCCCCCCCCATACACACACCATGTCACTTCTGCTGTTTAAGATATCTTTGACTCTTTAGTGTTACTGCTATTTGTGATAGAAACGCCCTGTCTGTTTTCTTATGCTTTCCCAATAATTATGTTTTCAAAAGGTTTTCCCCCTATTCCTTCCTCCAAAAAGCACTAGTATAGAATTATGGAACCTGAGGGAGGAAGAGATGGAGCTGGGACTTGAGCTTTGTTGAGTCCAGTAACAGTTGGCTAGAAGAATATAGAAGAATTAGAAAAACTCTTAAAAAGTATACAGCATTTTCTCATTGTTCTTCCTGGAATTGTAGGATTTAAATAGCTAGAAGAACCTTAGAGATAATCTATTCCAACTCTTCTCATTTAGCACATTAAGAGAGGTCAAGTGACTTCTCTGAGGTTGCTGAATTAATAGAAGACCCCAGTCTAGAATTTAGGATCTCTGATCCCATACGCCTACCTGGCCTTAGGCTGTGTTCCTTTTTAAGAAGTCCATTTTATCAGTTATTAGGGTCTCCACTGACATTTTCCCTAGTCTTATTTTCTTATCCTTTGATTTATTTAGATTATGAATTTTCTCCTTTTCTTCCACTTAGAATGTTTTTAATTATTATTTTCTTCACCTAATTTTCATCTTCTCTGAGAGAAAATTTGGTATAATGACTTGAGAGTTGACCTCAGAGTCAGAAAGTTTCAAACACTACCTCTGAAACATCCTGGCTAGGTGACCCTGGGCAAGTAATTTATTTTCTTAGTGCCCTGGGCAAATCTTTAAGACTATAAATTGTGTAGCAGATACCAAGCTGTTTTAGTAGGGGGAGCTTCCTCACAGAGCTTCTTATGGGGATGAAGGAATGCATTATAAAAATTCTCTTACATCCTTTGACATCTACCTTTCTACCAGTCATTCCCCTTCTTTTATTATTTTTAGAAATCATTTCTGCACCATTTAACTGGATCAGGATGTTAGTTGAGAGAAATATGGCCCTAACGTATGAACCATACCACTTCTTATTCTTTAGCCTCCATTAGCTGACCCCCATTCTAAATCTGATGTCCTGACTATGTACTGGATTTTAATGAATGTTGAAACTATTTTAAAGAAGAAAAACTTTTCAAGTAGGTCATGATCAGAGTTTAGGCTCTTAAGACCTTAATATCTGGTAGCAAATAGCTCCCCGATTATTTTTAGGTCATTTAGACAGTGGGAATTTGAAAGTTTTACTTTATAGGCATAGTCCATTGTCATTTTTAAGTGACTTTCTAGTCTTCTGCCATGCTCATTAGCAGAGATAAATGATTTATAAAAGGAGTTACACAAAAATGCTTTTGGGGGGCATCAACAATTGTCATCTTCCTCTGTCCAGACTGATTTGACTCTTACTTAGACTTCAAAGAAAAATATATGTATGTTTCATGAAAGAGGATAGTTGGTACTCAGCTGCAATAACCTTCAATAATAGTGAGTACATTTCAGAGGCTACATTCAAAGGTAGAATTTTTAATGCTTTGCATGTCATTTCAAGAGGATTTTCATTTCCCATTAATTCCATAGACTTTTCCATATATCTCTAAAAACTCAATTGATATTATGTGAAAAAATTTTTATTTTATCAGTGAGGGGAGCTGTGTGGAGGTACTATATTTCCCAATATGGAAACTCTCTCCTCCAAAATGGATAGAAACCTATTTATGATTTAAATAAACACTGAAGACTTACTTGAGACAAATAAAGGTTGAGACTTGACTAAGATCTCACAGCTAGTCACTGTCAGAGGTGGAATCTCAACCTGTATCTTTTTATTCCAAGTCCGACACTCTATTCTGCTTTTCTGTCCATTTGTTTCCATTTCAATCCAACAAGCATTTACTCAGTTCTAACCTCCATGCCTAGAATACTCTTCTTCCTCACCTCTCCCTCCTGACTTCCTTTAAGTCCCAACTTAAGGAAGTCTTTACTAATACCTCTTAAATTCTAGTGCCTGCCTTTCATTGATTATTTCCCATTTATCCTCTACAGAGATTGTTTGAATGTTGTTTACATTTTGTCTCCCTCAGTACATTGTGAGCTCCTATAGGGCAGAGCCTTTATTTTATCCTTCTTTGTTTTCCCAGCATTGAATATACTCTCTGGAATATAGTAGGCATTTAATAAATGCTTATTGACAGATGGACCTATTACTATGTGCTGGTGGAGAAAATGAAGCAGTCTTTGCTATTAATAAACCTGCTCTTTGCTTAAGAGTAGGATGTGGGAATAACATATGAAGTAAACACATGAAATAAAAACAAAATACATACAAGGTAAATATAAAATAATTTTGGGTAAAAACACTAAAAACTGAGGGAATTGGAAAAGGCCTTTAGGTAGTACGTCAATACTAGAATCAAATCTTGATAGGAGATAGGGATTCCACGGCACACAGGTTATAAGGGAGAGTTGAGAACAATTAATAGACCACCTGCATAAAGACAAAGGAGCTCAAGTTGTTAATGTTACATATATACTCTGCAAAGAACAGAAAGCCAGATAGTTTCTCTAGAATGTAAAGTGTGTGAAAGGGAAATACAAAATACACCTAGAGAGACAGATTGACTCAAGACTAAATGGTTTTATATGCAAGGCTTTGAAATTTGCATTATATTCCAGAAGTAACTTCTGGAGTAGAGTAGCAACATGGTTGGATTTATATTTTAGGAATATAAATTTGGCAGATAACCATGTGGAGACTGGATTGGAGAGAGAAAATGTTGAGGGTCAAAGGGACTAATTAGGAAGCTATTACAAAAGCTTAGTCAATAGTGTGGGTTTAAATTAGAGTGAGAAAGAATGGGACATTTGAGGAAGTAGAATGGACAAAACTTAGCAATTGATTGACTATGTGGTTGTGAGGTAGAGTGAAGAGGCTAGTAAAAGCCATGGTTTCAGATCTTGGGGACCAGAAGGATGGTGGTGCGCTAGGCAGAAATGGGCATGTTAACTTGGATAAGGAAGGTGTAGGAGTGGGAAAGTATAGGGAGGGATGAAAGGATAGATATGAGAATAAAAATTAAGCCAATTTTTTTTTCTTAAAAGATGAGACTATCTCTGAGGCTTGATTGGCTTCAGAGACTAAATGTTCAAGTTGTGAATATTGTTTCCTCGTTGCCAAAGTTCAAACAACCATGAGGAACTCCAGTTTTTCTCTGATGTTTAGCTGGCAGAAAACAATGGTCAGCTTAGGTAAGGTAGCTTCACTATCTGAATCAACTCAAGGTAACCTTCCTGCCTACCCTTGTCGAATATACTTTTCCTTCTATGGTTACATAAATCTCCTTTTGTTAACTATTGGACAGTCTGAGTGTCTTATTTTATTCTAATATTGAACCTAAACTACCAGGTGACTCGTCTGAGCCAGGTGCAGGCAGGAACTGTGGTTTTGATCAGCAAAACGTTCAAAGTTCTAAAGTGAATGAATTAAAGCTTTGTGGAGATAGAACATGTTGGAGTGATGAGAACAAGGCTATGCCCATCCCCTCATGTGGCTGACGTTGAGTGTAGGTGAAGGTCATAGGAGGTAAGGAGGTTGATAAGCTGGCAAACCAGGAAGTTTGAGGGGACATCCTCAATGATAACAATGAAGTGTGGTATTGGTTTGGAGAAAGACGTTGCCAATTATGGACTGAATGCTTCAACAAAATCAGCAAAACAAGGCTAATAGATTCCTGAGAGCAGACACTAATTAAGATGATAAATGTAGTTGGAGTGAACCTCAAAGAAGTAGAGGTTGTTCATGAAAGGGTATTGATTAGTAAAGGAAAGTAAGAAGTAAGCTTATTCTTCATCCTAATATGGCATGTCCATAAACATTAAGAAAATGTACATCCAGCAATTGAAATGACCAGAGGTACAGCAACTTCTAGGGGGAGCCAGATTTCCATGTCTGCACGAAAATGGAAGGATATGAAAGGAAGAAGGCTAATATGAAAGAAAGCATAACAATACAATGTGTATTTCAGAGGGGACAGTGGAAGGGGATGGAAAAATAGTATAAGTGAATGGAAGAAGTTGACTTAATTTTCATTCTCATGTCTATCCTTCCATCTCTTTCTATGCTTCCCCATTTTATAACTTCCTTATCCAAGTTAACTTCCTCATTTCTACCTAGGATACCACCATAGATTGAAGAGTGGGTATTGATAGCTGGGAGAATAAAATTTTCACCTGGGCAGTCATTAAGAATCTTAAAGACCTAGAGGAGAATAGAATATTTTCTCCCCAGAGAACATTAGATTTTCTCAGATTCTAGATAGGATATTGATCAAATTGTCAATACCTAGGGAGGAAGGATGGGGAAAAGCTTCTGGAATGTAGTGGTCTCATTTTAAGGGAACCCTTATTAACCTGTGCTCTTTAACAAGTAGTTGGGTTACACATTCTCCCTCATTAGTAAGGACAACTTTGTCCTTGGTCATGTTCCGATATAAAAAAAAAAAATATGTCTAAAATCATGACTCCATTTTCTCTCCTCTCACTTTCAGACTATGCATTTTCACTTCTGACATCAAAACTGAACTGCTCTCTCCAAAATTACTAGTGATCTCTGATGGTATTTCATCATCTGTGATTTCTCTGTGGTATTTGGTCACCCTCTTCTCCTGAATATTCTTTCTCTGGATTCTTGTGACACTGCTCCCTCTTGAATCTCCCAACTTTATAGTGACTCCTCATTCTTTTTTTCTAACTTGAAGTCCATCTCATGCCTCCTAAATTTCAGTATGTCCCAAGACAGTCTGGGGCCCTTTTTGCCTTTCTCTGCACTCTCTCGTTTGGTGGCCTTAGTAGCATGCATGGGCTTAATTATCATATCTTCACAGATGACTCCCAGTTATGCACAATTACAAAAGTCTTAGTGCATATAGCTTAATAAACATAGTAGCTTAAGTCTGAACAGAGACATATGGAAATCCCTATTTGTCCAAACCCAGTATCTTTCCTGGACTGTATTTACACATCACCAATTTCCTACAGGACATTTAAAATTATATTCCCATAGATATCTCAACCTCAATGTGTTTAAAACAGGAATCGTTCTGTTCCCCTCATCCCCCAGAGCTGATTCTTCTTCTCAGTTCCCCTTTTTCCCCTATGGAAATATCATCTTTCTACTTTCCTAAGTTTCTGCCTTGAAATTTTCCTCAGTGTTTTGCTTTCTTTCACTCTACATAAATAATCATTAAATTCCATGATTTAATAACTCCATTGGATCTATTCTATACCCTTAGCACTGCCCCCATCCTAGTTCAGGCCCTTATTTCCTCTCAAATGGACCAGCTAGTCTCTAAGGTCTCTTCTAGCTCTAAATCTTTGATCCTATATCTTCTCATGTGGAAATTTAACACTAGCCTTTACTCCTTTCTTTGGCACTTCAAGATAACCTTTGAATTTTCAAGGGAAAAGATTTAATCTTAAGATTGAAGCTACACTTTGCTTCTTCCCCTGCCCTCTTGTTGAATGTGAATGGAGACAAAGCTTTTCATTTATTATCTGTAAACAAGTCTCTTAACAGAGTAGAGTAAAGAAAAGATGATGAGGTAGAAAAAAATGGACATGCTTATTGTGCAGTCATTCTAAAAGTCTTATTTTAGCATCCAGAAGATCCTTGGCTCTTGTTCATCATCTGGAAGACCACTTCTTGTCCAGAGTGAGGTCAGAGTAGTCCAATCAGTGGGGCTCAGGAAAGGGACATCACAAAGAGCTTAAATCGCAGTAATATATATATAAAACATGGTCCCCTTTTCCTGAGAATCCAGAGTGAATAGAGATGAATCAGTTTGGCTCTCAGAAGGGAAGGAACCGTAGCACACCACCTGTGGCTGATGCCTTTTTTATTTCTGGCATGCTTTTTTATTATTTAATAAATAATCATAAATTAAGAAACAGTCTCCAGAGAATTTTAATCATAAGATAATTAATTATTCTTTCTGCCTCATGTCTCTTCCCATTTCAATTTATCCTCCAAATAGTTATCAAAGTAATTTTCCTTAAGCACTCTTCTGAATATGTCCATCCTTTACTCAGTAAATTCCAGTGGCTCTTTATTATTGCCTCTAGGATAAAGTCTAAATTCTGATGCTTAATTTTTAAAGCTCTTTACAACTTGGCCCCAACCTACCTTTCTAGCCCCATTGTACATTTTTATCTTTATGATACTGTATTCTAGTCAAAGTAGCCTTTTGTTTATCCCCTCATGCGACATTTCCTTTCTTCCATCTGTTTCTTTTCACCAGCTGTACTGAAAGTTCCTTTCTTGCCCTTCACTTCATAGAATCTCTCTTCCTTCAAAACTCAGCTGAAGCTCCACCTTGTATAAGAAGCCTTCCTTGATCCCTTTGTCTTGGAATCCAAATCCTTCCTTCCCAAAACTATATGGCATTTATTTAGCATTTATTCTATATATACTTTCATATACTTGTTTCCTCTCCTGGAATAGAATGTCAGTACCTTCAGGGTAAAGAATGTTCCCTTTTTTGTCTTTGAGTCCCCATCACCTATCATGTGGCTAATATATAATAGCTATTTAATAAATGATTACTGATTGATTTTTAGATAGACCTATCCCTATTGATGTATTTATTGTATATTACAGAAGTTATATTGAAAAATTTACACACATTTCCATGTGCATTTATATATATATGTATATATATACACACACACACACACACATATATATATACATATATATGTACACACACATCATAGCTATCTTTGTTGGACTCGGAAGACAATCTTGTTTAAATCTTTAACTTCACAGAAAAAGAAACTAAGGCTGAGGTGATGTGGCCAAAATTGCACAGGCTTTAAGTCACAAAAATGGGGTTTGAAAAAAAGTTCTTTGACTACAAATTTAGTGCTCTTTATGTTATCCTGTGCTGCTTATTCAATTTGACTTTCCATATTTTTCCCTAAACCTATTCCTCCTCCATACTTCCTTATTTCTTTTAAGGACACCACCATCCTTCCAGAAACCCAAGCCTGGCACTTCAACTCTTCTTTCTCAACCATCTCCCATAGAGTTGCAAAGCCTTGTGAATCGTCTTCTCATAATCCTATCCTATTTCTTATATTTGTCTCTTTTCACTCACATGGCTACCATTCCGGTTCAGTCCCTCATCATTTCTCACTTTGACTATTCAAATAGACTCTTCGTTGGCCCCCTGGTTACAATTAGGGAGAACAGACTATATTAATAGCTTCCCAATTGATCTTCCTGACTCCAACTCATCCTCTACACAGCTGCCAAATTGTTATTCCTAAAATATAGGTCTGGTAATATTGATTCATTGGACAAGAATCTAACTTTTCGAGCATAAAGAATTGTTCATATTTATAGACAGCATAGAAAATTGCCTAATTCTTAACAACCTCTTTCTCTGCTTGCCATTCTGCTTCTGTCACTACAGGACGAGGACTGCACAGGGCTGAGGACCCCTTTGTATTTCCTTGGTTTTAGGAGTTGCCATGGCCAAAGAATTCTTCACCAAATGGCCAGCCTCTTGTTGATGAGAGTTAGCTCGACTGTTCCAGAAAGCAGCCATAGTCTGTTGACAAAACCATGCTCCAAACCTCTCCAGAGTGGCAGAATCTGCCAGGGATTCTGTTCTCTTGACATAGCCTTCAAGAGCCCAGGATCACCTTCTCACCTCCATGTTGTTATCAGGATAGAATCATGGCGGAGGTCATGAGTTTGGGGGCCAAATTTCGTCGCTTTATAGCAATGCTTCTGGTGATGAGTCTTGTCACACTTAGCTCAACTACTTCTCAGATAATAGACTTACAGTCAGTCACCAGTTCTGAACTGAAAGCTTGCCCAGCTTGGTAGGATTTGGCAGAGCCTGAACTTGACTTGCATAACTTTCAAGAACCTTGGAGCACCTCCAGGCTATGATTAGTCATCGGAGTAGGAGGGTATATGTTTATGTAAGTAGATAATAATCCTATGAAAATAAAAAAAAATCTTATGATGCTAAGAATGCTGAGCCCAAGCCAATGACTCCATATATCTTGAGTAGTATTTAGGATCATAGCAAAGTGCTTGGCCAGTGTTTCGAACATGAAAAATTCACAGAGGCTCTTTGAGGATACAGGGAAGCTTTATTATCACAAAAGCTAGCAGGTTAGTGCCAGGGAGGGTCTAGCATCTTTGCAGGCAGATTTGGGAGAACTTTTATTGGAGGTGTCAGTATACCCAGACTTAGTTAAATGGGTCAGGGATGTAACAGCTAGAAAAACAAGATGTCTTGGGGTCTGACCCTTCTACCCCTTTATATGCTTGCGGCACAGTCTCGATGCCAAACAAAACCCAGGGAGTAACAATTTGAAAAAACAAGATATGAATTTGCTCCCTTCAGTGGGCTCAGAGCAAAGTCTAGGATGACTGCCAGACATGGGGGGGGGGGAATCATATCAATAGGATGAATGATCATGGATTTTGCATTGAGAGGAACCTCAGAGGGTTTCTAGTCAAACTCTGATTAAGAAACAAAACCAGGGGGCAGCTGGGTGGCCTAGGGAGGTCCTGAGTTCAAATCTGGCCTCAGACACTTCCTAGCTCTGTGGTCCTGGGCAAGTCACTTAACCCCCATTGCCTAGCCCTTATCCCTCTTCTACCTTAGAACCAGTGCACAATATTGATTCTAAGACAGAAGGTAAGGGTTTAGGAAAAAAAACACCAAAAAACAAAATCAGAAACAAACATACATGTTGTTGCTGGATAAACTATGCTTCTAGGAAAGAGATAATCTTTTAGAACAACTCTTCATCTGGACTGCAGGATCAGCCATGTGAATGAAGGCCTCATTACTAATAGAGGTGCTGCCATCCCAATTCTTAACACAGGATTATCCTACCAAATCCTTAGTTCTCTCCTTTCCATTTTTTCTGGCCCAATAGCTTCCAATTTTCTATCACACATATGCATACACACAATAACAACAGCCAACAAGATCCCAATCTCTTCTTTTTTGAAGATTAACAGTTAACCCCTCTTTCCTTTCCCATTTCCCATTATATTGTTTCTCTAGCATCTTCAAATTTTCTTTTCCATTGCCTACATTTCTCTACTTTCATGAGTTTCCTGATTTCTACTTTGAAAAAACTCCACTTTATAAATTGACTTCTTTAGAGATCATCTTATTTCTTTTTTGTTGGCAAACTTTTCTATCCCATCTGTATCTAATTTCTTATCACCAACTCTTTACTTAAGAACATAAGATTATAGCTCTGGAGCTTAAATGGACTTTAAGGGCCATCGAAACGACTCTCTTATTTTACAGATGAGGAAGTTGAGTCAAAGAGAGGCTAATTAACTTTCCCAAGGACACAAAAGATAGGATGTGGACCCTAGATCCAAGAACTCAAACCCAGTGCCCTTTATTCTGAACTACACTGCCTACTTTAATCATCTGGAGTCTACTAAGCCCACACCCTATAATACTTTTCCCTAATGAAATAATACTAGGAAGAAGTAGACTATCTAACATTCTCTACTGTGGATTGCTTTGCCTTCCAATGCCTTCAGGACTATAGCATATAAAATGAGGGGATCAAAAGGAGGTGGGAATTTATAGTGGAAGGAACAAGAGAAATCAGGAGTTTTAATCTGGAGTTTTATTTTTAAAAATCATCTTTTTATTTATTTTAACATTCATTTAAAAACAATTTGGACTTCCAAATTCTTTCCCTCTTTTCTTGATTCTAATTTACCCATTGAAAAGGCAAACAATATATCCATTATACTTCTGAAATCAAGCAAAACATAGTTCTGTATTAGCCATGTTACAAAAAAAGAAAGAAAAATAAAATAAGTGAAAAAGTATACTTCTACACTCTGTGTTCATTAGTTTTCTCTCTGGTGATAGCATTTTTCATTGTGAGTCATTTGACATTATCTTTGATCATTGTCTTGATCAGAGTAGCTAAGTCTTTCACAGTTGATCATCATTACATTGCTGTGACTGTGTACAATACTGTCCTGGTAACCTATACTTTGTTGTAAAAAAAAGCTTTCACTAACTTAGGTAGTAAATATTTTACAGAATGGCAAAAGTTTACTAAAAGGTTGTGTGTTGTAATAGACAGATAACTGACCTCAGCAGCAGGAAGACCTGAATTCAAGTTTCATCATGGACCCATAACAAGTTATGCCATTTTTCAGTGCCCCAGGAGCAGAATGAAAGAGATTGGATTATCATCCTTGAAGGGGTAGTGTGATTAAGGGAAAATTTTTTTAAGTTGGAGAATACATTATTATGTTTTTAAGGGAAAAGAAAAGAGGATAGAAAAGAGAAAGAGATTAAGAATGACAAAGAGAGTGTGGGTGATTAATGGAGCGATACTGTAAATACAGATAGATAGATAGATAGATAGATAGATAGATAGATAGATAGATAGATAGATAGATAGATAGATAGATAGATACAGGTGGAGAGTTTAGCCATGACAAGGAAAGGGATATCTACATCCTTTGTAACTAGAAAGAAGGAACATTATGTCTTATGAGGAAGCTAAGAGATCTTACTTTAGATGACCCTAATATTTTTTATTAACATACTAGATTAGCTGCTCATAAGGCAAGGAAAGAGTATGATGTAGGTGGCTTAGAGGGATAAGAATCAGTCATGGAGGAGATAAAGTATAAGCATACCTATATGGGGGTCAAATTTCTCCCTCCTCCAATTCACCCTCCGTACAACTTCCAAACTGAAATTAATCAACCGTTATTATGACCATGTCATACTCTTGATCAAGAAACCCTAATATATACTTGTTGACTTTAAGATAAAATATAAACTCTCCTGTTGGACATTTCAAGCCGTTTACAGCCTGGCTACAGATTACCATTCCTCCTGCACATTACTTTCCTCCACACTCTATGATCCCAGAAAAATGGCCTGCTTGTTATATGTTGCATACAATATTTCACCTCACTTTTACACAGACTGTCTTTCTCCATGATGCATCCAACTCCAGTCCACCTCTGCCTTTTAGAATCTTTGAGTTCCTTCAAGTGTCACTTCCTATACTCTGATCTCCACCCCACCCCTGATTCTGGTGCATCCCCTTGGAAATTACTTATATTCTTTATTGGTTTATCCAATATCATGGGGTTTTTTTTCTCTCCAAAAGGCATAAACTTTCAATACAGGAGACTTTTCATTTTCAAATGTTATCTAGAATAGGGCTGTAGATAAAACATCAACCCTGGAGTCAGGAGGACCTGTGTTGAAGCCCAGCCTCAGAAATTTGCTAGCTATGTGACCCTGGGCAAATCCCTTCATCCTGTTTGCCTGTTTTAATAATTACAATAGATTAATTGGGTGAGGGAAAGGATAGTAATACAGAGGGAAACATATAAAAATAGATTTTATTAACAGAAAAAGGGATGAAGAGTTTGGGAATAGAAGGAAGGAAAGGGTAACTGCTAACACTTATCCCAGATATTAAACCCTCTAATAACTATCCTAAATCTAAATAACTAAGCTTCTTCACATTAAGTCCAACAGAATAACAGAGTCTCACACACAAGAGTCCTTGATGAACCAGGAGTCCCAATTGATGTTCACAGATGCTCCCAGTCAGGCTGCCCAGCAGGCTGACCAGATATATTCTCTCACCCCAGCTGAAATCCTCAAAGGCCAGTTGTTGATGGATGATCAGGATCTTTTCAGCCACACACCTTAGTCCTTCTCCTGCTCCTCCAGAGAGTATGGCATTTGGAAAAAATATTATAATTTATTATTATTATTTGCCTCAGTTTTCTTATTTGTAAAATAAGCTGGAGAAAGAAATGGCAAGCAATTCCATTATCTTTTCCAATAAAATTCCAGATAGGGACATGAGAGTCAGACACAACTAATTGACTAAACAACAACCTCTACCACCTAGTACAATGATCGACACATCATAGACACTTCAATGCTACTTGAATAATTGGATCAGAATTGACATTGAGCAGAGCAGGAGCAGAATTGAGGAATTTAGGAAAAAGAGAAAGATTTAAGATTGTTGTGAAGAACTTAACAGGGAAATGAAAAGGAACATCATGGAACAGTGATGACCCAGCTGAAGTTAGGTAGTATACATTTATAATTGACTCAGCCAGTATAATTTTCATTTGAAAAGACCCATATTCTTACAGTTAAAAACAAGACTTGCTAACTGCTCCAAGAAGTCAGCTGCATTTGTTTTGGGAGCCATTGTAAATATATGTACAACCACAGAAATCATCAAATTTACAATAGAGCTGGTATTTGGAGACAGGAGTGAGGGCTGCCAATAGCAGCAGATCTGAGAAAATTCAAATTCTCTGACATACAAAGAAGAGTTTGAATTATAGCAGTATGAGGGACTGTTAATTTGTAGTGATCATTCACATCTAACACTAGAATAAAAAAAAAACTTTCACTAGAAATCTATTATGATGAAGTTTCTATTACGATGAAGTTGAAAAATGTAAAGAACAACCACAACAAACCTCAAAAGATTCAAACAAAGGAATTTTCGTCCCCTGTTCTCCCCCCTACTTGATGAATGAGGCTTCCACAGCAGAAGGAAAAAGTAGACTTTTTTTTGTTAACTCTTTTGAGAAGAGGGGGAAAAAAGGAGTGTTAATGAGACTTCTTCAAGTCTTTCTGAAGCTTTGTTAACCATAGCAGGAACAAAAGGAAGGCAGAGAGCCTGGGCAAACTCTGAGTAAATTGCAGGCTTTGGAGGAGGTTTGTTGGATCTCTGAGATGGTTGGAAATAGCGCCAGTCTTCAAACTTGTGAGGCAGGGCCAGGTGCAGTAATGTTGCAGGGATTACATACCCGTCTGGAAACACAGCTGGTTGTGGGTGTAATGGCTGTCCCATCCTAGATGCTTTGGACTTGAAAGCTGATGTCACTGAAATTTCCTTCTTTTGAGTGTTTCCTCCTACTTTCATCCTCTCTTCTGCTTTTCCCCAAACCTAGGAACTCACAGTGTCTCTTTCAAATTCTAATATTACTAAGTTTAGTAAGTTTCTTTTTGGTCATTTCAAGGAAATAATGGTAGCTAGGTGCCACAGTGGATAGAGTACTGGTTTTGGAGTTAGAAAGACGTGAATTAAAATATAGCTTCATGTACTTGCTAGCTGGGCAAGTCACTCAATTGCTGCTTGCCTCAGTTTCCTTGCCTGCAACCCTAGCTTTTAGTCGTCATTGGGAGGAGAAAATGAGATAATATTGGTAAGGCAATAAATCTTAAAGTGCTCAATAAGTGCTAGTTAGAATGGTCAAGGCTCCTGGCTTCTTTCTTTCAGTTCTAATATTACTATATAGTAGGCTCCATCTTGGTCAAACCAAGGAGATGATGTCTAAAAGGCCTGACTCCTATCCTCATCAGATAATTTATGTCATCACAGGATTCCTGAAGGACCTGACATTGATTTTGTCTTGGGAATGTACTTTTATTTTGTCATGAGGTCTATAGAAGGGCCTCCAGGTCAGTTGTAAATTGCAAACCTGACTTTTTGGAGCTGCTTTATAAGAACTCCCAGATAAGCTGCTATTGCCTATACTCTGCCAAGATGTTTGCATTTCCTCCTAAGTTATAATAGAAGGGAGAGAAGGGAGTGAAGGAGGGAGGAGGAGAGATAAGAAGGAAGGAAGGAAGGAAGGAAGGAAGGAAGGAAGGAAGGAAGGAATGAAGAAAGGAATGAAGGAAGGGAGGGAAGAAAGAAGGAAGGAATGAAGGAAGGGAGGGAAGAAAGAAGGAAGGAATGAAGGAAGGGAGGGAAGAAAGAAGGAAGGAAAGAGGGAGGGAGGGAGGGAAGGAAGAAAGGAAGGAAGGAAGGGAAGAAGGAAGGAAAAGACAAAGAAAGGAATGAAGGAAGAGAGGGAAGAAAGAAGGAAGGAATGGAGGGAGGGAGGAAAGAGAGAAGGAGGAAATGAAGGAAGGAACAAAGGAAAGAAGGAGCGAAGGAAAAAAGGAAGGAAAAAAGAAATAAGCATTTATTAAGCACTTACTATGTACTAGGCATTGAGAATAAGAATACAAGCCCCCAAACAACAACCTAGTCTCTGCTCTCATTCTATTAGAGGGAGATAACACATAGAAGGGAGCTACAAATAAAGGGGGTGAGGAAAGAACTTCACAATGGGTAAGAATTTGAAGCCCAGAATCAAGAACCAGATCTTGGAAGGGAATGAAGGGGGGCAGCCTATGGTTCACTCTCAAAATTGAGACTCCTGGAGGAACTCACCAGAAGGGGAAGGATCAAGTTTTACAGAGATGTTACAGGTTACTTAAGTTAAAGGGCAGTTGAATGTTTCAAGATGAAGAAGCACCAGACCCTAAGGGAAATTCCAGGAAGGGTCAGCATTGGTTGTAAGTCTAGGAGTCAGGAGCGGATCAGAAGATGAAAGAAGGAAAAACTATTATGGCAAACTCTCTGGACCATCAATAATTTCCCTCCATAACTAGACAATTCTATCACTTTCTATAGGTTTAAATGATGTTTGGATAACATTTCTACAAAGATCTAAAAATGGCAAGATAATAAGGGTAAATAATGCTCAACTGATTTTACTATTAAGAGTCAGCAAGTAGAAGTAGACAAAAAAACATAGATTTGGAGTCAGAAGACCTAAGCTCAATTTCTAGCTCTTATGCTTGCTAGTTGTGTGACAATGGTTAAGTCACTTGAATTCCTAGAACCTTAGTTTTCCCATCCATAAAATAGGTTTGATAATCCTTATAATACCCACTTTCCAGGATTGTCATGGGGAAATTAGTGCTTTGTGAACTTTTATTATTGAAAACTGGGATATTATTGTTTTTTCATGTCAGACAAAAGGAAGTGTTTACTATGTTTCTGGCATTAGGATGGATATGGTACATGTTCCATGGGAGCACCCCATCTTCTATGATGCACATGATTCTTTTAGAGTCAAACTTCATGGTAATTGTAGCTTAAGTCTTTGAAGATATCACATCTCTGGGAATGTCACAGGGCAATTGTCCTTCTAAGACACAAAGTCCATGCTTTGGGCCATGAGAGATTTAGATTTTGAAACCCACAAATCAAATTGCCTCTTCTGATTTAATTCTCTTTTCATGCCCTTTCTATTTTCCATTCCAAGTACTACAGAGACAGTAATGGAAAGGTGCATAATGTGCATGAGTAGATAATAACAGTAATAATAATAATAGCTAATATTTATATAGCCCTCTAAGTTTTGCTAAGCACTTTAGAAATATTATCTCATTTTATCCTCACGGTAATCCTGAAGGTAGTTGGTGTTATTATCCCAGTTTTCCAGCAGACAGAAGTAAAATGATTTGCTTAGGCTCATATAGCTAGTTATTATTTAAGACTGGATTCGAATTCACATCTTCCTGATGCCAAGTCCATCTACTGTGCCAATCAACTGTGAGCACACCATGACATATAACAGAAGAACAACAGGAGAAAGGATATAAGGAGGGACCTGTTTTATCAAAAGGGAGATGAACTGATCACCTATTTAAAATAAAGAATATTAAGCAGACAACCCAAGCATTCTGCTGTCATCTTTGCAACATCAGGAGAAAGCAAGGGAAAGCCTCCAGCAGCAGATTAAGTCGAACTTTCTGCTGAATTCATGGGAATACATGCACATGAGTCAGACAAGACAGGCAGGCACAAAAATGTTGTGTTCCGTATTGTTGGAGTGCATATCGATACCAATGAGTTTGTCTCTGTTTGTATATATTAATAGTGTAGAAGATGATAGCCCTGCAAATTTCCAGCCACAGACTATACCTCCAGCCACTACCTTCACTCCTACTCTCATGCTGCTGAACAAAGCAGGAAATAAGTCATAAAACTGCCATTTGAGTCCACCACAAATTTGTGTTACCCAATCCTACCTGGGTCCTCACTGTGGCAAGGCAACCCTTTTATGCCTCCCTAATTGATTTGCTATTGTGCTTCCCATAGTGACTTTTCATACCTGCTCATATCTCCCATGTTACCTCTTTCCTCCACCGTCTCAGCTGAGGACATATTTCATGGGAGAAATGGAGGCCATTTGCCATGAGCTTCCTCTTATCCCCTCCTTATGCTTTCTGCAACTATCACTTTTATTTCTGTCTCATCTGAAGTGGTGACTCTTCTTGTTTTTTTTTTTTTTAACCCTTTCCTTCTGTCTTGGAGCTCCAAGGCAGAAAAGTGGTCAGGGCTAAGCAATGGGGGTTAAGTGACTTGCCCAGAGTCACACAGCCAGATTTGAACCTAGGACCTCCCATCTCTAGACTT
The DNA here is from genome assembly GCF_027887165.1 of Monodelphis domestica. NCBI lineage: Eukaryota > Metazoa > Chordata > Mammalia > Didelphimorphia > Didelphidae > Monodelphis > Monodelphis domestica. Next base: position 363,191,880 of record NC_077228.1, read on the forward strand.
GGCTCTCAATCCACTGAGCCACCCAGATGCCCCCAGTGGTCCTTCCTTTGACCAAAACAAACCCCTCCACACTCCACACAAGTGATATCATTCCATGACATCTTTGCCAGCAGAATCCTCTTATTTCATCCCTATTCTCACTAATCCTTCATTGTTCTCCCTGCTAACTATCAATCTCTACCTTACTTCCCTTTTGTGGATTATCTCTTTCAGAAAGCCATCTATATTAAGTAACTCCACTTCTTTTCTTCTCACTCTCTTAACTCTTTGTAGTTTAGCTTCCAACCTCACTGTACCACTAAAACTGTTCTTTCTAAACTTAATAATGATATTTTAATTTCCAAATCTTTTAATTTTCTCAGTCCTCATTTTCCCTGATCTCTCTGTGGTTTTTAACACTATTGATGACCCTCTTCTCTTTGATATCATCTTCTCTCTCAATTTTCATAACATTAGTCTCTCCTGATTCTCTCCCTCCCTTTCTGACCATTACCTCTCTCCTCCATCATCCAGGTCATGCCTAAAAACTAGGGGGTTCTCTCAAAGCTCAATGCTGTGCCTTCTCCATCTAGACTAGCTCACTTCATGAGATGCTCTCCATGTGAATGATTCTTACATCTCTGAGCAGTTCTAACTTCTCTCCTTACATCCAGGCTTATATTCCCAAGTTCCTGTTATGATCAACACGTCCCAAACAGAACTCATTAGCTTTCTCAACAACAATTAAAAAAAAACCCTCCTCTCTTTCTAACGTTGCTGTTGATGTTAGGACTACTATCAACTCAATACTCAGTCTTGAAACCTTGGTGTAATTATCAATTGCTCCCTCTGTTACCCTCCATAACAAAATAATCAATTCCTTCCTACCTTTTCCCCTGTATCTCTTTTCTCCTCTGGCACTTCAACTGTCTTTATGAAGACCTACATCACTTCTCTCCTGGACTCTTATCTTTCTCCTCGGTTCTCAAATTTAATTTATAGTATAGTTGGGATTATGTCAACTCCTACCTCTATCCCAATTCCATAAACTCTAGTGGCTCCATCTTTCCCCCAGGATAAAAAGTGAAATCCTTTGTTTGGCTTTCAAAACTCTTCATGATTTGGCACTTTATTCCTTTCCAGTTTTCTTACACTTTTTTCTCCTCCATGACCCTTGCTCCCATATACTCTGCAATCCAGTGATAGTGGACATAGTTTCTCTCACATCTCCTTATGATGCACATTTTCATTGTTCCCTCTGAATGGAAATGTTCTCTCTTGTCATTTTTATTTCTTGACTTCCCTAATTTCCTTCAGGTTTCAGCTAAAATCTCCCTTTCTACAAGAAACCCTTTCTTAAATCTCCCAAATCTTAGTTCCTTCCTTCTGAGACTTTTCCCCTTCAATTTATCTTGTATATATCTTGGTGGCACAGAGTTGTATTTGTGCTGCTTTCCACCTTGAAAGAAAGAACAATTTTTCTCCTTTTCTTTGTGTCCCTACTAGCTGGGGACAATGGCTATCACATAGTAGGTGGTTAAGAAATACTCGGTACAATGACTGGCATATAGTAAATGGTTTATATTAATTGATTGAAGAATATAAATATCTCACAAAAGGCAAGAAGCAATGGAGAGTCATGTTACCATGGAAAATTTTTCTTAACTAATCAATCAATAAAATAAAATTAATATTGAAAAAAAAACAAAAGCAAAAACAAAAAAAGAAGCAATGAAGTGACATGATGCCTCATCAACAAACATGCTATGTGAGGATTTGAAATGGCATAAAATATGAAGAAATCAGGAAATATGGCTAGGGCAGAGAAGCTTTTCTTTATAAAAATAATTCATCTTCCATTTGACCTCCATATAGAATTTCTTCCATGATTATGACAAATAGTTGGCAAGCACATCTCCTTGTTTTATACTTTGCTTACTACTGACAACCAGAGAATAGATGGGTTTATCAAGAAGATAATGAGTTCTGATTTAGGTATGTTTGAGTCACTAAAGGGACATTTGGGAGAAGCTGTCCATCTTTTGAGTGAAAATGTGGAGATGGAGCCTAGGTGAAAGATTGGAATTAGATGTGTAAGGATAGAGAGCAAGCTGTAGCATATTTCTAGGAAGAAGTGGAACAAAGGTCATTAGACAGATTTTATTTGTTGTGTAGTGAAAAGAATGAAATATTTGGGAGTCAGAGGAACTGGATTCAAATTCTACCACTGACCAACTTTATAACATTGTACACGTTACTTCATCTCCTGGGCCTCCATTCTCATCAGTAAGGGAAATCAGACTAAATGATCTTTTCAGTTCATTGTGTTGGATTCATTACACAGGACCTAAATAAAATTTCTCTGGCCAGCACAATAATTATGATTTTTGTAGAACAGAGAAGCTTTTATTTTCCTTTTGATAAAGTAAAGCCCTGGGAAGATTTACCTTAGTTATAAGAAATCAAAAAACCTAATAACTAAGGTGGGTTTCTGACCCCATATAATACATCATTATTGCTATTTGACTTGTTAACCACAATTTAGATGACATTGGAACTGAGACAAGGAAACAGCAGAGGTCATAGAAGAAGAAATAGTAGATCAACATGTGTCAGGTGGCAACTGAACTGAGAGATTTGGGAGAGATAGTAGAGATCAGTAAAGGAAAACAAGTTCATCAGTTAACTTGGAGTTCTGTTTTAAAAAAATAAAAGAGGAGAGAAGTTTTGTACCCCGAGAGGAACTTGGACTTTCATTTTGGAGAAGGGGAAAGAGAGGAGAACCCCCTTCTCAAAGCAGGGTTCAGGGGAGACAGCAGATATAACAGTTTAGCTCAGAGAGAGGAGAAGGGGTTTGAAGATTGTCCGCTTTCTGCCTTCCCTACTTAGCTAAAGCTACTCTCTCCAATTTACTCTTGTCCCCCCTCCACTACTCGAGACCAAAGGGTCTCCCCTTGGACCAGTCATTCACACTCAACTTGGGGAACAGATAACTTTTAGTGTTAAGTCAATCAGGTAATCCAAAAGGAAGAATGGGCAGGGAAGAATGGGAAAAAGAAAGTGGGAAAAGGGGGTCCTTGTCTCTATCTAAACCCTTTTCCTCCCTCCTCAAGTTTGGGGGGAACTCGGGCCTTGGCAGCCTGAGCCCCCTGAGAGAAAGTCAGGTTGACTCATCCCTGGGCAACAGGAGCTGAGGTAAAGTCTGCTCAGGTTGCTCTTCAGAAAGTCCCTTCAATTGGGAAGTGTTGCCGGGGAAAAATTTCTAGTCACCAGCAGGAAAAATGAGTAACACTCAGGAGAAAGTCTTTATCCACCTCTTCCGACTGAGGGCCTCAATGCTCTCCCAGCCAGAGTCTTCTTCCTCCGGATTCCACCTCCTGGGGGCCCCTCCCCTTCGAGGTGGTCAATTTCACATACTCTCCGGCCTGGCACTTTTTCCTAGTGCCAGCCTCTGTCACAAATCCTCCTTTTCTTGTTGTTCTCGTGGTACCACACCAGTTACTTACCTTCTATGTCTATTCCAATCTATCTATACTACTTATTGTTCCCATCTAACCTTCCCCTCCCAAAATAATAAATCTTATCCTAAACTGTCTTATTTGCTAATCTAAGTTTCTATCTTATGCTAAGACTGAGTTGTGGGAAGAGGGTTAGGATTATGTGCCAACAAAATTTTTTACAATATAACAATTTCTTAATACAAAAGTCATTCCTTCCTATTGCAATCAATATAAAATTCAAATCTTAAGTAAAATTAAACTATCCTATGCCTTATGTAATGCTAATTCCAATGTAACAATTTAGAACATTTATATATATATATATATTCATATATATTAACTTGTATCCAATGAAATCTGATTTATTCTGTCCCCATGTTACCTCTCTAATTACATTTCCTTTTCCACCCTCCCTAAATTACTCTGTCCCTGTCTATTAATTGTTAGTATTTTAACTCTCCTTTCTATTTATATTAGTGGATTAGATCATTATTATGTTACATATGTACATGTCTATTATTTGTACACATTTGTCACATATTATTTAAATACATATATACATATATATCCTCTGGTAGTAGAGATTTATCTACAGATATACAATTTATGAGTTGTCCTTATTTACAGCACAGCCCCTAAAGTCAGTGTAAAATTTGTTCGTGTTCTAGATATGTTGTGGTGGATGCATATTTATTCCAATGTGCATGTGAATGTACTTCCCTATATGTAAAGTAAATGTGATCAACGATTAATATTACATAATCCATTTTCCTGAAGTTCATTCCCCATAATGTCTTTGATTCAAAGTTCTTTCCAGTTGTCCATGTATATTCTATCCTTTCGAGTTGCTTGAATTTTGTCACAGGTCCAGGGTGCCTTCTCCTTTACAGGATACATACTTCCCTGTCATCTCACGTTGAAAGATGATCTCAGGTATCCAGAACTACAGGATCATACACAGTTCTAAAAAGAGTTCAAAGGAAAGACCCAATATTAACCTAGATTTCAAAGTACTTTCTGGTACAGATTGGATAAGAAGAAGAGGACTCTATAACCAAATGTTGAGAAACCTGGCTTAGAAGATGTAATTATTGACTGGGAGTTGAAAAAAAAAGCCCTCTAGTCCCTCCTTTAAAATGATTATTGCTAGTAGAGGATAGTTTTAGGCTTCCTTTTAGAGGAGGAACTTATTAATCATAGCATGAGAACAGAGCTTCAAGTGGATCTGAAGATAGCACTGTGGGTTGAGGACTTTAGCTGAGGTACAAAAGAATTTATTTTTATCTTTTTTTAAAGCAAATTGAAAGATCTGTAGTCTTTCCTCTGCAAAGGACAGGCTTCTTAAATGCAAGCCTCGCTGGTGGATAATGAGTATATCTAGAGAAAGCATCACAACAACATGAGTAGAAGACAGTAGCTTTTCGGATTTAGTTCCTCCTCATCCATATGAAATATGGGTTCCTACTGTATTCATCCCTTTACAAAGTTGCTCTGCCCACAATCATTTACCACATGTAAGTATCCTTACAAAAATCTAAAATACTAAGTAAAAAACCAAAATTCTCTTTAATGTTCATTATACATGAGTACGATTTCAAGTCATCTTTTTAATGAGTAGAGAAAAAAGAAGAAAAGAAACTAAGGATAAAATCTAGAGCCATTTAAGGAGCCCTCAGTTAGGTAAGTTAATTTTAACCAAACTTTCTTGACTTTGTCACAACATTGTTGTGGAAGAAAGATGTTAGAAACTGGAAAAAATTAATAAATTCTCTACCTTCCCTGTGTTCTTGACCTACTTTTTGTAAGTCCTTTCCTGAGAATCATGTTGCTGCAGGGAAATGGAAGAAAATAATTTCCCAACTAGTGTATATGAATCTATGAAGACGTAAATCCATGATTTATAAGAGAAATATTCTATCATTATTTTTATTTAATTCTATTTAATTAAATGTCTTTATTTTGAACTATGTATCCTATGATTAACTAAAGTAAAACATAACAGTGAGGGCTTATAAGCTATGGATTCAAAGAATTCTGATCAACCTGGAGTAGCTAACTGTTTGCCCAAATTATGAGAGCTCCTGGTCACTATAGATATACTCACATGCAAATATATACAGATATAGTTTATATAAAGTCATATGTAATTGAAGCTATGGTAGCAGATGAACTCATCAATCAATAAGCCTTTATTAAGCACTTAGTATTTTCTAGGCTGTCTTAGGCAATGATACTCTGTTTGTAAATAATTAAACAATCCCTGGCCTCAGAGATCTTGCATTATAATATAGGAGACAAAATATATGTGTATGTAGAATGAATATTAAGTAAATAATACAAACAAGTACAAAGTCATTAAGTACTAGATAGTTTTGGAGGTAGGGTACTACCTGTTAAGAAGATCAATAAAGGCTTCATGTTAAAAGATGCTATTTCAGTTTCATCCTAAAGAAACTGAGGTACACTCTAAGAAAGAGGTTAAAAGGGAGATTATTCCAGGGATAGGCAATGAGAAGTACAAAATCACAGATATGAAAAATGAAGGGTCAAGAGTAAAGGACAGAGAGAATCTGATTCACTTAGTAGCAGAGTAGAAGTATAATGCATACATGAACAGGCTTAAGTAAAATAAAAAGAGTAATGTACAATAAGATTTTAAAGGGCTTTTAAAGTCCAGATTTTGAAGAGCTAAAAGCCAAATGGAGTTTATATTTTATCTTAGAAACAATAAAAGGCCACCAGAATTTATTGAGTGGGGGAGATATTAAAGAAAAGAAAGAAGAGGACTAGGGACAGAACCTTGAGGCATTTAATGAATGAGACCCAGAAGGACCAAGCAGACAGGTAAGCTGACATTAATTGAATTCTCCCTCCCTCTCCTACTCTGTTTTTCTCATCCTATTGGGAGACTTCCTGGGAAGAAAGAAATTAGAGATATGAGAGAAAGTACTGATTCCCCACTTCCCTATTTGGGGATACCCATTTCACCTACCACTTAATGACACTTTTGAGTAGTAAAAGTCAAGAAAAGTTATGAAAATCTCCAAGTATCTCTTTGGACAGTTGGAAGGTTCCAAGCAGTGGACACATCTGAGAGATAAAAGTGAAAGAAAAACAATTGATCAAAAGAGTGATGGGAGTATATTTCCTCCTTGCCTGGATTCCAGATTCTCAGTTTAATGTCTTGAATCATTATTTTTAGTCTCATACTAGAACATCTGGAGTTGTAAGAATATAAATTCATGAACGACCATATCAAAACCTCCAATACAGTTCAGTTTCCAGTGACTCAGGGACTTGTGGCTTGAAAGATCCAGTCTTATTATTCACCTCAATTTTTTTTCTAATATAAATACATAGAGTGCTGCTAATTTCATGTTTGCAAGTATCTCTTTAGTGTGGTGTTAATACACATTTTTTTTTGGCAGTTGCTATTCTTTGCTACTTGTCTTCTCATTTAAAGGTGAAAAAAAGAAAAGAAATCTTCCTTTCCTCCTGTTGCATGTACTTTTCTTCTTGAGTGCATGCGGTGATGGGGCTTGTATGAGAGATTGAAGAGATAACTTTATTACCTTCAGTTCACAATAGAAACTCTATTTTTCTTACCTGCCCAAGAATGTTACTTTCTGTTTCATTTTCCTTCAGTTATTTTCAGTGTTCACAAATAATCTTGGATTTATTTAGAAGAAAATGGTGAGTTTTTCCAGACAGTAGTCTAAGCATAACAATTTGAGTGATTTTCAATGTATCAAGTTATTTATCATACTTAGAGGATAAATGTCACGATAACAGATTTCAGGCATTGTAGAAAAGACAACTGCTTAAGGCAAACATATACTTCATGGATATTAGGGGAACATATTACCAACATGAACTGGAAAAATTTGATGAGCTAATTTTTAAAAGGAACAGAAAAACATGGAAAATATGACATATTGAATGAGATGATTTTCTCAAACAGTTACATAAAAATGAGGTCATTCCATTGATAGTAAAGAGGTACACTTTTTTTTGAAGGCAAATCACGATGGCTAAATTGAGTTAATTTTAAGTCGTGTTATAAAACTGGATTTGTCTGTAGGGCAGAAGCTTGATGGTACACCTTAAAGATGAACTTACTTTACACAAAATATTTAAAAGGAAGCTCATGATAAAAAAGAACAAGTACTCAAGGGTAACGTGATAGTTGAAGGACAATATCAGGGATATAAAACATGATCCATGGAATTCTTTACCTGTGATCTATGAGTCTGGTTTTTTAAAGATATATTTTAGGTCTATATCATAATATAGTCATTTCCCTTGCAATTCTATGTATTCTATTTTATATATTTTAAAATATTCTAAGAAGAGGTCCATAGACTTTACTGGAATGACAAAGAGGTCCATGACCTAAATAAAAGCTAAGATACTTCACTGAAGAATAGGTTTTGAGGAGGAAAATATCTGAGAAATAAAGTATCTTAAAACTTGGCTTAATCCAGATATAGCTAAAGACATAACTCATACAGATGGTAATGAGAGAATTTATTATTAGACTTCATTTCTTCTGCTATTCTTTTAAATACAGACACAACTATCTTTCCCCATGGCTGTTACTTATTTTGCTTGCTATGGTTTGAAAAAAAGAAAACAGGAACTTGTTAATTTAAATTTGCTAAAAAAAAACCTTGCGCCAATGTGTCATCATGACATAGAGGTGACCCTGATATCTCAAAAAATGCAGTATTTCTTCTGTTCTGTCCTCTCTTCCTTTATTTACTCCCAACTCCCCACTCCTCACAACTTCCCTCCCCCCCTCCTCTAGAATTGGTCTTATTGTGCCATCAAATCACTTTTGACCTATTTCAGCTCAGAATTCCTGAGTTCTGTGGATGAAGTGATCCAGCAGCCTCAACCTCTCCAGCAGCAAGAATTGTAAATGTGTGTACTATGCCCTGATATGTACCTATTTTCCAAGGATCAGCCTAGATGAATAAAAATGGGCTTATAATAAATAATGTAGCAATTAGTTTGATGACATAGTTGGCTAGGACAACTTGTGAAATAAGGAAAAAAATTTAATGGATCTTGGTCCCATGATACTTCAACAATGTTGATGGAAGAGTGTCAGAAAAAGAGGTAAAGATACCTAATAATTATATACTTTTTAGACTGTAAATATTAACTATTGGTAGATTAAATGTGTGAAACTTGTATAGTAACTAGTATGTTGGTTGCAGGACAAGGGACTTATTATTCTTGATTACTCTTGACATACTTTTTATTAATGCAAATAAAAGAGAAAAAATTGTAGTTATCCCTTAATGTAAGAATGGCTCAAAAACTCTCTTTGGAGGTGAGTAATTAAAGCAACCATTGGAGCTTTTAAAAAAATCATTATTCTAAAGGCAATAATAAGCATCATTTCATGAGGCATTTGGTCATCTTATATTTTAATGCTCATCATTAGCATTTATAAAATTATTACCTTGAGAAGATTCATAACTGGTTTACCAATTTATGTAGTAAAGAATAAAAGAGAGAAATTCCCAAATGAGTTAGATCTATCCAGAAGCAGAATGGACTACCTGAGGAAACTGTAGTCTCCTCCTCTTTATAAGTCTTCAAGCAGAATCTGGATGAACATTTTCAGATTTATTCTAAGGGGATTCACTTTAAAATATGAACTGAAATAGATGGTCATGAAGGTCACTTAGGTTTCTGAAATTCTGTGATTCTGTGTTTTGGGGGCAAAGATATAGGACTCTCTAAATTAAATCAGCTAATATTTTTTTTTTACCAGTGCAAAGGAAAACTAGATTAAAAATGTAGCTAACAATTAGAAAAAGAGGCCAATAGCTTACTGACTACAGAGTAAAAATTCTTTCTTTATTCTTATATATAGTTATACATGTGTTATATTTAAGCATATTTGTATATATGACATGGACAGGTAAAGAGGCTGGACTTGTGAATTCATTGATATGAGTTCTCTTGATGAAGAAACTCCTTCTACCACTTTAGTGGTCTTAGAGAGGTGTCTAGAGGCCTAAGAGATTAAATGACTTGCTCAGGGCCACCACCCAGTCAATATGTATCAAAGGTAGAAGCTGAACAATTGTTTTTAGGACATCTCCCTATCAACTATACCATAATGCCTCTATACAAACACACGTACATACATACAGATTTCTTTCAGAAGAGTTGTTAGACCTGTCAAGCATTGAATAACATCAGAAAAATTAATTTATTGTATCTTACTAAGAAATGATTGGTTACCAGTAATGAAGTTATTTCTGAATCAGTTGTCTGTGTCTAGACACACAGTTGACTTGTTAGATCAAAACTCAAAATCAATACCAACTTAGAAGAATAAAAACGAGAGCATAAAGTATGCAGCTCCTATCTAATCTATCAATCAACAAAAATTTGTTAAGCAATTATTGTGTGCCAGATGCTGTGCATGGCTCTGGGTATACAAGTACAAAGAATTAAATAATCTACTCACAATAAACTTATATCTTCATGAGGGATAAGTAAATAAAATAAAATAAATGAGCATAATAATATACACGAAATAAATATAAAATAATTTAATACAAAAGTATATGGAGTAGTTAAATACAAGATAGTATCAGATAAGAGGGCAGTAACTGTACCAGGAAGGTGTCAGGAAAGACTTCTTGTAAAAGAGGGACTCTATGAAATGAAATCAAGGGGGGGACTGCAGTGTAGGCATGGAGGACAGTCAGTTCAAATGGATATGAAGTGTCATGAGTGGGGAAAAGAGAGTCAGTTTGGCTGGATCAAAGAATCATGCAGGGAAAATAATGGCTAATGGAATTAATGGTTGGAGCCAGATTGTAGGGTTTTAAAAGCTAATCAAGTTCATCTACATTTTGTCCTACAGGCACTAGGAAGACACTGGGTTTCACTGATATGTGCTTAAAGAAACTTAATTTGGTAGCATTGCATAGATAGGATGAATTATAAGGGCAATAGGTTTGCTATAAGACCAAACAGGAAGCTATTGTAATAATCTAGGTAAGATGTGTTAAGGACCTGAATTTATGGAATTTATGGAAGTTGGCAACTGAATTAATATATGAAGTGAAGAAGAATGAGCAATCTAGGTCAATTCTAAGGTTATAAATCTGATAGACTAGATGGATGATAGAATCTTCGACAAAAAAGGAGAGGGAAGAATAGAGGAGGGTTTAGGAGGAAGATAGTTTGGTTCTAGTTTCTGGAACATTCGATTCAGAATGTCCAATAGATGATTGGTGATGTAATGCTAAAACTTGGTTGAGATTGGGGCTGGAGAGATCTAAGGGTATATGCATAGAGATAATAAATAGTAAGACTCACAGGATATGATGAACCCACCATGACCTATTTTTAAAAGTTATTGCTACAAAAAAACCTGAGGAGTGAATAAAAGAACAGAATCAATGAAAATTATCCTCATTACCTAAAGAAATTTAATTGATGTAAATTAATCTCCTGACAGACAATCTTCTGAGAAGCAGTGTGGTATTGTGGATAGACGACTGACTTCAGAGTTAGGATGAACTTAAGGTCAAATTTCACATTTGACATGCTGGTCTTATGACCCTAGGAAAAGTCAATGCCCCACTGATTCTTTAAGACTGTGTTGTAGAACAGTTGTCAAGGGATAGTGAAAATTATGAACAATATCAACTAATATACCCACTGATTAGTAGTAGAAGGGAAAAGAACAAATTAAGAGGAGTTTGGTAAGACACGAATTTAATCCAGATTATCCAAGAGCATTTAATTATGAACATGGAAATATGAAAGTAAACAAGCAAAAAACATGAAAAATCTGTCAGGTTTTTATAAGAAATTCTCATCAACCACCATGAAACATTTGAACTCTAAAATTACAGTCCCTGATGTGATGTGGAAATAAATAAAAAGGGTAATAAACAAAAATCAAGATAATAGCAGATGGATTAGATTGTGTATAAATGGGTATTTATGCTGGAGGTGAAATAATTTGTGTGTGTGTGTGTGTATTTGTGTGTGCATGTCTCTGGGTATATTTAGGATTAGAAGATGGAGGAATTAGTTTCTGAGATATTTCTGAGATATTTAAAAGAGAAGCCTGTGTTAAATGCCTGGGAAAATAATGCAAATAATTAGCTGTAAAAAATGATGACCAATAAAAAACAACTTCCAAAAATATATCTAATTTATCATTTTTACAACATCCATACTGATTCCCTATATGAAGGACATTCTTGATGAATGTAAAAGAAGGCAAAATCCAGGTGAGATTTCACAAACTATAGCAAAACATTTTTTAGGGTCACATAATCTGATTCCAGCCTACCTTTCTGATCTTATTTCACATTGCTTTCCTTCACATACTCTATTTCCCTTTCAAACTAACCTAATTGCTGTTAATCATATATGATATTCTGCCTCCCATCTCCAAGCCTTTACCAATTTCCTTCTAAACTCAATTCAGGATCTGTTTCCTTCATGAAGACTTTACTAATCCATCAGGAATGTATAACGTGTTTAGGAAGACTAGCGCCTCTGGTATGAGAGCCTGCTGAATTTCAGGGCTGTTCTTCTCTCCTCCATATCTACCTTTCACCCAACTCTTACTTGTGGCCTCAGAAATCTGTAACACGTGCTATGGCTGCACCAAGGTAAAAGCCTCTCAGGAGAGGGGGCAAATGAGGTTAAGATAAGTGACAATCCTCAAACCTATTGGTGCGTCATCTACCAAAAACATGAGAAGACTTCTCCTGGTAGAATGGGTGGATGAGAACAATTTATTCCAGTTGCCACAAAGACAACTGGTGAAAGTACTCTGGAGTTTGTAGAGCTTGGTTAGACATAGAAGATGATAAAGACCATCCACTGCATCACCAAAGCTCCTGACTTTTGTCCTGTGGATGGACTTGAATGCCTCTGGAAATGAGAACAAGATGGTCAATTTTGTGTAACTCAGCCTCTCTAAAGCCCAATTGACACTCAAGTCAAGACATCATTCATGCTGTCATTTCCCCCCTCAAAAACGAAGACAAACAACTGATCCCTCAAGCTTCTATGCCCCCCAAATGCCTATTTACTTTACCTATACTTGTACTTGTATGTGTTGTATTGTCAATACAATGTATGCTCTTTGAGGGCAGGGTTTGTCTTTGTATTCCCAGTGTCTAGAACAGTTCCCAGAACACAGTAGATATTTAATAAAGGATAAAGAAAGGGGGAAATGTTCATTTTTCAGGGAGTTTTCTAATGTATTAGAAGCTTTCAAACAAAAAGTACCTACAAAAGAATGACATCAAAAATATTGTATGACTTACATGTTAGAGCATAGTCAACAAAAAGAAGCAGGAATTAAAATCAGTAAAGGAGTTTGGGGTTAAAAAGAATATAAGATGAAAATGTTGACACCTAGGCTCATATTGCCATGATTCCCTCCCATATTGGATCTATGAAAATCCAAAGTCCTAGGTAACTATAGATTTCAAATCCTAGTTTAGCATTTTTCTTTGCGAGTAAATGAGTACCCTGGGACTCAGTCACAATCACTATCATTCTCTGCTTCTTTCACATCCTCACTGAATATATATTCCTAGTCACAGCTCATGTAGGCATCACTCATAAAGTAGAGAGTATAATTATGGGCACCAGTGACTGGAGCCACAAAATCAAGCTTTACCTTGTCCTTCTGTTGCAATGTCAACCTTTTGATGGAGATAAGGCTATTAGATTTAGAGTTTCCAATCACTACCTATCAGCCTTCTCATGTTTCTGTGGGAAAAGAGGAACATTGACAGATTATATGACTTTTTGCTCCAGCTGTATCAGCAGGAAAACTGGCCCCCACTCTGGAGGCTCTCTTTTTTTTCCACCTAATCATAAGACAATTCAGTATTGGGATAACAATGATGAAAAGGGGCCACAACTGGCTGACAGCTGAAGCAGTGCATTGTGGTCTTCATTTTCCTTCACTATAATATCAAAGACACTCTCCATTCCTTTGAGTGTACATCCATTTGATAGGGTCAGAGGTGAAGTGTGGCAACTGCTTCAGGTAGGTGTCTTTGAACCATTTGACTTGGGTAACCTCATCTGAACCAGTTCCATGGTTGTCAGGGCAAGGCTCAGACAATCATTGCTAAAGATGACATCGACACAAGCTGGGATGACCTGGATTGCCCTGCTAAGAATCTCCTTTTGTCAGATTGAAATTCAGCACTTGGCTACATGTAGGCTAGTTGCTGTTCTTAGAAGCTGAGCCCCTCTTGCAGGTAACCCACACCTCTCAACAGGGCTCTTCTTGAGGATGCTGTCACTTAGCTTCTCCAGGTAAGGGATGTGCAGTGCAAAACCCTCTGCTACTGAATATCTGCTGCATGGGTGGTGAGGATGTTGAGGGCAGTCAGGCAAGTCTGCTTGTATGATAAGACAAAAAAGAATGATGGGCTTCTTACTTAATGTTTTCTTAATGGTGTGGTATATTGGTTTAGCCAGAGATAATAGGCTACTCTGTGGGTAGCTAATGCTGAAGCTCCAAACATGTAGTTCCAAGCGGACACAATTTTTGGGGGGTGTATGAAAACAAAATATACCCATTAGATTAGATACATACAATATATCCTACAATTCTTCCCATTGTTCTTGATGTCTTCATATTGTTTTTCTAACAGCAAAATAGCAGGCCACTGCACTCAAAGAATAGTCTATTCCACCTTTCTTCAGAAGTTGTGTTCATGATTCTCCCAAACTCCCAACTCCATAAACACACACACACAAACTTTTTTTCTACTACAGAAAGTGCTGCTGCTCTGCTATTTTGGTACATAGAGGACCTTGCTTCCTGTCATTGACCTCCATCCACTCTGAGTAGTAGGACTAGATCAAAGGATATGAACAAATAATAACTTATTAGATACAAAATTAGATGCAATCATTCTGGAGAATGATATGGAACCAGGCTCAAAAGACCACAAAACTCTACATACTCTTTGATCCGGGAATAATACTACTGGATCTGTATACTGACAAAATTAGAGCTAAGAAAAAAAAAGACTTACCTGTACACAGATGTTTGTAGGGGCAAAAAAGTGGAAACTAAGAGGCTATCCATCACTTGGGGAATGGATAATAAGACATTGTACATGGTTGTAATGGACTAATGTTGCACCATAAGAAATGACAAACCGAATGAATTCAGAAAAAAACTTGGAAAGACTCATATGAACAAAGTGAAGTGAGCAGATCCAGGAGAACCATGTATTGAGTAACAGAAATATTATACAATTATCAACTGTGCAGGACCAAACTATCATCAGCAAAACAATTTCTTGGATAATCATGAGGAAGTCATGATAAAAAAATGCTCTCCACAGCCAAAAAAGAAAAGAAAAGAAAAAAAGAAACTGTTGGTGTTTGAGTGCAGATCAAAGAATGCCACCTTCTACTTTATTTACTTCATGAGATTTTTACTGTAGGTGTGATATGTGTCTTCTATCACAGTGTGAACAATATGGAAATATGTATTGCATGAAAGTTCAAGTACAACCTGTATCAGACTATTTGCCACATTGGGGAGGAGAGAAGATTTAGAAGAAAACCTGAATTCTAAAATATCAAATTATTAAAAATTGTTTCTACATATTATTGAAAAAAAATTTAAAAAGCAGAAGTTGCATAATAGCCTAACCAGTGGGCTACATCCTTAGCATTCGAAAGGGATGTGGATTGGTCACTATCTGGAAGGAGATATAGTACATACAAAAAGCAGATCACTTGGAGTGTAGACCCATTTTCACTCCCAATGAGGTGAACCCATCCAGAACAAAGAATTTGACATTCTGGATGTTCTTGCACTACTTCCAGTGGAGGGAAAGGATATCCCATTTTTCAGGATATCAGGATATCAGGATGGTGATAATGATATTGTCTTTGCACAAAAGTTTCAGGTCAGTGCTGGTCTCTCCAGTCAACGATACTACCTTCTTGTCAAGGTATACCTGGAATTTCTCATATCAATCTCTCTCTCTCTCTCTCTCTCTCTCTCTCTCTCTCTCTCTCTCTCTCTCTCTCTCTCTCCATATATATATATATATATATATATATATATATATATATATATATATATATATATATATATATTCTGCTAGAGCCTCCATAGCGGTGACATAGACATAGCAACTTTCAAAGTTCTTCAAGATCATGCCTTTAAAAATGGCAAATTCAACACTGGTAGTCTTTCTGCTGCCCATGGGGGAGGGCCCCAAAATACATTGTCATTTCCATTTTACACAGTAATAAATATTTGAGTCTGGATGGGGTTGAAGAATGAGAATTTGTCCTGGTAGAGACTCTCAAAGGACCTTTTCCTCAGGGCAGATGTGGGCAAAGGCTGTAAGTATAAAGGTTCTATGAGAAGCATCAGATAAGATGAAGTGATGGAAGGAGAAAGGCAACTGAGGCTCACACAGCATCCAGCCATTTGATACCACATGAATAAAGTCCTGGGGAAAAAGTGGCTCAAACAAAGAATCTAATGAGTTCCTCATCCACACATGGTTGGCTTTGAGCAGGAAATATTCATGGTGTGGGATCATTTCACTGTCTACACTTTCTATCAGAATCCAGAATGCCTCAGGTGAACCATGGACCTTTTCATCCCATTGAAAATTAGGGGTTATGATCAGATCTACTTTCAGGGCAGAATGAGTGATAGGCTGCAAAGGCACTATGAGTTGCAGTTTGGGGAACAGATGGGGAACATATTTGTGGATGATCTTCCCATTCTTGGAATGTGGATAAGCTTATTGTGATTCAGGACAGATAGCTGCTCAAAGGGGTAGTTTTTCTTCTCAGTCTTTTTTACTGCCTCCTCAGGGAGCTTCCAAAACTGGTACAAAGGGCATATGGACTGCTACATATACTTGTCAATCATCTTGCAATGATTCAGAGTCTTGTTTGTCAGCTGTGCCCAACCTCATTTTAAGATGTTTACGAAGATGGCATTCATTAACTAATCAGTCGACTGTGGAACATATATCATGTCTGACATTGTGCAAACCCCTCCAGCTTTAGCTGTGAAATAAATGATCATTGCACTTGATTCCTCAATGCTCTCCTTTAGAAAGGGATAGGAATCCTCTTGAGAAATTTCTGTAGCTTTATCTTCTCTTCCTCTTTTAATGTGATATTTTTGAATTCTGAATAGAGTGCAGACACTCTAAAGAGCTCAGTCCCATTCAGTGTTGGTCTCAAAAACTGCTTATAGATCTACACTGAATCATTGGGGCCATAATAGTGGCTCACAGTACAGCCAAGCTCTACCACTTGGAAGTTGCCAGTTTTCTTATCCTGTTTGACCAAAATATTCTTATCTAGCATGAGAGGTATAGTATGCATCAGATCTAACTATCGCTGAATCAGCTGGGGAGTACCCTTAAGGTTATCATGTGAAATGCCATAAAGGGTTTAGGAATGGATTATTTGCCTAGATAAATAGGAACAACTCAGCCAATTTACTGCATCATTTACATTTTGAATATTTCTCACGATGATCAAAGTACTGATCAGGTCAGGCAGCTTTGATTCTATAGAGTACTCAATGGGTAGATGTTGATTGAGTAGGGGATGAAAAGGACTGAAGCTTCCCAGGAGATGTAATGAGAATGCCATCCTCTTTTGTGTCCTACTATGCTCATTCATCATGGGTCAGCATCTGCAGAATGTCCAATACTCCCAATTCTTTCAAGCACCCATTTTCTGGTCTATATGCCTGTGTGCCTTTAATGATGACTATATATGTGGGGATAGTTACATCCCAAGCCAGAGTAACTGAAAAGACCAGCATCTGAATGCATTTGTCAGCCAGGAGTTCTTCCATAAGTGTTGGGTCAATTCTCATCAACTTGATGAGTGGCAAAGACAAGGCAAGAGGTCCTTCAACTCCAAATGTTTGTAGTGCTCAGCTTTTGTCCACAAAAGCTCAGTGAAGGAGTGAAGGCAGAGCCCTCTCAAAGGAACAGGCTAAGTATATTCTTTTCTAGATCCATATCCCAGATAGTCCTGGCTATCTTTCCTGGGTGTATTTTTTGTAGTGTCTCCCCTGGCAATGATTGTTCTTCAGGGCCAAAGGCTTTAGACTTCAGAGCAGACACATGTACCAACCTTTTCATAGCCCTTGTGCTAGTGTCAGAAGGATCCCTCAGGAAGCTGACAGTGTTTATTGGCCATGAATTGGCTTCCTTTAGCGAAGGCCAGTTCCTCAAAGTACAGAATCTGCCTTAGAGCCAGTGCTCCCACTCCCACTTAAATCCATGTTTTCTAGATCAATGTCCATTTGGAACTGACTTACACATTCCCTTTAGGACCATTCCTTCTGAATAAGATCATCCTCAGTTTCATGGAGCTGATAGAGGAAATCAGAGATCTCTAATTTCCTCTATCAGCTCCATGATCTTGTTTTTTCAGTTTCATTCTGTGCACTTGCTAGCAAAGTACAATATAAGGGAATCATCCCACATTGCCTCAGCACTTAAAAACCCCCATACTTTCTGTCTTAGAATCAATATTATGTATTACTTCCAAAGCAGAAGAGCAATAAGGATTAGGTAATTGGGGTTAAATGACTTGCCTAGGGTCATTGAGGCCTCAGCACTTTAATAAATTGAAATATACTGAAATGAAAGAGAAGAACCAGTTGACTTACTTGCTCTCTTGTTCAGCACTGGCTTTCTTTGAGACCTAATACTTCATCTACTTTCTTCTGAGACACAATGGTATTATCATAAAAATGGCTAGGTTGTTACTATAGCCAAAAAGCATCAATGACCCCAGGATACAAACCCTTTTTCCTGGAATTTATTAGCTCATCTGAGGCTATGAAAGTGGTTGAGAATTTGCAATGCACAATGGCCTTATCCTCTTCCATGTAATCAATAGAGGCTTCTTCTCATACCTGCCCATACACATCCTCATCAACCCCCTCTTCATCCAACTCAAACTGCACATTCACACCATGTCTCGTCAGTGTTATCATCCATATTCTGTATTTCTTGTCTACACCATAATCTGTGATCTTTTGGTTCAAATTCATCAATACTTGATATTTATGGTTATCTGTCTGTCCAGGCACCAGATCAGTCTTCTTTTTTTCCTTCCTTGTTATGGAGTTTTTCATTTTTCAAGATAGCTAAAACAATCTGCTATCACAAAGGTGATATATCCCATGGATGATCTTCCAGTGCTGGAGTAGCCATTTATAGGTCTCATGGGTCTTCTTGGGCTTGGATTTATAGATGATGCCCATCATCTCATCAATGCCTTCTGACAGGAGCATCTAACCTTTCATCCTACTGATGTCATAGTGTCCTCATCAGACTTTCTTCATTTGACTAGTACCTCCCCTATTGGGTCATCATGTCATATTTGATCAATAAAAGGGCAGTCAGCTTGGAGGACAAGATTGGAGTTAGCCTTGTACTCATACTGTAAGCTCCCTACAGTCCCATAACGCTGCTCAAGTACCCCAGTTGAGGCTCCAAGGATGAAATATGTTCCCTCAAAGCCCAATTCACTTTGTTATTATGCTCCTTCAGCATAATGCACACACCCCAGAAATGCAGGAGCCTAAAGTCTTCACTTCCAGCTCCATGTTAACAGACTTCCTCTGCTTGAAGAAATTGCACATGCAGGACTCCAGAGCAAGGGAGAGTGAAGAATAGAAGGGTCAGGAAGGGATGAACCTACCCAGGTAGGAGGGAATGGATTATTTTCTTTCTTGGGAGTGCCAGGCTTGTGCTCAATATGACATCACTCTGAGTCTGTAGGTCCTGAATACTGTTGAGCTTTAAATAGACCCAAGTAGACTGATGAAGAGTGAATATTCTCTCTTTCTCCTCTTGTGGCTCCAAGAAGCTATAGCATACATTGTCTAGTAAAGCCATTGTCTCCTCAATCAAGATAAACCAGGTTGAGTGTAACTGATGACCCTCAAACTCATTGGTGAGTTTGGGAGATGTCTACCCCAAGCATGTGAAGACTGGCTGAAGGGGGACAATTTTTTCCTGTCAGATAGATGGTAGAAGCAGGAACTGTGGAGTGCTTAGACTTAGAGCTTAGTCAGACATCAAAGATGCTGAGGTCATTCACCATATTCCTAACCACTGAGAGTCACCCTGTTTGTTTTGCCTCTAAACTTTAATGACTCTGAAAAGAGAGGGAAGCTGAATGAAAAAACAAAAACATTTATTAGGCGCCTACAATATGTGAGACAATATGTGAGCAGTTTACAAATATCTCATTTGTGCCTCTGAAATTATTAACCATTAGCCCTCTGAAATAGATGCTATCATGACATGTTTTATAGTGGAGAAAACGAAGGCAGACAAAGGTTAAGTGACTTGCTTAAGGTCATATAGCTAATAAGTGTCTGAGGCCAGACTTAAACACAGGTCTTCTTGACTATATGCCCTAGCTGACTCTATCATTCTTTGTTAATGGATTGATATAAAACAACATTTTGTTAATTATTTATTGATTACAAAAGTGTATTTGAGCAAAATTCCTCCTTAAAAACTCTTCTCCAACTTGGGTCTTCCCAGGTATAAGTTAATATTATAAAAGATTCCTGGAAAGATACAACAAGAGAGACAATTTTGTTAATCTTTTGGTTATTAATGCCAAACATTAACATGGCAGGTTTTAGATGGGACAATTGCAACTGTAGTGAAATAGGATTGGAATAGCTTTCCCATAGAGATTCACGTATTCTGTTGCTCTTACACCAAATGGTCTCTTTCTTGTTCTTGCAGAACACAGCTGGTCCCTCTTATGAAAAGGGAGCACATAATAATTGCACTAAATATGCATTAAATTGCTTTGCAAAATGATAGTGGCATCCATTATAAACCCTGCATTTGAAGAGTTTAATCAGCTATTTTAATTCTCATCAGGCTGCAATATGACATGCAAGCTTTGGGCCAAAGGCATCCTCATCACCATAGGAATATTTGTTGATAAAATGATGCCCAAATATGAAAACTTTTCTTGTTTTTCAGAGGCACAAGAGCATACCTTTCAATCAATGACAAAAGACATGTTTTAACTTGAAAATTTCATTGTACATTATTACGTGAAGTATATGTTGAAAATGATCTAACATTCTTCTTTAGGAAATCAACTTGATAGCGGAAGTTCTGACTAGTTGCTTTTATAACAGACAAAAATTTAAAGGCATGAGATCGATTGGTTTATAGTATTTTAGGGCCATCTCTATTTTTCCTTCACTTGACTGGTGCCAAGCTAGCAATGGATTTGTATTGATTAGAGTAGGAAAACAAAGAGCCAGAAAATTTGTTTTTGTCTGTTGGGCCACAGGGTGAGAATTGAGAGGGAAATAACTTATAGTCCCCTATAAAACTAAATGGTACTATTTATGGAGCCTTGGAGATCACATAACAAGTAGGTTTGGGAATGGGATGAGGAGTCAGGGAAACTGAAGTCACCTTGAACTTGGGGAAGTGGGAAACAATTGGGATTAGTTAGATTTTTAAGCAACTGATAGAATTTATTCTTTTTTCCTGTTTAATAGTGTTCAAAACCATTCCTGGGGCTCATACTATAATTAATAGAAAAAGAAGTTAGAAAATGGAATGATATGTATTTATTCTTTGTGTAGGATCTGTAAGGACTTTTCTAGTTCTAAATCCCATGATCCTAACTGATTGTGAGATTTGTAATTGAAAGGTTCTTTGGATTCTTCACTATTGACCATGTCCTTAATATCTGGCTCTCAATTAGATGCAGATTATAGGTGCAGTAGAACTGTCAAGTAGGTGAGTAGCTCACAAGATTATTTAATTTAGCCACTCTTATTTTAAAAGGTAACATAACAATAAATTGGCATGCACATAAAGAATGCATTTGCTGTTGTATTTTGTTTCACAATATGCCTTGTAGACTAGTCATGCAGAAGAATGAAAGAAATATTTTAAGGCAGAGGGTGTACTATGTAAGGATGTGGTTTCCTTTGGAAAGCCCAAGTCATAACTTTAGGTCACTAATGCTAAAGACTTGAGTGAAGATCAATCAATTAATCAATAAGCAATTATTAAGTGCCAGGCACTGTATTAGGTACTCAAATTATACATATACTGTGACAGAGGCTGGCACATGAGAAAAGTGCCAGGCTGAAGAGTGTGTGGAGCTGATCACCTCAATGGGGGAGGGGCCCAAGGAGTTTAGAATCTGGAGGAGGAGAAGATTCTGGCTGGAGGAGCAGTTGGTCTCTCAGTCTAGAGAAGTTGAAGAGAGAAGGTTGAATAAGACTTTCTCCTGACGTTTACCCACTTTTTCTGCTTGTGGCTGGAAATCCTTCCCCTCAACATCTCCCAATTGAAAAAGACTATTGAGGAGAAACTTGAGAAAGGCATTTTGAATCTCTGTCAGACTATCTCAGCTTCTGTTGCCCTGGGTCTGAACTGTGGCCAAGGGGCCAAAGCCAGGGTGAGCCAACTTGACTTTCTCTCAGGGGACTCAGGCTACCAAAGCCTGAGTTCCCCCAAACTTGATGAGGGAGGAAAAATGGTTTTATATAGAAACAGGAACCCCCCTTTCCCCACTTTCCTCCTCCTTTCCTTGCTAGTTATTCCTTTGTATTACTCTGATTGAATTGACATTAAAAATAGTTATCTTTTCCCAAAACTGTGAATCAAGTGTGAGTGAACAGATCAAGGGGAGACCCTTTGGTCTCTAGTATTGGAGGGGGGGGACAAGAGGGACAGAAGAATCTGGGAGAGCAGCCTTAGCTAAGGAGGGAAGGCAGAAGGGGTAAAATCTTCAAACCCCCTCTCCTCTTTCTGAGCCAACCTTAAACATCAGCTGTCTCCCTGTACCCTGCTTTGAGAAGGGAGGTCTCCCCTTACCTCCTCTCTTTTCCTCTTTCTCTATTCTCAAAACTTAACCCCTCGATTTCAACTGGCACCCCAGGATTTAACAGAACCCCATTAAATAAAAGCTTTAGTGACCAACTGTCACTAACTATCATCAACTGTCAGTTGTAACTCTTGAGGCCAGCAGCCATTGTCACTAGCTCTGCCTAGGGGTTTCCACACAGCATCAAAAACATCTTGATTCCTGGTGGGGGGAGTAGAAGCCAGTCACCAACTGCCACTCTGGTCAGTTGGAAAACTGAGGAAGAGTCTATTGTAAAAGGGAGTCTGTACTAGGGCTGTCAGCTTATAGGATCTAGCCACAATACAAAGGAGATGGTGCTTGCTTTTGTGGAGCCTACTTTGTACTAGGGGAAGATAATATGTTCACAGATAAGTAAATACAGGATATACACAAAGACATGGTGATTTGATGGAGCTACTAATAACAGAGGCAATCAGGAAAAGCTTATTAAAGGCAGTGACAATTCAACTGAAGCTTGAGTGAAGTAGGGAACCAGGAGGCAAAGATTAGGAGGGAAAGTATTCTAGGCATGGGTTCAACATTAGTAAATGCATGGCTGTAGGAGAAGAAATATTATGTACAGGGAATGGTAAGTAGTTCAATTAAATATAGTGTAAAGTGCTGGGAGGAGTTGGGGGGAATGTGTACAGTGAACTAGAAGAGATTGTGAGGGCCTTTAAGTGCCAAATAGAGTTGTTTATGTTGTATTCTACAGGCAATCAAGAACCCCAAAACCTTGGATAGGAGAGTAACTATGGTCAAAACTATATTTTAGGACAACCAGTTTAACAGCAGATTTGAGATTAGACTGGAAAGGGAAGAGAGTAGATGTATGGAGGACAATTAGAAAGCTATTACAGAAGTCAAGGAAGGAAGTGATGTATATGGGTCCTGTGGTGGATAGTTGTGATGTGGCAATACAAAGAAATGTTGATGGGGAGGAAGTAGCAAGTTTTAGCCGGTGGGAAATGGAGCAGGAGAGAAGGTGAGGGAGAGTGAAGTCAAGGAAGCAGGCTAGAATGTGGACCAAGGTGACCAGAGCTGGGATAACTTTGGTAGAAATAGGGAAATCAGGAAGAGGAGGAGTGGGTTTGGGAAGAAAGATAATGAGTTATATTTTGTACAAGTTGAGTTTGAGATGTCTCTAAGCCTTTCAGGTTGAGATGTATATTTAAGCAATTGGAAAAGGGAGATTATAGCTCAGGATTAAATACTGGACCCACAGATCTGGGAATAATTTATATATAGATAATAATTGAATTCTCAGATTCCTATAAGATCATCAAGAGATATAGTGTGTAAAGAGAAGAAATGGTCTGGGATGGTGTTGTGGAATTCATCCAAAAATAGAATATGGGATGTATTGGCAATGATTCTTGTATATATATGTACATATATAAATATACATATACATATAGAGAGAGAAAAAGAGAGAGAGAGAGAGAGAGAGAGAGAGAGAGAGAGAGAGAGAGAGAGAGAGAGAGAGAGAGAGAGAGAGAGAAGGAGGATGGTATAGTTGAAAGAATTCTTTTGTTTGGAATTAGGAATACTTGTTCTGTATTCCCACTTCTGCTACTGATGAGCTATGTTTCCTTGGCCAACCTTCCCTCAATTACAAAGTGGATATAGCAATATGTTTATATACTTCTTGGGGCTCTTGTGGGAATCAAAAGAAGTATATGAAATGCAATAAAATATGAATCAATACTAATTAATATGGCATTTATGAAATAATATAGCCAAGTATCTCTTAAGAAATTACATGTGCCAAGCATTATGACAATCACTGGGAATTTAAAAACAAACAAGCCAATAAGTTTCAGCCCTCAAGGTGCTTACATTTTATTAGAGGAGAAAACATTAACATAATGTGTTATATATACATCTAAGACATAAAAACAACATAAATAATTTTAGTCACAAAAGTATTAGACTGGGAATTAGAAAGACATCCAGGAAGTTATGATTCTGTTCCCTATTTGTGTGACAAAGGCTAAGGTAGCTTATCTTTCAGAGCCTCAATTTTCTCATTTATAAAGTAGAGATATTAGCATTACTTATTTCACAAGATCAAAGGTGATAATGTAGTTAGCTCATTTCATAAACAACAAAGTGCTATATACAATTAAACTGTATAGAGATAGAGTGAATCTGTTATTTCACTTCCCGGTGGGGAAACTCCCTTTACTGCAGTTATCTTCTCTGCAATTATAAACGTTGCCTAGAGGAGAAGTCCCCTAAGCTCACACAATCAGTATATTTTAAAAGCAGGACATGAAGCCAGATATTCCTAACTCCAAGACCAGTTTTATATTCATTAAGCCATCTCTCAGCTTGTAGTGGTAGGAGTAGCAGTAGCAATAGTAATGGAATAGTAGTGCTAATGGTGGCAGTAATAGTAGTAATAATAGAAGCAGTAGTAGTGATAGTGGTAGTAGTATCAATAGTAGATGCTTTACATTTTAAAGGTGTCATCAACAGGGAAAGTATTACTATTGATGGTAGGAGTTTAGAAGACAATCACTAGGCCCTTCAGGCAGTCACATTTGAAGAAGCTCTTTGATTAATATCTGAACTTCTTGAATTGTAATACCTGGTTTGCAACTTTGCCTTTTACATACACTCAAATTCTTGTATTTAAAAAAGCCATGGATTCTAGACCTGATTATATCCCTAAGTAGCTATGTATTTTTAGGTCAATTGTCTCACTTCTGTGAAGCCTCACTTTTTTCCTCTGTTAAATGAATGCATTAAATTAGATTATCTTCAAGGTTGAATTTTCTTTTCTGACTATAAAATTCTAAATTCTTTTTATTCCTAGATCATCTTAATTTATTGCTCTTTCTTGCTTGGTTGGTATTGTAAATATTGAAATCTCTCAGACTTGTGAATGTTAAAAATTTCCCCATCGGGGAATTCTTCATTGGAACAAATTCCCTACTGAGAAACATCCCCCATTTTGATGTGAGAACTTGCCAGGATCAGAAATGGGAGGACCTTTACTCCAACCATACTTAAGACTGCTTTAGGGGAGAAAACTCCTTGCTAAATAATGAAAGTACTTGGACCCATGCTTATAATAAGGCAAGGAGTTCTTTGAGCCAGGCCTGTTTTTAGAATTGATACAATGGGATGCTAGGTACCTAAAAGGGTCGGGTAAGTTTTCTCTTGATGAGATTAGTTGATTCAGCTGTGTTTTCTCTCATTCAGACTTACTGAGGAGATTGGTCGACTTAGCAGGAATTTAGATGGGCAGTCCTTTGGAAAGTATCTACAGTAATTGGTAGATGTAGGGACTTAGGGGAGGTGACATGGGAGAAAAATCCATATATAAGAAAAAGCAGAATCTCTTGAGGAGATATCCTTTTGGAGAAATCCTTTTGGAGGATCTCTGATGAGGATCGCTTGGAAAGAATCTCTTGAGAGAGGCTCTGGAGAAAGGCCCTTTGGAACAGTCTCTGGCTGGAAGGCTCTCTGGTGAAGTCAGCTGAGATGGAGCTGGCCTGGTGTCACTAGAATCCTTGTTTAGGCAGACCTTGTGGTGAGTGTTAAAAAATTGACTGATTTCTCTCTTAAGACTCGGTTCTAGGCCATATTGGCTTGAGGCACTTCATACTTATTCCTTTCTTACTCTCTCTCTCTTTCTTTGATTACTCATTGTATTGTTAATTAAAATCTCTATAAAACCCAATTGACTTGGGTATTTGAATAATTGGGAGTATTTCCCTGGAGACCACCTTATATTTGATTTAAAAACCAAGACACTGTAGTGAAACATATTTCTGCGGTCAAATTTACTCACCCTCTCTTATATCTATCACAATTTATATCTTCCACCATTTTAACTCACTACAGTTTATGGGCTTCACTATTTTAAATCTCACAGTATGGTTTCCATACATCAAAGGAATACAGTGGCTATGTCTGATTTTTTAAAATTGTTTAACAGTGCTTTTTATCTCAAAAATAATATTCAACATGTATATACTGAGTACCCCCAATGTTCCCATTGTTGAGTGTGTTAGGTGGTATACAAACAAAAACAAAAAGTCTCTGCCCTCAAGAAAGGATGATCAGAAGAGAAAGCAACTTCTTGTCCTCAAATAGATGCACAGAAGCTGTCAGGAACTTGCATGTTGTCATCTCCAGCAGAGCCCTGAGAATAGTGCTGGTCCTAATTCTAGACTAATCTTTCAGCCATCATAGAAATATTGTGCATAGGGATTGATCTTTGTAGAGAAAGGACCCACCATCCATCCTACCATTATGACTATCAATTACCAACTGGCTGGTAAGCCCCAAGCCCCTCAGAATAGAAGTTCCCCTCCCTGCTCCATTTTCAGTTGTGCCACTAGCCTAGCCTTTGCAGCCATCATCCAAAAAAAAAGCTCTTGAAGAAATGTGACCTGACAACTAATTGCCTCTACAAATCTGACAACTATGCTTCCCCCTAAATAGTCATAGCTTCTAAAGATCTGACACAAGATTCCTTGGCAGAGTCAAATGGTTCAGCAACAGAATAGAATGTGTTTTTCATAAATGAAAATGACATTCAAAAGGATGTATTACTATTTTCTTTTTCACTGTGCTCTGTAAAAGTTAAAATAGTCTCTAGTAATAAAAGTATTATATTTTTTTGAGGTTTATTAAAGATTATTAGAAATCAAGGATACAAAATAATAAACTACGAGTCTAGGGATGATTAGCTCATTCACATCTTTCTCACTACATCTTGCCATCTCCAAGTAGAGGAAGAGAGAGACCAAAGTAGGCATTACAGCCAGTTTAAATACAAATTGTGATCTCGCCCAGGTGGGGACTCAAGTGAGAATATAGGGAATTCTGGGAAGTACCAAGGATTTCTGGGGATTGATGTCTGGGGTTCAAATCTCCATTTTACATTAACCCCCTGAGGCCTGAGGAAGACTAGTCTCTCCACTGGGACTTGTAAACATACCAACTTTGATAGATGCATTGACAAAAAAGCCAGTTAGGGGGCAATCCCCTCTGGCATAAGAGTATAACATAAAAGTAAATGTTCAATCAACCACACCCAAAGTTCATTCTCGATCTTCTCATGCACAGCTTGTGGTCTGTGGAGGCATCTTCATAGTGTCTTCTCCAAACAGTTCAGTTTCTGGATTCAGAGAGGTAGCATGATTTTTAACCTAAAATTACTCTCAAAAAGAATTTATACTTTGCAATTTAGAATAATAATAATTTTACATTACCCCCCCTGAAGAAGATGATTGAAAAACACAGGTATCATTTAGGGATACATGGCTGAGTTATGAGGTATATGAATCAATTGGCAAGAGAAATTTTAAAAATCAGAAAAATCCAAATAAAAAAAGATAATTTCTGGATGAAATATAGACTATCAAAGTCTTATGTGTAAAAATTCTAAGTAAGGAAAAATAAATCTATAACAGGTCCTTGAATCAGGGCCCAATTAAAATGATATAAGCAATTAAACATTTACCCAGTCAGTAGCCAGGACTACAGAAAGTTGCCACATTATGAAAGACGGAATCAGTAAAATGACTTCCTCTATCTGAATCAATACTTGCTGGCAGGCCAAAGCAAGGAATAATTTCTTTTAAAAGCACTTTAGCAACAAAATTTGCTGTGGCTCAGGTCACAGGAAATGCTTCTGGCCATCTGGTCAGTTGATCTACTATGACTAGACAAAATTTATAATGTCCGGCCTTTGGCATCGTTATGAAATCTATCTGTAGGTGCTCAAAAGGTTTGTAAGCCAGAGGACACCCACCAAACGCTTTTCCACGAAAGGCATATTGATTATACGCCTGGCAGGTAGAGCAGGCTGAACACTCTTTAGAGGCTATGGTAGTTATACCATGGGCTATCCATACTCTCTTAACAGAGTCCACGATGCCCTGGGTACCAAAGTGACCATTTTTATGAACAGATTGGTAAATTTGGTGATAGAAACTTCTAAGGAGCAGGGGTTTCCCTTCAGATGACATCCATATTCCATTAATCTTTTTTGCTTTGAATTTTTGTTTCCATTTTTCCACTTCCTTTTCATTATAGTGAAGTGATAAATTTAAATCATCAGTGGTTGTTGTGGAAAGGAAACTAGACTAACCGTTTGTGTGGGGGAGGGCCAACTGGGAGTGGCAGTTTGGTCTGGTGACTAGCACTTCCTTCCTGCCGGGGGAAGACAGGAGACTGGGGTCCTGGTGTTGGAGGAGAGAGGAGCTTTTTCAGCCCAGTCTGGAGTGGCATGCTCTTCTTGGTTCAGCCCAAAGACACAGGCTTCTAAAGGTTAGAATTGTTCTCGTTTGCTTTCTGTGTACTGCTAAGATTCTGAATTAGAACAACGAGAGTAGAAGGAGTGGGACAAACTCTCCGCCAGCCTCTAGGGCCTTGCCTTATACTCTGAAGCTAAGGAAAAACTCTAATTCCAACTGGATTATTAAACTTTATATTATTTGAATTCACAGTCAGATAAATGGGACTATCTTTTCTGGTCATAGAGGGAGCTGAACTTCAGTTTCAGTCATTCAAAGACAAACAGACCTCTTTGGACCCCTGCTGTTTCCTCTCAGCAGGGGGCATCTCCCTCCCTTGCCTCACCAGGCAGCATACCCTCTCTCCCTTCTCTCCTTCATACCCCATACAAACCTCCCATTATCCCCCTGTTTTCTTCCTATTTCCTTTCCCAATAAATATTACATTGTTAATGTTAAAATTAATTCAGGCCCTTCTTTGGCTGCTAGCTTTGTAGCAGTATCTGCTCCGTCATTTCCCCTAGAGACAGGGTCAGAGCCACCTGTATGGGCAGAGCAATGAACTACAGCTAGGGCTTCAGGTAGTTTGAGAGCAGAAAGAACGTCATTAATAATTTCTGCATTAGCTATGGATTTTCCAGCTGAGGTTAAAAATCCTCTCTGGAGCCATATAGCATCCTGACTGAGTGACAAATGCCAAAAGCATATCTAGAATCTGTATACATTATTGCCTTTTTACCCTTGGCAATTATATTTTTAAACAAAGTAAAACTTATTTGGGTCTAGAACATCATCAAGAATCTAGATATCATTACAAAGTACTACTAAGCCTTTCCAATTGATTTACCTCTGAAATTTCCTATATATGTTGTCCCCCCCTACCCCCATTAGAATGGGATCTCCTTGAGAGTAGGGACTCTTCTTGCTTTTCTGTTTGCATTCCTACACCATACCATAGGGCTATACACAGACTAGGCAATTAATAAATGTGTTTTTATTCAATCATTCACTCTTTGAAGGGAAACTGGGATGTATGGAGTGTTCAGGGAGGACTAGTAGTACCCCTGGTGAGAGGGCATCAGCCCTCAGCCACCTTTGGTGTCTACTCATCACCCAGCTCTCCTCTATGTGTGCAGATAAGTAAATACAAAACATAACAATGTGAACTAAGAATTTTTAAAGAGAAGGCTAGCAATGTGGAGAATCTGTAAAGCTGTCTTGTAAGAAATGCCACTTGAGCTGAACTTGAAGAGGGTTAGGGATTCGAAGAGGCAGAGGTTTGGAGAAAGACCATTCCAGGCATGGATGATTGCCAATGCAAAGACAAAGAGGAGAGATAGATTGTCAAGTATGAAAGTATGAGGACCTGTAGATTGATGAGTCTAGCAAATTGGTGATAGGGAGTGATATAACTAGGTTCCAAAGAGAGAGGAGGCTAGATTGTAAAGAATTGTTACTGAACATATTTGCTGTCCACTTGGCTTCATGATTGCTCTACTTTAATATCCCAGATGGCAGCTTCTCAGTTCTATCAGTATCATGCAGTCTGTGCACATGTCCTGTCCAAAGAGACTGTATGGTGAAGATCATTGGGTCAAATCATTACTGATTTTTCATTTTAATTAGCATTCACAACAGATGACATGTACCTGATGCAATGACACACATAGCCAGATATTACTTCTGTGATCAGTCATTAGGATCATAAACCTAAAGTTGGAAGGGACCTCAGAGTTATCTAATCTGACTCCTGCATTTTACTGAACAGGAACTGAGGCTCAGAGGTCACACAAGCAGTAAGTAGCAGAACAAAGATTTGAATACAAACTCTCTGGCTGTGAATGCAGTACATTTTTAAAAACTCTTACCTTCCTTATTAGAATCAATACTAGGCATTGGGTCTAAGGCAGAAGAGCAACAAGGGCTAGGCAATGGGGGTTAAGTGACTTGCCCAGGATCACACAGTTAGGAAATGTCTGAGGCCAAATTTTGAAATAGAAATGGGTGATCTGTGGAAACTATTTTTCTTGAAATGAAAAAGGGTGATCTGTGTGACACTATTACTTGTTGCAACAGTGGTGCTCTGACAGACTAGAGAGAGCTGCTACTAAGTATGGGGACACACCTGCCTATTTGCAATGGTGGAGAGATGAGAGACTCTGCTGGTACAGGGGAATGCTGTGGGGTTTGCCTACTGATCCCTACTGATGGCTGATGGATCAGTATACCTTTCTAACCTCCTCCCCATTTCATTCCCTTCCTTCTCCAACCCTCTCCTTCCTGCCTCCCTCTCCTCCCAGTTCTTGAAGCCTTTGGCTTCTTCCCCCCCACCCCCCACCCCCCGAGTGAACTGTAAAGATACTCTTTTTCTTTTCCTTTTCAAGTCAAGGGGTTTATTGGAATAACAGGATAAGAAACTGAGGTAAGAGGGATGAGGATGTCCCTAATCTAAAATGAGGGAGAATTTGAGGGTTTGAGAAAGTAGTCCAGTCACAACTGTGACTCTGAGACAGTTAGAGAGATGGAGGACAACAACAGTTCAAAATCTTCTTTCTTCTTCACAAAGCCAGCAAAGTCTCTCAGCTCAACCCCAGAGATAAACAAAGTTCAAAATCTCCCCTTCAGCCTGGCTTTCCTCCAACTATTGGTCAGTCTAATCTCAGAGAGAGACAGAATCAGATCCTCCTTTGGTCAAATGACTCAACATCAAGCCAAGCCCCCGAGGGTCCTTTCAGCCAGCTTCAACTCCAGAGACAAAACAAAGTCCTAAGTTTCTCCCCTGGTCAGCTTCAACTGCCCAGAGCCAGAGAGCCAGAGACCAAGTCACCAGTTTCTCAGTTTCTTCTGGCCAGCTCAACTGCCAGATCCAGAGCCAAAGTCAAAGCCAAGTTTCTGCTTCTTCTCTTCTCTGTGGCCAGAAACCCCCAACTGTCACTCCTGGGAACATTCTGTTTGGAAACTCCTTCTTCTTGATTGACAGGCAGGTCAGGTCCCCAGTTTCTTGCATCTTGGCTTACAAGTCCTCTCTCTCTCTCCATGCCTCTACCACAATTTGAACCCAGGACCTCCCATCTCTGGGCCTGGTTCTCAACCCCCTGAACCACCTACCTGTTCCCTGAATGCTGTCCTTTCCACCATTCAATATTGCCTTCAGATCTTATGGTTGTGTGAAAGGTTGCACTATTATACAATAGTAAACAGTAGAAATAGAATTGAAACACAAGATTCCTGGCTCTAAACTCAGTACCTTTCCCACTTTACTACATTTACTTTCATAGTAATTGAGTAAAGCTGAAGAACTGAGTCTCTGTTGCTTATAAAAAAGAAATGAGCCTGAAACAAAAAGAAGTCCATCTGTCCTGAGTTACAGACATTTTCCCAAAGTAGAATCAGAGAGAGGATTTTTAAAACCACAAAAGTGTGGCAGTAGGAGTTCATAAAGAACTTATAGAGTAAGTTCATATAGAATCTAGTTTGTGATAGGAAGATCAGTTACATCATCTAGACTGCACTTTTGAGGCCAGGGAAGGTTTGCTCTATTCACAGCATTTTAAGCACTCTAACCACTTTTAAATACTTTAGGATAATAGCTCTGCTACCAAAATCTTTCCCAATTTTTAGCCTCATTTCCCTTTTCTTCCTTTCATTCATTTAGTCTTAATCATGCACTCTTACAGCCTCTTAAAATTTTTTCTCCTTTCAATGTGTTTAATCACTTTTTTCTATAAGTGTTTGAAGGGTAAATTTAAAAATCCTCAACTCATTTGAATAAGTTTAGGTTAGTCATACAACTCTCTTCCTCCTCCCTCCTGCTCCTCTCCCGCCCTCACTTCCACCTTCCTTCCTTTCTTTCTCCCCCTCTCTCCCTTCATTAATGCTGAAGTCACTCTAATTCCTAAAGGAATAAAGGGAGGAATAAAGATTGTTTTTCTTCTTAAAAGAATAAAGTAGTGAGAATTTTAGAGCTTCAATTAATCTCAACAATGGTTTATTTATTTATTTGAAAACACTGGAGAACAACTAAATTCTCAAACTAATTTAAAAATACCTTCTCTTAAAGCCATTTTGGTCTTATTTTGATGGTCACAGAAAAATTGGTAGATTATCCAAGGGGACCATTGCCTCCCTCAATCCCCTCTTCCCACCTTCTCCCATTTGCATTATATTTTTTATCAATCAAATAGTATTTATTGAGCACTTTCTATGTGCAACACATTTTGCTAGATGTGTAGAGATACAAAGATGTATACAAAGTATTCCTTGACTTCTGTGGGTTTATATACTAGGTGAGCATATTCTAGTCAAGGAATCTATGTTCTCTTTGGAACTACTAACTGATCCCTCCACATCATAGTGTAAGGAGCATATAAGCACAGGAGGTTTTGAAAATCTATGAAAAAATCTCATGTAAGAAATAATTCAAAGTAACAGAATTTAGTGGTGGTTAGCTAGGAAGAGATAGAAACAAATGGAATCTCTACCTGAGCTCCAATATTCCATCCAAACTTTGATGTTGATGACAAGAGCTATTGGCCTGGGTTTTCATATCTAGTTTCCATATCAAGAAATCCATTGTTCACTAGACCTAAACCATTGTTCTTTATGTCTATGGCAAATTTCTCTAGCACTTTTCATTGAATAACTGACGTGTTCCCCTCCAGTTGGCATGGTGGAACAAAATGTTTAATCAGGAGCCAAGATTATTGCTCCCTTAGAGATGCTAGTCAACATTGCAGCCATTTGGGAATGTATGCCAAGAGCTTTTAATATGTAATTCAATCCCAGTTATTGCTTTGTGATTTTTTGTTAAATGACTTTACTTTGGATTCATAGTCTTGGTTTGGTCTAGAAAAAGGAGCATTAGAGGGATTTGCAAGCCATGGAACTGAAGAGAATGGCATTCCAAAAGTATCCAGAAACTGACTGTGGCTGTGAAAGAAGTCACCTTGAGAGGCCACAATTGCTACATAACCATAAAAAGTAGAGGGAAATAACGTCACAATAATCTAGAAAAAAGAATTCATTATGTGAAACTATGCATAATGACTTGATTCTTATACTTATCTGAACTTCGAAGGTATAGCCATTTAATTCCCACCTGTGTGACTTTAAGAATGATCTCCTTAGGTAGAAAAATATTAGGAATACCAGTTTAAAAGGTCAATTTCAAAGTCAGTTATATTTCCCCTCCCATTCTGACCATTGCACACTAGTTACCCAAAGAAGGAATCCACTTTCTCTCTCTCCTCCAACCCTAATCACCACAAGATATTAGATAAATTCATTTTTTTGCCTTTTGTTAGTGATCCTTACATTTTACCTATCTGTTCTTCTTGTAGATGCTTCTGTTTTAAGATTACCTTTCAGACTCTTGTCCATGCTTGTTTGTCCCTCAAATAAATCCCTGGCCATTGTTTTTCTGATGCATCACTCAATCATGCACCTAGATTCCTGATTCTGAACTTTACACGTCTAATCCATCCCATTGCAGTTAGAACCCACTTATAAAAGTGTGGCTGAAATATCTTGAAGAGAGGCCAGAAGAGAGAAAGACAGTTGCTTAAATGAAGATATTGGACTGGAGATAGAGAGGCTGAGCGATGCATGACAAGTAAGGGGAAGAATGAGTAGACTGAATTTTTGGGAACATAGGGTCATAAAACATGGAGCTTGAATGAATATTTTATAGTCCTACTGTCCATGAAGAAATGCCATTTTTCAAATGAGGAGACAAAGGCCTAGCTAGATTATACAACTTATCTAAGATCCCAAAAGGAGTAGGGAGAAGAGTTGGGATTCAAACCCAGGTTCTCTCATTCCAAATCTAATGCTCTTCCCACTAAATTATATTCCCTCTTATTTATTCATAAACAAAGATTCATGTCCTTATTTGTAAAATAGGCTTAAACATTATACTACTATATCACAGAATATTGCATTTGTGTAATGTTACACTAAACAATGCTAGTGATACTTTCCTTTGGCCTTTTAAAGTTTTTTTTTTTTCCCTAAGCATTTCATGTCTTTTTGCATCTTGTTATTCCTTAGCTGCAACACCAAGCAAGAAGGATCTCTGACCAACTGTAAAAATGAGGAGGTCCTTATCTATTGTCACCATCACATTATTTGGGAGACTAACCACATGGGTGGTAGGATATCAGGATTCATCCTTGATATATCTGTATTGCTTCTGTAAGGATGATATTATAAGATAAGTAATGTTTTATTAGTTTAGAGGTAATCTGCAGAAGTGTGCCTATGTGATAGTGAACATCTTCTGTGTGAGCCCAAAAGAGGGGACACACACTATCAAAAACTAAACTGCAATGTTGTCTTCCTTGTGTAGAATATTTAGGGTTTGTTCTGTCTGAGGGGTCCAGAAGCATTTCCCAAAAGAGAGTAGCAGACATACAAAAATTGAGTGCCCCTAAGATCAAAAGGCAACTCACAGCTATATTTGGAAAGACAGGATTTTTGCAGACAATGGATACATTATGATGAACTTGCAAAATCTCTGACTGCTTTAACAAAAGACACTGACAAAGATCCACTAAAACTAAAACCAGAGCATTTGCAAGTAATTGCAAAATTAAAAGAGGCAATATAATCAGCCCCTGATCTTGGTATCTCTAATTATTTGAAAACATTTTCACTTTATGTCCACAAGCAAAAGGGAATAGCTTCAGGTATTTTGACACAGAGTTTAGGACCAAACCAATGTCCTATTGCATATTATTCTGGTCAACTGGATCCCATAGCTACAGGAATAGCTACATGCTTAAGAGGGGTGGCAGCAACTGCATTGCTTGTTACAAAATCTGCACATTTAGTGTTAGGCTGCCCATTGACAGTCTATTGTTCACATGAAGTTGAGACACTTCTCTGAAAGTTCAGAACACAGGCATTTTCAGATCAACGCCTGGCTAAATATGACATAGTGCTTTGGGGGAATGAACATATAACATTAAAGAGATGCAACACCTTAGATCCAGCTACATTATTATCTAATTTACCAACTTGGGGGAACCATTGCATGATTGTGAAATCATGTAGTGTAGTGCAATTAATAGAAAGGCCTTGAGAAAATCTGTCAGACACACCTCTTAACAACCCTGACCTGATCTTATTCACAGATAGATCATCATGTATGCAGAATGGAATAAGATTTACAGTTGCTACAGGAGTGAGTGAATTTGAGACTATGGTTTGCTTCACTACCTAAGAACCTACGTGGTCTGGGAGCAGAATTAATCACTTTAAAACATGCATGCGAGCTTGAAAGAGACAAATGTGCAAATAT
Organism: Monodelphis domestica; assembly: GCF_027887165.1. NCBI lineage: Eukaryota > Metazoa > Chordata > Mammalia > Didelphimorphia > Didelphidae > Monodelphis > Monodelphis domestica. The sequence goes on from NC_077228.1 coordinate 363,227,870, forward strand.
TTATACTGATTCAAAATATGCATTTGGAATTTGCCATGCTGTTGGTTCTCTCTGACTTCAGAGAGGATTTTTAACATCTAGTGGGAAAAGAATCACTCATGCAGAAATAATTTGAGAATTACTGTCATCTCTCTGAACCAAAAGAGTTGGCAGTGATTCACTGCAAAAGGCATTCTTTAGTACAAGACTTAGTTGCCAGAGGAAATCATAGGGTGGATATGGCTGCATGATATGCTATGCAAAATGCTCCAGCTTTAATTATGAATCTCTCTGCTACAGATACCACAGATTTAGAAAAAGCATACAATGGCAAAGAGGTTCAGAAGTAGAAGCAAAATTTTAAAGCTAGAAAATAAAATGGGATTTGGATAGTGTCAATGGGAAAACCAATTCTTCCAAAAGCATTTTACTCTTACATCTGCCAAGCAATACACAAAAAGGGTCATTTTGGGACACAAGCATAACTGATACTCTTAAAAATGCTTGGTTAGCTCCAGGAATTAGCACTGTGGCAAATAATATCTGCTCAACTTGCTCTGTGGGTACATAATTTTACCAAAGGATATTTAAGCAAAAAGACTTTTGATGGTTGTCCACTAGCTCACACACCATTTGATCATTTGCAAATAGATTAAATCAACATGACCAAATCAGGACAATTTAAATTTTGTCTAGTAATAGTGGACCAACTAACTAAATGGCCAGAAGCTTTTCCATCTAGTAAAAACACATAAAGTTTTGCAGCCAAAATCTTGTTGAAAGAGGTCATTCTAAGATATGGTATACCATTAAGAGTAGATTCTGACAAAGGGTGCCATTTTACAGATTCAGTTCTTCAACATATTTATGAGAATCTGGATATCACACCAAAATTTCATGTCCCGTATCAGCCCCAAAGGTTCTGGGCAGGTGGAAAGATTAAACAGATGACTCAAAACTATGGTTGGGAAATTATTAATGGAAACTCATTTGAAGTGACCAGAGATTTTGCTTCTAGCGCTATTCTATCTGGGCACTAGACCAAGAGAAGATGTGCATATCTCACCATATAAAATGTTATTTGGACATTCACCATTACAGCCAAAAAGGTTTAAAACAGCCTCTGTATCTATGCTTGGAGGGGATCTTGCACTTGCTGAATACATCACGGAGTTACAAAACAGGGTTAGAGAGTTACAAGAAATGGGGATTTTTAACTCAAGTTGATCCATTAGATTATGCACTCCATTTGATAAAATCTGGGGATTCCATTTACATAAAAAAAAACTTTAATAGAATTAGCACAACACAACCATTAATACAAATTAAAAAAAAACCCATACATATCTTTCTAAAGAAAATCTTTATGGTTTTCTTAGACTATCTTAAGGGGGGGGGGGAGTTTATTTTCCTCCTGAAACATGTAAATAGTTTATACATAACATATACATAGATGTAGAAATTGCAGAGATCTGTAGATTTAAATAGATGTATATATAATTAAATTATTTAAAAAGTTTTTATTTTATTAGTATAGTAAGCTGATTTTGAGTTTTAATATAGTTAGTTTTGGTTTTCTGTATTAATGATAGGATAAGGTCTTAGCATAGAGAAAAGTTTCTTTTGAATTATTCAAATAGGATTTGTAAAATGAAGTTTGAGGGGGCAGCTGGGTAGCTCAGTGGATTGAGAGCCAGGCCTAGAGACGGGAGGTCCTAGGTTCAAATCTGGCCTCAGACACTTTCTAGCTGTGTGACCCTGGGCAAGTCACTTGACCCCCATTGCCTAGCCCTTACCACTCTTCTGCCTTGGAGCCAATACACAGTATTGACTCCAAGACGGAAGATAAGGGTTAAAAAAAAATGAAGTTTGCTTGAGTTTTGCATAGTTATTATTTTAGATAGACTTTAGTTTTTTATAAAATATAAGTTAGTTTGTAACTGTATTTTGTTTCAAAAGTTTACAAAAGTTTGAATTTTGTATTTTGCATTTTGAATTTTTGTAATTGTATTTTTTGCGCTTGAATTTCTGCAAATATGTTTTCATTGAAATTTTCTTTTCTTTTCTTTCATTTATATCCCTAATACAGATTAGCATAGATAAAATGTAGCAATAAGAATAGGATAACATAAGCATAAGATTAAAACTATTTTAGGAGATATAATAATAATAAGGTTAGGTATATCTTTAGAATTACAAAGAATAAGTGAGCATACGGGAGAGATTTTTCATCTCTCCATATGCTCAAAGGGGGAAAATTGTAAGGATAATATTAGAAAATAAGTATTGTTTTATTAGTTTAGAGATAAGAAGTAAAGTGGCTGACTTGAGTAAAGAACTGGAGTTTGAAGCAGAGCTGAGAAAGCGTGTTAATTTCAGATGTTGACAGTTATAACCACTTTTCTGTGTCAATTATTCTCTCTGGCAGTTGAGAGTTGGTCTCTGGCAGTTGGCAGAGACACACTCTCAGAGACTCTCTCTTAGGGCTTTAGGAGGTAACATCTTTGCCTCACTTCTATCTGAGAGAAAGACCTGAAGAAGCTCAGTGTTTTCCTTTCCCAAATTGGGAAACATTATTGTCTATCTATTGTGATTTATATAGATTGATTAAACTCTGTGAAGACCAAAGGATAACCTGGTCTTTGGTTGGGACTCTGAGTCTGTTAAGGCTCAGAGTCCTAACTTGATTCTTGTTGAGACTCAACCAGCTAGCCTTTGATATTTTATAATTTGAAGGCAAAGTTAAGAATTATAAGCATAATAGTAATAGTTTTTATTTAAATAGAATACATTTGGGTTAGTCAGATCAGGGAGGAGTAGTGTAGTCTGTGAAACACAGGAGAAGCAGTTCCTTGAAGAACCAGGGAGTTTATTTGGGTGGATTTAGAATCCTTTCGTATTAGAAATCCTTCCTTATCCTTATATATTTCAATAAATATTTTATTTTTACAATAAGAGTCCTTTTAGTGTCCTTGAGCCTGGCCCTGAAGGGAAGTTCACATTTGAACTTCACTTCATTACTGAGGATACTTTGATTACATCTATCAAAAATATCAGAATAGTTTTAAACCTATATTGGACAGTTTTTCTATCTATTTTGTGTAGCTCGCCATCATCATTTTTATTTTTACACTTCTTAGAATAACACATTGTTAATAGCCCTTACTTTCAATGTGATAATTTGCTACCCAGTTCTAAAGTGTAGTATTATCACAAAGAATCCATTTCCTTTGGCAGTTTTATTTTTCTCAATGCATTTTTGTTATTTTGAATATGAATATTTTGTCTTTGAGCTACTATACTATGTGATGTTCTCATTTCATAAAATCATTATTAATAGATACAAATCCCAGCTTTTAATTTAGGATGGGTTTAGCTTGTAATTTTTTTAAAGCACTTTTATAACTACAAACCATTTTTCAGTGATAATTAAAATTATATTAAGTGAATCTTGTAAAATGCAACACCATAAACTGTTATAGTGGTGTTAATCCGATAAATCTCCAAAGCAATGAATGTCATTAGCACTTTAAACACATGGAAAACAAATATAATATCAAGGAAAATAATACAGACACCAAACAGTCGTAGCACTTAAAGTTGGGATTGATGGGCCCCTGTATTGATTTGCAAGCATGCTACTGCATAAAGAATGCTGAAGGGGATAAAAAGATCTAATAAATGTTTTCCCCCATTTTGTTGAAAGAGAATGAAGCAACAATGGTGCATCACACTGGAGAAATAAATATTTTCTGAAAAGGAAAAAATCAGGATCTAATGATTAGAGTGTTCTACTCTGGGACCTTCTTCTTAGGAATAAAGTAGATATAAAATCAGTAGCTGATTGATTCATGGCAACGAATAAGGACAAGAATTGATAAAAATGATCTTGCCAGATCTGATATTCTCAAATTGAAAGTTCAAATCACTTCCTAAGGCTTAATGGCATAGGTTCTGGAACATTCTGTGCCTCAGAGGCACTGAAGTCTCAGGGTATACTGCCTGCTGCATTTTTTAAAATTTAAAACTTTCCCTTCCCTCTTGGAATCAATACTGTGTATTGGTTCCAAGGTCGAAGAGTGATAAGGGCTAGGCAATGGAAGTCAAGTGACTTGCCCAGGGTCACACAGCTGGGAAGTGTCTGAGGCCAGCTTTGAACCTATGACCTCCCATCTTTAGGCCTGGATCTCAATCCACTGAGCTACCCAGCTTCCCTCTGCCTGCTGCATTTTTGATACAAACCCATGTGCAGTGTTTGGGAGGACAGAATAGTAAGATGGGTATGCCATTCGGATGTACTTGTGCTCTTTGGAGCTCCCTAGTCTTTGCCCTTGTCCTAAAATTTGTCTTAATTTCTCCAGAATGTTCTCATCTAACTCTAGGCATTCACAGGGTGCTCAGAGAGGATGGGTCAGTTTAAATCCTCCTTTTGGGTCCTGATATTCACTTTAAGAAGGATATTGAAAAATCTAGTTTAAACCAGAAAGCTAATAAGTAGATTAGAACTTAGCAGAATGTCCTAGAATCAAATAAATTTTTCCAGAGTTTTCTGAATAAGGGCTTGCCTAGAAGTGGAAGGAAGGAAAGAAGAAAATAAAAATTTATTATGCACCTACCATGTACCAGATACTTTGCTAAACATTTTATATATCTTATCTCATTTTTTTTTCTCTTTACAAAAACCCTGGGAAGTAGGTACTATTAATATCCTCATTTAATTGTTTTAAAAAATGGAGTTAAGCAAAAGTTAAGTGATTTGCCCAAGGTCACTCAGTAAGTAAGTGTCTGAAGTCAAATTTGAACTCAGGTCTTTCTGACTCTAGGAGCAGAACTCTGGCAACTATACCATCTATCTGCTCAGAGAGCAATGGATCTTCCATGGACATATAAGTCTGAATGTATGGAATCACAGATCATGCATTTGAGTGGTATAGTCTTTGAAAATGTTCTAACCTGTACTTTCATTTTAGAGTTGAACAAACTGAGGTCACATATGTAAAATATAGAATTTAATCTCAAATAATAAAAATATTATATTTTACGGAGGTTTATTAATGATCATTAGAAATCAAGGAATAAAGAAGATACAAAATAAAGACCACGTGCCAGTTCAAACACCCATCTTACCACCACCAAGCTCTGGACAGGAAATAAAAGGCTGGGACCTTCCATGTACCTGCCTAATATCCCCTATCTACAGGAAGTATGTAATGACAGGAAGTCAGTGGGCTCCTGGGAAATGTAGTTCTTTTTTAGGGTAACAGATTTTCAATTATGCATGCCCTCCGTGAGACCCATAGAAGACCCCCTGAGACCTCCAGTGGGTCTTGTAAACATACCAACCTTGAAATTACAATAATTTGAGGATAAGATGAAAAGAGATCAAAATTGATAATTGCTAGGCACATTGACAAAAAGTCAGTTGGGGGCAGTCCCCTTTTGGTAGAAGAGTATATATTAAAAGTAAATGTTCAATCAACCTTCAGTTCAATCAACCACACCCAAAGTTCATTCTGGATCTTCTTGATGTAGCTTGTGGTCTGTGGAGGCACCTTCATGGTGTCTTCTAAGAAGAGTTCATTTTCTGGATTTGGAGAGGTAGCATGTTTCTTAACCTAAAATTACTCTCAAAAAGAATTTAAATTTTTCAATGTAAAATAATAATAATATATTTCCCCCTGAAGAGGGTGTTGAAAAACACAAGGATCACTTAGGGATACATGGCTGAGTTATGAGATATATGAATCAATTGGCAAGAGAAATAAAAAAAAATTTAAAAATCCAAATAAAAAATAAGTTCTGGATGAAATGTAGACTATCAAAGTCTTATATGTAAAAATTCTAAGTAAAGGAAAAATAAATCCATAACAGGTTCTTGAATCAGGGCCCAATTAAAATGATTTAAGCAATTATGCATTTACCCAGTCAGTAGCCAGGACTATAGAAAGTTTGCCACACCATGAAAGATAGAAAAGGGACTAGATTATAGGAGCCAGGTAGGAGGCAAATTTGAGATACTTGATAGAATTTTGGACAAGGAATACCTGCCTTTAACACATGTTAAGAAGCTGAAACTTCAAACCCCAAACAATATCAAGTTCTCTTGTCTTGGCTCGAAATTTTCGTCAATCCCATTGGGATTGCTTGGTCTCTTTGACCTTGTGCTTGATTAGCACTATGAAGTTTAGCTTTGTGCTTCTTTGGAACTATGAAATGGCTCTTTTTGTATTTCCTTCTCCTGGAATCAGACAGAATTATTAGGCAAAGTCTCATAATATTTTTTAAACAATCAGTGTCATCATTTTTATAGTCTCAAAATTTTTGAGTATGCATTGATATTATAGCAAATATATTTTAAACTTATATTACTGCAAAATCAAAAAAGTTAAAGAAAATCTCAATACTGGTGACATGTGCTTCAAATACAAAAAGGAAAGAAAAAATAAAACTGAAATAGTATATTGCACATGCAAGCAAAAAGAATAATAAAAAATGTTTTAAAAATCAAAAATATATAGCTTACAATCATTGACATGCTGAGTCAGCTAAGGAAAGGTAGATTACAAAGATTTCTCATCCCAAAAAATTAGATCCATTTCCTCTTCAAACCTAGCCATTATCCACTGAGTGCAAGCAAATGATTTTCACAATGTAACAGTTTTTTTATTAAAGAACAATAGCACAGCATGTAATGCTCATTCAAAAAGTAGCAGTTCCCAAAATTCACAATAGCCCAGTTAATTACAATAGCAAACAAACCCACTATCATATTTCATATAAGTTGTTGTATGACAGAAAAAAACCAAACCTATGAACTGATGGATATTTGTCCCAATTTTACATACATAACAGTTCTTTCAAGCCTGGCAAATATATTTATAAAAAAAGTAAAACTTATTTGGATCTAGAACATTACCAAGAAATCTAGATTGTTCTGGTAGAAGTAAATTAAACTGAATAATTTTTTCAGGAGCTCTTTTTTGGCATCTTGATACATAGAAACACCTTGGTAGACACATTTCTTTGTTTCTCTATCTTTAATAAAGCATTCTTTAAAATATAAATATAAAAAACCCCATCAATTCAGAAACCACTAGTTAATTAAAATTATCTGCAAAGACACCTTAGAATCAGCATTAAATTCTTAGTTTATTAAATTCTCTTAAAGTTGTTAGCCAGGTTGAGTCCATCCATCATCTATGTGACAATTAACAAATGAAAAATGGAAGAAAAAATGTTTATGGGCTTTTACAATATTTTATTCAGTAGCCATAGGGAAAGGTAACAGAATATGTCTAATAGTTAAAACACAGCAGATTAAAATGATTCAGTATAATGAACCATATCAAATACATTAATATATGAACTTAAACCAACAAAATTAAATCTTAAACAAAACAATCGGCAAAATACAATAAAATACAGGGGCTTTAATAAAAATTGGAGTCTAAAAAGGCTAAAAAATTTCACCTCTAGTCTCTTTAGAGTTCCTTTTTTAAAAATTCAGATCCCTATTGTCAGCACTGTGGGATCTCCCATAGTGGAGGGAGAACATGGGTTTTAGGAATCTCAGACTGGGTTGATCTTAGAGACTGGGCAGGCCCAAATGGCAAAGGGTTGTAGGGAGATAAATT